>NC_034195.2:34200539-34510779 GCF_002021735.2 Oncorhynchus kisutch
GATTGACATGAAGGGCTCAACAGGGAGAGTTGTCAGTCAACTGATTTGTGTGATAATCATCCCACTCGGCACAGATGTCAGTTCACAGTAAAACATTTTTACATTTGGTTGAGTTGTCAACTAATGTAAATCCAACGTGAAATGAACAGTGGGATGTTCATCTAGCTCACACAAATGACACACAGGCTTTCGTCTGTTGTTTCAAAAACACAAGTCCTTTATTATTTAAAATACAAATATGGTATTTACACATTTCTTTTTACAGCATAGAGTAGTAAATGGGTGAAGATGAGTTGACATTGCAAAATGAGAAGACATTTCTCAGCATCAGATCTTGAAGAACACACACAGAACATCCTCTAATTTCCGCATGTCCCATTGTTGCATCTGAACGTGCTCTATCATACTATCCTGAGCTGCCATTGTGTTTGGGCCAAACAGTTCTCTGTTTATCCTGTACATGAATAGGGAAGTTGTGGTTCTATTGTGAGATCTGTTACATATTCATAACTAAAACAAATTTGAAGAGGGTGAATGCAAAGAAGACAAGAGTTTCATATTTACTAAAGGAGATGTCTTGCATAACACATCAATCAAACATACTTCGGAAAGGACATTACACAGTTTAAATGTGTACAACAAGCTGGAAATATTTTAAATAACGCATCTATAGTTGTTAAAACTTTTGAATTAACTAGGCAAGTCAGTTAAGAACAAATTCTTATTTACAATGATGGCTAAGGAACAGTGGATTGACTGCCTTGTTCAGGGGCAGAACGACAGATTTGCACCTTGTCAGCTCAGGGATTCAATCTAGCAACCTTTCGGTTACTGGCCCAAAGCTCTAACCACTAGGCTACCTGCCGCCCCATATGTCATTGCTTTTTGCTGTTCAATCAAAAATAGCTTTCAGTGCAAATACTCATCACTCTCTGAACAGGAAAATGTAAGCAGTCAAATGTAAATTATGGTCTTTCTTAACCATATGTAAATATATCATACAGAAACTCCCAAAAATGTCAAGAGTTGCAATGAGGCTTTCTGCTCCTCTTTGTAAAATAAACAACATATATAGTAAAACATCACAGTGACACATTCAAATCCAACAAAATAACATAAATAGACATCTTCGCATGGTGGTTAAAAAAAGGCACAAAATGGTGGCGAGGTGTCCTCTTTCACTTCTCTGACTCCCTCCATCCTCGTGCATTCCTTCCAAACTTGTAGACCAGCCTTCGTCCATCTACACGTTCCAGGATTTCCCGTTTGTAGTAATATCTGGAAGGGTACAAACAGGGACCTTAACGGAACAGCAAAAATGACTTCCTCTGAACCAGGAAATAAACATGAATAAACATGAAACCACCCTAATCCTTTCAGTCTCTACCTCATCGCTCGGCTGAGCTTCTCGTAGGTCATGCTGCTATTGTTCTTCTTCTTGCCCCACAGCTGAGCCACGGCCTCTGACTTGAGGAAGCGGAACACGCCCTCTGTCCGATCCTCCCACTTGATCAGGCCTGGGTTCCGCTCCGGGTTCAGCAGAATGTCCCTAATGAACTCCCAAAGGTGGGTTCCCCGGGGGTCTGAGGAAAAATACACAGGTGGTGGAAATTAGAACCATCTACTATCAGTTTTTGCATGGGCGAAATGTTGAGCATTTATATTAAAATATATGATTCGATAGTACTAAAGATGTTCATGTAAATACTACTCACTGTGTTTTTTGACCTGATGAGGGCGACTGTGAGATCTATTTGTGTCTGGAAGTAAAATAATAAACAGATATGGTAATTTAGCAGATGCTTAAAACAAATAAAAATTAAGACATTTAATACATTAATACATGTGGCAATCGAACCCACAAGTTGGTCTAGCATCATAGTAGTCCAACCAACTAACCTACAGCAGCAGGTAGCCTAGTGGTTAGAGCATTGGTCCAGTACCCAAAAGGTCACCAATTTGAATCCCCAAGGTGAAATAATTTTTCGATATGCCCTTGAGCAAGGCACTTAACCCTAAGTGCTCCAGAGTACCACTTGACAATAGCAGACCCAAGATGACCCCACTCTCAAGGGGAGTTGGGATATGCAAAAAGCTTTCCAAGGATATGCAGTTGACCTGGGTGGGACAAAGCAAGGCCTAGAACCTTTTATGCATAATATGAACTATTGCTAGCTGGCTCAGAGACTTGGAAACATCCCGTGACCACACCTGACACCACTTACTTAAACATCTGCCCATTTCTAGTTGTTAGCAATCTCATTCTACCAATCTCATTTTTTTCATATATTGTTCACAATTTGTGGAAGCCATCTGATGTGTTTCCAGCGCTGAGCATCAGTAATTCACTTATAGCTTGTCAATTAAAAATTTAGTGTGTGCTTGATCTTGTGTATTCTGAACTGTGTAACTCCTACCTATCTTCTGATCATTTCCTCACAATCTCCCAGATGTCTTCTTTCCAAATATGCCACGTTTTTGCATGTCGGAATCATGTAATTACACATGAATAGCAGTTACTTTTGAGTATGTCTATTTAGGCGGAAATCTACATTTTGCCATTACATTAGAAATACAATTAAACATACCTTCATTTCGGCGGAGGTACAGCCCACTAGCACTAGCTATTGCTACCTATGGTAGATGTAGATTTTTTTAATATTTTTTTTACAAATCAATACTTGGAGTCAAATAACAATCTACTATTGTCCAAAAATAATATTGCGATATGTAATTGAATCGATTTTTCCCCATCACTAATCCACACATGTTAGCCTAACCTTTGTACCACTGTCTTACGCATTTCAGATTTTATTCCATGGAGCCCAACACTGTTCAATTACATGGGTGTGGGGAACATAAACAGGATGAGTTTGTTCAGTTGTATTGTCATGCATTGTTTGCTCAGTGACGTTGAGGTGATGTAGTTTGGTGATAAGGAGTAGACTCAGCTGCCTCTTTCCCAAAATGATCACTCACTGAATGTTCATGGACTTTACTCAATAGACTTGTATTGCCACTCTGTTTGTCAAGTAATATAATAATTTATGCCCTTTAGCAGACGCTTTTATCCAAAGCGACTTACAGTCATGCATGCATATATTTTACGTATGGGTGTTCCCAGGAATTGAACCCACTACCCTGGCGTTACAAGCGCAATGCTCTAGCAATTGAACTTTAAAGGACCACGATGAAGCCATATTTTCTTTGGGGACTCAGCTACTGTAGGTCGATGTCTTCCCTTGGATTGGGGCTCGTTCCAATTAGTGTGTTTAGATAAGGTTTTCAGGTTTTCAGTCCTCATCTTTGGTCTTGTTTCTTACCTGGACTGGAGGGAGTGGGTGAGGCCACAGGTGCAAGCGATTGAAACGAGGGATCGTAAATATCTAAAACGTAAAG
Source organism: Oncorhynchus kisutch (assembly GCF_002021735.2). Classification (NCBI taxonomy): domain Eukaryota; kingdom Metazoa; phylum Chordata; class Actinopteri; order Salmoniformes; family Salmonidae; genus Oncorhynchus; species Oncorhynchus kisutch. The sequence goes on from NC_034195.2 coordinate 34,203,939, forward strand.
AAATATCAACAAGTAAAAAATTATGCTGTCCGTAAGTTAGTTAAAATTTGTACCTTTCTCCAAAATCCTATCCATTCCAATGTGGTACCTACCTGCAGGATAGATGCTAGGTTCTGTGAATGGGCAAGGGAAATCTACTAAAACAGGAGAGCACATTAAGCTTGCATGTACGCTTAAGAGGCATTATATACATTTAACATTTTAGCAGACACTCTTATCCAGAGCAACTATTGCTCAAGGGCACATCATCAGATTTTTCCGTCAGTCGGCTCGGAGATTCAAACCAGCAAACTTTCAGTTACTGGCCCAACACTCTTAACCGCTATACTACCTGCCGCCCATCTGAAGTGTTTAGTCTAATCACAGACTAGTTTCAACTTACATCATTTATGAATTAAATAGTGTCAAACAAGTTGAGACATGCATAGATATGTAATAACTGGATGAGTTTCTTAGGGATGACTTGAAGTACATGACTCTGTGCGTTCATGCATGCCAGTGTTTGTCTATGGTGCTTTTACCATCTGGCTCTGATTTGATAACGTCCAGTGGTGAAAACTCCACACCAGGATACTGACCTGTGTAGGGATGACATGGAGAAACAAGGGCTCATTGAAGGGTAATACCATTACACGTACAGTAACAACATGGGCTTTCATTATTTTGTGTTCATCAAACTTGATATTGAATTCCTAAATCCTTGATCCGCCTACGCTGGTACAATTTACTGTTCCTGTTTTTTTTTGTGGTATTCTAACCGACTCAAGTGTTAACAAATGAAATACTACCATTCAACATTTTATGACCTAATCTACCACAATATGTTTCAACATTGCATGGCCTGACTTGCCCTTCATTCTGATAAACATAACAATAACAAAGAACATTATAGTCCAGTGTGTGAACCCACCGCTCCATTTGAGCTCGGTGAGGCTGTGGTAGAGGATAGGCCCCACGGTGCCCGCAGCACGGGTGAAGTCCTGGTAGGTCATGCTGCACAGCTGACGTCCGTCCACATCAAAGTTCTGGAAGGGGATGGTGGCAGCGTCGATCTGGTGCATATCCAGCATCTGCTGCAGCCACTCCCACACCTGATACTTCGACCAATACTGAGGCTGGGAGTCCTGGGACCACAGGCGACTGGTGTAACCAGGCATCACTGTGGAAACTGGAGTCAGGGGTAAAGGTAGAAATTAAGTGGGGGGTTTTCATACTTTGAATGTGTTGGGGGTGTAGTAAAAACATTTGAACTCCGGCTAGCCCAGGTATTTGTAAATAATTAAACCAGCAGAGCAATTCACTCAATTGAGCAACCACACTAGTCCTCACTGTCTGAGCAGGGGTAGGAGCTCCATGTTGTGGGCAGCTGGCTCTCAATGCTGGCAGTGGATGGAATGCTCATGATACAGGTGGTATGACGGACCATGGTCCAGAGCTGGGGAGAAAGACACATACATTCAGTATGGAGTAAAACCCTGAACAAGATGATTGGTAGGTTACAATGTAATCCCACACGGTGCACACAAACGGTGTCTTTCCCAAATCTGAGTATCTGAGTTGAGATAGGGTATGTTTCTATATGACGACATTGACAGATGTGAAACAGGATGACAAAGGGAGTCAGTGTGAAGACAGCATGGGAGCGATTGGGTGACATGCTCACTGTCCTCAACACGTGTATTTGCAAAGTGATGGATCTGTATGTCTGTCTGTTTTGCATACATATAGGCCTATTTGTTCTTCTGATGGTTGAATGAAATGAGTCAGTCACACAATGATGTGTTAATACCAGAGAACTCGACAATTCTGTGCAGAAACGCCTTCAGGACATGTATGATTGACAACCCAGATAAAACAAGCTCTTCCTTTAAATTACATGTCTGTGTTTTAAATAGATTAGGTTACAGTGCAGTTCCTTTTTTTCAGAACTACATCCCCTTAGGATGTCAACACATATTAATAGTGCTGTGATACTCAGGTAATTATAGTTGCTAATGCCAATTAATGAACAGTATACATATGAAGGAATGATTCATCCAGTGTGCAATATGTAATATGCTTATTCAATAGGGTAGGCAATAGCCGTTATAGTTCTGTATACTGGAGAAATACATTAAGAAATGAAACACTTCCCAATGCCACGATCAGATCAACTTTGACTGTAATGACACAATTAAAGTTTAAAAACAAGTTCAAATAAAGTTCTAAAGAATTGGTAATGAAGTGTTATTGCAAAAGTAAATACAACATAAATAGTATCAATCATTAGTTATTTCAATATCTTTGGGAAGACGTCTGTAGTGCACAGCAGGTGAAGCACTGTATCTTGTCCGTAACCCCACCATAAAGGACTGCCCGTGAAATAGTTAATAGTGTGCCAACAACATGGCTACGTTCATTTAACTGTTGTTGAGAAAACACTTCACCACAACTATATTTGCATGTTATATGTAAATATACAGTACATTAGAATTGCAGGTCGGCACTGAGGCCTATGACAAGAATATTGAAGGTGGGGTTGTTGCAACACTGTACGTGTAATGGCCTTGTCACATGTTTTACTGTTGTCTAGACTGTAGTCCATTTATCTCAACTTTGTGGAAGAGAATGCCTACCTGGAGTTAAACTTTTTGGAGCATCTATAGTAAATGTATAATTTGCGGTCAATTATTGTTCACTAATAGGTGCTTCCAGGGACAGCTCATCTCAAAATCAGCCAACTTTTGAAATCTGAAAACATCTTGATTTTGGATTGAATATTTAATGTGACAATGTAATATGCTTTATCATATTGTAAGAGCGTATTATAAACGAATATGGTCTGTCTGTGAAAGGTTGTCATAGTGCTCACCTGCAGCATCAGTGTGACAAACAATAGACTCAGCTCTTTATACAGTGACCTATATTCAGCTTCTCTTTATTGACCACTACCTGGAAAAAGCTGGATTATGATGGCTAATAAAAACAATGACACCAAATAACTGTACAACACCATGTTTTACAGTACATGACCTATGTGGGCACAGTGACAGGCTGAATGAGAAACATACATTATACCAAGTCTTCCTCAATCCTAAACAAAAGCAGTTTCTCAAGAACAAGATCCCCGAATGAGATTTCACTAGAGATATGTGGCACTTGGCAGTTTAGGCCATGGCTTTGGTTCAGCTCAGGATGCCAAGTCTCACCACCTGCATGCTTTGTGTTAACTCTCAGTGCTGTCTACTATTTGTCTGCCTACCATCTAGTCTGAGCCGTCTGAAGACTACCTGTCTTCATGGAAGTAGACTGCAGGTATTGTATTTCCTGACCGTCTAGTTTGGCATGTCCCTATCATCAGGTAACAGTTTCCATTTACTACAATCTCCTGGTCTGTTCAAGATTAACTTATTAATGATCCAAGGTGTGAACTATTCAGTAGTGAGTAATACAGTTCCATGTTAGCTAGGCAAAGCTTTAGGGAAACCTGCCCCTGATCAATATTCACTACATGTGCATCTTATCACCCAACAAAATAAAAAGCTCATTGCAGAATATATTTACCTGCAATCATGATGATAAGCTTACAGATGAAGGAAATAAACGGACAAACAAATGATCACTGACAAATGTAACTTTTGGTAAGCAGTAAACAAGTGCAGGCAGGTCACACTTCCCTTTACTGAAGCTTCTGGAGAATCCCTCTGTGGAGTTTTATCTCAACGGATTTAAGTTACAACCTATGTGCGGTGATTACAGTACACTAGCGTGTAGATGTACTGCACCTTGTCACATATTACTATGACACACAAGCATTTCACTACACTCGCAATAACATCTACTAACCATGTACAGTATATGTGACCAATACAATTTGATTCGAATTTGATTTCATTAATAAAGGAACTTACCAAGATTTGTTTTGCTTCTCTTTCAAAGGGGAAGTTTGTATATTAAAACAAAACAGGGCCCATGAGGAGTACATTTGTCCATGATCATATTTACTTTGTAAACAAAAGCGTATGCCATTTATTTTCGGACTTCAAATGCAAACCACACAGTTATTTAAAGCCTAGTGTATATTCAGTCATCTTCTTTAACACTGTATGAGCGGCATTGTAACAGTTTTGTCTAATGCTCAATTAGAATTACAGGCAATCAAAGCTTGACACACAGTTAGATAAATGAATCAAACCATCACATTCAAGTCTGAAAGACACTTAAAGTAGTGCCTACATTGCTTTGTTACAGATCGAATACCTACTGTCTGCATAGCCAAAACACCAATTCACTCCTAAGCCCAGCCATTTCAGCCATTGTTTTGATTGTGCTATTCAGTCAGCATAACAGCGACTAACAACATAGAAGCAAAGATGGTTGCCTAGCAATGCTCAGCATGGTTTCCTACCAGAGCTATGGACTGGGTTCCGACCAGGATGGGAGGTGTCGTCTCTCTCTCTCTCTCTCTCTCTCTCTCACTCTCTCTCTCTCTCCTCTCAGATGACTTCAGGTAGGTGAGGTAGCTAGCTGTGTTTCTCTCCACAAATGAGTGGAGTGTTGTTTTCAGTGCTAGAAGCTGTGCTCTTTTGCTTCCCAAAACTTTAAAAAAGTTCCAGCCCACACACACACCAAGGTGCTGCCCCAGCAGTGGTTATTTTATGCTGTCAGCTTCCTTGTCCTATCCTTATCCCTCCCCAATTGGCTACCAGGACAGGTTCGGGACAGATAGGAATTTGCATACGAATGACTGAGTGAATTACAACACATCTGACATACTGTAGGTGTTACTTTCACTCTTTGTGCTCTCTCTCTGGTCTCTGGTCTGGTCTCTGGTCACTCTCTCTTTCTTTCTCTCTCTCTCTCTCTCTCTGTCTTTGTTTCTCACATGCACGGCCACACACACATACAAACACAGAATGTCGCTAGGTGGCATGAAGTTCGCATTGTCTCAAACCTGATGATGTTTCTGTCTCAGAACATTTGGCTAAAGATAGACTCTGAAAATATATTTGACTAACCTTTCGAAGCTAACAGCAAGAACGATGGCCAACATGTTCCTTTTGTATTATTCATACACTTACGTTTTTTTATCGTCCTACGCGATTTCCTTCTGCGATTTCCTTCGGCTAATTGTCCATGAGAGGAACCCTGTTTTCATATGAATACTTTGTGACATTGAATCAGTGTAGACATACCGTTTGCTACAGTAACACAATTCCCATTATCTGCTGTTCCTTCTGATGAAGAAAGAAAAAAAGGGGGAACACTGATCTGTGTGTCTGGGACACTACCATGTCTCACCTCAACAGGAGAGCACTGTGGTTGGAGAGTGGAAGATGCTTTGACCAGTCCTGTGATGTGGATACTCTGTTCTCCTACCAGCACCAGAAGTTTGAAGGCGACACACCATTCGGTGCTCAGAGCTTCTACCTATATGTTTACACTTCAACTTATAGTTGTTGTTTTTCTGTCTGACACAGACACCAGAAAAACACATGAGCATAGTGAGATGAGTGTTCAATGTGATCTAATTGCTGCTGGTGCCTTTGTTAGAGCTGATGTGTGGCATGCTGAGAGCTTCTCCTGCTGCTCTTATCATGTGATTCTCTTTGTCTGTTCCGTGGAAACTGCATTAGCTGATTGATAGAGATAGAGATAGTCATATTACTGTGTTATTCAGAGACACTATCATGCCTCTATTCAAATCCACCAAACCCTGTTGCCCGGGCAACCTAATTATCTAACAGAACATGAATTACTGGCTAATTAGACAGTTCAATGTTTGAGTGACTTTATGCCTTTGACATTTATATTTGATGTATCTTACTTTGATCTCTACAAACATAGTTTACAATCAGAATACTGTGTATAGAGAATTTAGTTCATCACATGCAGCTCTTTTAGTGAACCATGTCACCCTTTTTACTTGCAGTAGTTGTTTTTTGAAAATGATCAGAAGAAGTACAAATAGTCTATTTCTGCTTGTTGCCAATTAGGATTTTGACAAATGTAACATTGCCACACTCATCTATGTTCTTAAAGCACACAGATAACTCTCTTTGGAGTTCAGCGGAGCTTAGATTGGAGCACTAACAGCTTCATGTCGTTGACTGAACATTTAGAAATGCTGAAACTGTAAAATAGGCTGAAGCAAGGAGAAGTCAGAGAGGGAAGTATATGTCAAGTGTCTTCCAACAAAGTCTATCCATGTCATGCATGAGTCACATGTTTACCTAAGCAAAGCTATCATTCTCAAACAAAACTCTTTCCTTAGGGAAGGGGCAGAACTGTATGATATTAGTGACAATAATAACAACTTGTAGGCCAACTTATTCAGTCCTATGAGAAAAAAAACTCAATATGTACAGTATGTCATTAAATGTATAAATCAGTACACCACAGGTTTTCTATGTTTCAAATGACTTTTCCCCTTCTCTCTGTTGATCTAATTAACTGTAGATTTTGTTCTCGCATTCTCTCTGTTGATCTAATTAACTGTAGATTTTGTTCTCGCATTCTCTCTTTTGGTCTAATTAAATGTAGATTTTGTTCTTTCCTTCTCTCTGTTGGTCTAATTAACTGTAGATTTTGTTCTCTCCTTCTCTCTGTTTTTCTAATTACCTGTAGATTTTGTTCTCTTCTTCTCTCTGTTGGTCTAATTAAATGTAGATTTTGTTCTCTCCTCTCTGTTGGTCTAATTAACTGTAGATTCTGTTCTCTCCTTCTCTCTGTTTGTCTAATTACCTGTAGATTTTGATCTCTTCTTCTCTCTGTTGGTCTAATTAAATGTAGATTTTGTTCTCTCCTTCTCTCTGTTGGTCTAATTAACTGTAGATGTTGTTCTCTCCTTCTCTCTGTTGGTCTAATTAAATGTAGATTTTGTTCTCTCCTTCTCTCTGTTGGTCTAATTACCTGTAGATTTTGTTCTCTCCTTCTCTCTGTTGGTCTAATTAACTGTAGATGTTGTTCTCTCCTTCCCTCTGTTGGTTAATTAAATGTAGATTTTGTTCTCTCCGTATTGCCCATGGGGACATACACTACGTAGCCAAAAGTATGTGGACAGCCCTTCAAATTAGAGGATTAGGCTATTTAAGCCCAACCTGTTTTTGTCTGGTGTATAAAATCAAGCACACAGCTATGCAATCCCCGTAGACAAACATTGGCAGTAGAATGGCCCGTACCGAAGAGCTCATGACTTTTTACGTGGCACAATCATAGGATGCCATCTTTCCAACAAGCCAGATCTATACATTTCTACCCTGCTAGAGCTGCCATTGTCAACTGTGAGGGCTGTTAATGTGAAGTGGAAACGTCTAGGAGCAGCAACATCTCAGCAACGAAGTAGTAGGCCATACAAGCTCACAGAATGGTACCACTGAGTGCTGAAGTGCGTAAAAATAATCTGTCCTCACTACCGAGTTCACTCACAACCGAGTTCCAAACTGAAGTAACGTCAGCAAAATAACTGTTAGTCTGGAGACTCAAGAAATGGGTTTTCATGGCCGAGAAGCCGCACACAAGCCTAAGATCACCATGCGCAACGTCAAGCTTTGGCTGGAGCAGTGTAATGCTCACCACCATTGGAGTCTGGAGCAGTTGAAACATTCTCTGGACTGATGAATCATGATTCACCATCTGGCACTCCGATGGACGAATCTGGGTTTGAAAAGTAAATCTTGACCAAGAGAGCACTACTTGCCCGAAAGCACAGTGCCAAATGTAAAGTTCGGTGGAGGAAGAATAATGTTTCGGGCTAGGCCCCTTTCCAGTGAAGGGAAATCTTAACACTATAGCATACATTCTAGATGATTCTGCGCTTCCAACTTTGTGACAACAGTTTGGGAAAGGCCCTTTCCTGTTTCAGAATATCCCGTGCACAAAGCGAGGTCCATACAGAAATGGTTTGTTGAGATTGTTCCAGCAAAGTCAGGACTTTTCAAATAAGTTACCTTACACGTTATGTAATTACTTCCGGCGCCGACAGAGATGGCCACCTCGCTTCGCGTTCCTAGGAAACTATGCAGTTTCTTTGTGTTTTTTTTACGTGTTATTTCTTACATTAGTACCCCAGGTCATCTTAGGTTTCATTACATACAGTCGAGAAGACCTACTGAATATAAGAGCAGCTTCAACTCACCATCAGTACGACCAAGAATATGACTTTCGCGAAGCGGATCCTGTGTTCTGCCTTTCACCCAGGACAACAGAATGGATCCCAGCCAGCGACCCCAAAAAAACGACTTCGTAAAAGAGGGAAACGTAGGGGTCTTCTGGTCAGACTCCGGAGACGGGCACATCGTGCACCACTCCCCAGTATACTTCTCGCCAATTTCCAGTCTCTTGACAACAAGGTTGATGAAATCCGAGCAAGGGTAGCATTCCAGAGGGACATCAGAGACTGTAACGTTCTTTGCTTCACGGAAACATGGCTCACTGGAGAGACGCTATCGGAGTCGGTGCAGCCAGCTGGTTTCTCCACGCATCGTGCCGACAGAAACAAACATCTTTGTTTGTTAGCCTTATGGCTAACGAGACGTGGTGTGGTCACAAAAGCATACAGGAACTCAAGTCCTTCTGTTCACCTGATTTAGAATTCCTCACAATCAAATGTCGACCGCATTATCTACCAAGGGAATTCTCTTCGATTATAATCACAGCCGTATATATTCCCCCCCAAGCAGACACATCGATGGCTCTGAACGAACTTTATTTGACTCTTTGCAAACTGGAATCCATACATCCTGAGGCTGCATTCATTGTAGCTGGGGATTTTAACAAGGCTAATCTGAAAACAAGACTCCCTAAATTGTATCAGCATATCGATTGCGCAACCAGGGCTGGCAAAACCTTGGATCACTGCTATTCTAACTTCCGCGACGCATATAAGGCCCTGCCCCGCACTCCTTTCGGAAAAGCTGACCACGACTCCATCTTGTTGATCCCTGCCTACAGACAGAAACTAAAACAAGAAGCTCCCACGCTGAGGTCTGTTCAACGCTGGTCCGACCAATCTGATTCCACACTCCAAGACTGCTTCCATCACGTGGACTGGGATATGTTTCGTATTGTGTCAGACAACAACATTGACGAATACGCTGATTCGGTATGCGAGTTCATTAGAACGTGCATTGAAGATGTCGTTCCCATAGCAACGATTAAAACATTCCCAAACCAGAAACCGTGGATTGATGGCAGCATTCGCGTGAAACTGAAAGCGCGAACCACTGCTTTTAATCAGGGCAAGGTGACTGGTAACATGACTGAAAGGAATCAAACAAGCTAAGCGTCAGTATAGAGACAAAGTAGAATCTCAATTCAACGGCTCAGACACAAGAGGTATGTGGCAGGGTCTACAGTCAATCACGGATTACAAAAAGAAAACCAGCCCAGTCACGGACCAGGATGTCTTGCTCCCAGGCAGACTAAATAACTTTTTTGCCCGCTTTGAGGTCAATACAGTGCCACTGACACGGCCTGCAAACAAAACATGCGGCCTCTCCTTCACTGCAGCCGAGGTGAGTAAAACATTTAAACGTGTTAACCCTCGCAAGGCTGCAGGCCCAGACGGCATCCCCAGCCGTGCCCTCAGAGCATGCGCAGACCAGCTGGCTGGTTTGTTTAGGGACATATTCAATCAATCCCTATCCCAGTCTGTTGTTCCCACATGCTTCAAGAGGGCCACCATTGTTCCTGTTCCCAAGAAAGCTAAGGTAACTGAGCTAAACGACTGCCCCATAGCACTCACTTACGTCATCATGAAGTGCTTTGAGAGACTAGTCAAGGACCATATCACCTCCACCCTACCTGACACCCTAGACCCACTCCAATTTGCTTACCGCCCAAATAGGTCTCGACCCCGCCTGTGAAACTGGGTACGGCCTACAGGGAGGAGGTGAGGGCCCTCGGAGTGTGGTGTCAGGAAAATAACCTCACACTCAACGTCAACAAAACTAAGGAGATGATTGTGGACTTCAGGAAACAGCAGAGGGAACACCCCACATCGATGGAACAGTAGTGGAGAGGGTAGCAAGTTTTAAGTTCCTCGGCATACACATCACAGACAAACTGAATTGGTCCACCCACACAGACAGCATCGTGAAGAAGGCACAGCAGCGCCTCTTCAACCTCAGGAGGCTGAAGAAATTTGGCTTGTCACCAAAAGCACTCACAAACTTTTACAGATGCACAATCGAGAGCATCCTGGCGGGCTGTATCACCGCCTGGTACGGTAACTGCTCCGCCCACAACCGTAAGGCTCTCCAGAGGGTAGTGAGGTCTGCACAACGCATCACCGGGGGCAAACTACCTGCCCTCTAGGACACCTACACCACCCGATGTTACAGGAAGGACATAAAGATCATCAAGGACAATAACCACCCGAGCCACTGCCTGTTCACCCCGCTGTCATCCAGAAGACGAGGTGAGTACAGGTGCATCAAAGCTGGGACCGAGAGACTGAAAAACAGCTTCTATCTCAAGGCCATCAGACTGTTAAACAGCCACCACTAACATTGAGTGGCTGCTGCCAACACACTGACTCAACTCCAGCCACTTTAATAATGGGAATTGATGGGAAATTATGTAAAATAAATCACTAGCCACTTTAAACAATGCTACCTAATATAATGTTTACATACCCTACATTATTCATCTCATATGTATACGTATATACTGTACTCTATATCATCTACTGCATCTTTATGTAATACATGTATCACTAGCCACTTTAACTATGCCACTTTGTTTACATACTCATCTCATATGTATATACTGTACTCGATACCATCTACTGTATCTTGCCTATGCCGCTCTGTACCATCACTCATTCATATATCTTTATGTACATATTCTTTATCCCCTTACACTTGTGTGTATAAGACAGTAGTTTTGGAATTGTTAGTTAGATTACTTGTTGGTTATTACTGCATTGTCGGAACTAGAAGCACAAGCATTTCGCTACACTCGCATTAACATCTGCTAACCATGTGTATGTGACAAGTAAAATTTGATTTGATTTGATTTGATTTAGCAATGTTCCAACATTTAGCGGAAAGCCTTCCCAGAAGAGTGAGGGCTCTTATAGCAGCAAATGGGGGACCAACTCCAGATTAATGGCCATGATTTTGGAATGAGATGTTCGACGAGCATGTGTCCACATATGTTTGGCCATGTACTGTACTGTACCTGGCCTTAGTCCTGGGAGGAGCAGGGTGGATTGCTGCCCTCTGCTGGCTTAGGTAACTCTCTGCAGTTCTCTACTACATGTGACTGGGACCAGTTCCCACAACACTGCTGCCTCTGAGGTAATGAATGAGGAAACACAGCATTACCGTGATGGTCTCTGAGAACCCCACTGTACCCCTTCCTGCGTCCCCTGTCCCCGTCCCTGTCTCCCCAAGCTACTCAGCCTGCTTGGTAAAACCCACCATTGCTGATCTCCAGCTCAACACCCCAGCTACTCCCCGCTGCCTATTTGTAACACAGGTGCTGTTTGCCGGCTGTTTTGGAGCAGTTTTTCATCTTACTTGTAAAGGGTAAAGTCCCTCCAGGGTGTAATTTGGGGGCTTAAGTCGTGCTTGGTGCTGTCCAACTATGTACGGCTGACCAGATTTGACTTTTGTAAGATTAATACGGACATCAGTGGTGAACTGGAGTCGCAAGCTATTTATTACAGCCGATGGCTTGGCCTGTTTTTCCCCTCTCTCCCTCTCAATTTTATCCCTTCTTTCCCCGTGTTCAAGTCTTGCTTTCACTATTTTTTTGCCATTGTGAGAAGAGTCGAGTATTTGGCAGCTCATTTCATGCATCTCTGTTCCGCCTTTTCTGGGTGGATGGGGGTCGGTTGATGATACAGAGGTCCATTGGGGAAAATAGGAGAGAGAAAAGAGAGACAGAGAAGGAGAGATCAAAGTCTGTTATATCAACTCTTTGGAGGCTGTGTGAATTGCCATACCAAAGGAGTGAAAAGTGGAGCGATAAACTATACATACTACTACTTTCACTTTGTACTTCTAGATTTTATATAGATACACATATTCCTAGATGAAAGTATATAGCACTACAATTCTACAGCATTTAATCATACAATGCATTCGAAAGTATTCAGACCCCTTCACTTTTTCCACATTTTGTTACGTTACAGCCTTATTCTAAAATGTATTTTTTTTTTATACTCATCAATCTACACACAATACCCCACAATGACAAAGTGAAAGCAGTTTTTCAGAAATGTTTGCAAATTTATAAAATAGAAAAACAGAAATACGTTATTTAGATAAGACCCTTTGCTATGAGATTGAGCTCAGGTGCATCCTGTTTCCATTGATCATCCATGAGATGTTTCTACAACTTAATTGGAATCCACCTGTGGTAAATTCAATTGATTGGACATGATTTGGAAAGGCACACACCTGTCTAAATGCGGTCCCACAGTTGACAGTGCATGTCAGAGCAAAAACCAAGCCATGAGGTCGAAATAATTCTCTGTAAAAGCTCCCGAGACAGGATTGTATCAAGGCACAGATCTGGGTAAGGGTACCCTAAAATGCCTGGTCTGAAGGTCTCCAAGAACACAGTGGCCTCCACCATTCTTAAACGGAAGAAGTTTGGAACCACCAAGACTCTTCCCAGAGCTGTCCGCCCGGCCAAACTGAACAATCGGGGAAGAAGGGCCTTGGTCAGGGAGGTGACCAAGAGGTGACCAAGAACCTGATGGTCACTCTGACAGAGCTCCAGAGTTCCTCTGTTAAGATGGAGAACCTTACAGGAGGACAACCATCTCTGAAGTACACTACCAATCAGGCCTTTATGGTAGATAGGCCAGACGGATGTCACGTTCTGACCTTAGTTCCTTTGTTATGTCTTTGTTTTAGTTTGGTCAGGGCGTGAGTTGGGGTGGGTAGTCTATGTTCTTTTTTCTATGTTGTGTTTATATGTTTGGCCTGGTATGGTTCTCAATCAGAGGCAGGTGTCGTTCATTGTCTCTGATTGAGAATCATACTTAGGTAGCCTTTTCCCAGCTGTGTTTTGTGGGTGATTATTTTCTGTCTAGTGTTTTCTGCACCTTTCAGGACTGTTTCGTTTTTAGTTTATTGCACGTTGTTATTTTGTATTTTCAGTGTTCAGTCAATGAACTTCATGAACACATACCACGCTGCGCATTGGTCCGACATTTCTTACTCCTCGTCAGAGGAGGACGGAGAATACTGTCACAACGGAAGCCAGTCCAAAGTAAAAGGGGAATGACAGTCCGCTTGGAGTTTGCCAAAAGGCACCTAAAGGACTCTCAGATCATGAGAAACAAGATTCTCTGGTCTGATGAAACCAATATTAAACTCGTTGGCCTGAATGCCAAGCGCCACATCTGGAGGAAACCAGGCACAGCTCATCACCTGTCCAATGCCATCCCTACGGTGAAGTATGGTGGTGGCAGCAACATGCTGTGGGGATGTTTTTCAGCAGTAGGGACTGAGAGATTAGTCAGAATCGAGGGAAAGATAAACGGCGCAAAGTACAGGTAGATGCTTGATGTAAACCTGCTCCAGAGCCCCCAGGACCTCAGACTGGGGCAAATTTTTACCTACCAACAGAACAACGACCATAAAACAAAGCCAAGAGAATGCAGGAGTGGCTTCAGGAGAAGTATCTGAATGTCCTTGAGTTGCCCTGCCAGAGCCCGGACTTGAACTTGTTTGAACATCTCTGGAGAGACCTGAACATTGCTGGGCAGCGACGCTCCCCATCCAACCTGGCAGAGCTTGAGAGGATCTGCAAAGAAGAATGGGGGAAACTCCCCAAATACAGGTGTGCCAAGCTTGTAGCGTCATACCCAAGAAGGCTTAAGGCTGTAATCACTGCCAAAGGTGCTTCAAAAAAGTACTGAGTAAAGAGTCTGAATACTAATCTAAATGTGATATTACAGTTTTTTTATTTAATACATTTGCTAAAATGTCTAAAAACCTGTTTTTGATTTGCCATTGTGGGGTATTTTGTGGAGCTTAATGAGGGGCTTTAAAAAAAAAACATTTTAGAATAAGGCTGTAATGTAACAAAATGTGGAACAAGTGAAGGGGTCTGAAAAGGAACAATAATATGGCCCTCTATAGGGTCCTCTCTGAAGCCCCTAATACCTAATTACAGTCAGTGGTCATGACCATCATGGCCAAGATAACTGTCAGTCAGTCCGTCCAGGCGAGACTGGAGTGGAAGGGTGGGTACAGGAGCTGCCGCAATGCTCTAACGAGCACGGAACACATCCCCTGGTCCTCCTTTCCCCTCCCTTGCTCATTAACAGCTTATCATGCCTGTTAGTGTCATCTTTAAAAATTCACATTCTGAATTTGATCCACGGGGGAAAAATATGAATAATTTTATTAGCGTCAATTCCAGCTATAAATGACGATTTCTCTGGCTCAATTGTTATTTGTCGTTGTTTCCCTCCCAGAGAATGAGCGAGAACAATGGCTGTATAGTTACAGTAATGAGCACCGCAAGAGAAGAGTGAATTATTATAATCTTTCCTCTTTCTCTGGTGAGTATGGAGCTGATCTCTTTGCTAAATGTTTAACAGGACGAATGGGTTAAAAAGAGAGTGAAAGAACACTGATTGTGTGTGTGCATGCTTGTGTGTGTTTGAGCGTGTGTGGATGCTACATATTATGACAGGTCAGGTCCCTGTATTGAGAGTACCAATGATTTCAAATATCATGTCACAGTGTCTTTGTTATAGTCTAGGTTGGAAGACTGTTACCTGGACTGTGAGAGTGTGACACCCTCATAAACCCATAGGTGACACTGTTGTCTCAGGAACAGCAGCGGATTTCTGAAAACATGGAGAGCCCAAGGAAGAGAGACACAGATGCATCTGAAATGACAATAAATAAGTGATGAAGCCACTGCATGTGCTTCTAGTCACACATGCATTCAGGAACCATACCCTGGGATGCGCTATTCATGTGACATAATGAATAAATAATGATGATTCAGTACAGTCTAGTACTGTGTCTAACTCGTACTTCATGAAGGCAGCTAATTCCTGTGATTCTCCTATTCGGTGATACTTTTCCTAATGACAGAGAGAGGAAGGAAAAGAAAAGAGAGATTATTGATGTGTGTGAGGCTGTATTTTTTCCCTACTAAAGCTCCAGCCAGCCCCCTGTGTTTAAATTAACCAAACTCAGAGACAAGCCACCACATATATCTGCCCCAGGCCCAACAACTGCCTCTCTCTGACCCGGCTAGTAGCATACCACTAGATCAAACAGACTATATACCTCCCCTGATTGGATCCAACATAGTACCACAGCCCAGGAAGAGAAGGCTTGAAACAATGAAGAAGCATCTCAGAAGTAGTGTAGTAGTTATGAGAAGAACTGGACAAGACAATAATAGTACAAGTCATACCCTTGCATACTGTTCTGTTGCACTACAAAATGCTAACTTCCAGACATAAATGCAAGGGATGCAAATTAGGCCAAAAGAGACTGTGTTGAGAGGTTTTCTTTTCTTTTTTACTTTGTGTCTGTTGAGAGTTTGGGGAATACCATATTTTTGGGCAACTCAGTGAAACAAAACAGTTTAGCTCTGAAACATATTGGCTACAATTAAAAGTTAATGTGATGGTGTTTTGTGTCAGTCTGCAATATGTGAGAAGTGGTAAAACAATGCTGCCGAATAGTACAATGTACAGAACAGAACAATGGGATTATAAAGAGGGCAAACAACAAAATGCTTTTGGTTGCTTTTGTTTTGTCTGTTTCCACTGCTGCTCTATATTCATGATGGTAAATGACTGATGAAGTACTCTATCTCACGGCAGATGTTGAAGCTCTCCCAATGCCCCCCCCCCCCCCCCCCCCCCTCTGTTCTATCTTTCTTTTTTGGCTAAAAGTGGTATTGCACAGAAGGTGGTCTAGAGGGACAGAGTGGAAGAAAAGGAGAAAACTGAGATTGAAAAGGAGAGAGAGGAGGGATATGATGAGAGGAACAATTAGCACGGGTGAGTCGGGTAACTAATTATGTGTGTTGTCGTGACTGACTGACTGAGGATACATTCTCTCCTCAGGTTTCTCTGTTTTACAAAACATTGTTAGCTGGTTGTGGAATGACTTTTTGCTCACATAGATTACCATAACAACAATTATCTGGCAGTGAAACACTGCTTTTCCCTCAAGACTAGAACAACATCTAACACCATATTTATTTAATTGTAGTTTTATTAATTGTTTATCTACGGATACAAATTAACTAGAGTTGAAACTAGCAGATTGTGTAGCGTTATAGTGAAATGTAAAACAGAGTGATATATCAATAATCCCACCAATAGTTTCAGTATGGAATTCCAATATCAATGCCCAAATGTTGTAGCCATACCCTTTGGTGTCATTGATGTATCATTGATGTGTCGCTCAAGATTATTCAAGATTTGGGTGGAATCCATTCAAAGTGCAATGGATGACCAGGTTCAGGGACATTACCTAGCTATCTAACCAACTAACCATCATTCCCAAAGGTATCACTCCCCAGAGGGATTCAGACATTACATTCCCACTATGTGGTGCAGTTCTTATGGGTACAAATGAAAACAGCAGAATCAGTATTTCACAGACCTCACGTCTGAAAGATGGAGGGAGGAAAGAGGAGGAAGGGGATAGATGGAAGGGACATGTCCTTCACTCTCTCACTCCTCTCAGTCTTCTCCGTTCACCCTATCTTTGAAAACAGCTGAAAAGACTGATTTACATTATTGGAGCTAATCAAAGTTGAATGAGGAAAAGCGCTGAGGTGAGACAACAGAAATTACTTTACTTCACCCTGCCTACTCTCTCTGCCCTCCCTCTCTCAGGAACCTTTGTATTCCTCCTGTACTGTGGATGATAGAGAAATATTGAGGTAGAGAAGGAGGGAAGGAATGTAGAGGAGGTAGGGTAACCGCAAGGGTCCATGACTGACAGCCCTAAATAAGGGCACAGAGGACATAAAAGGCCTCAAGTTAGAGAGAGACTTTTTATTTCAAATGACATACTCTTCTTCATCGTCAACATTGACCACCATAACTGTAATAATTTATTGATTTATTTTTATTTCACCTTTATTTAACCAGGTAGGCCAGTTGAGAACACGTTCTCATTTACAACTGCTATCTGGCCAAGATAAAGCAAAGCAGTGCCAAAAAAACAACAACACAGAGTTACACATAAACAAACGTACAGTCAGTAACACAATACAAAAATCTATGTACAGTGTGTGCAAATATAGAAGAGTAGGGAGGTAAGGCAATAAATAGACCATAGAGGCGAAATAATTACAATTTAGCATTAAAGCTGAAGTGATAGATGTGCAGATGATGATGTACAAGGAGAGATACTGGGGTGCAAAAGAGCAAGAGGGTAAGTAAATATATGGGGATGAGGTAGTCGGGTGTGCTATTTACAGATTGGCTGTGTACAGGTACAGTGATTGGTAAGCTGCTCTGACAGCTGATGCTTAAAGTTAGAGAGGGAAATATAAGACTCCAGCAGAGAAATGGAAGGAAAGGCGGCCAAAGGAAGTGTTGGCTTTGGGGATGACCAGTGAAATATACCGGCTGGAGTGTGTGCTACGAGTATGTGTTGCTATGGTGACCAGTGAGCTGAGATAAGGATGGGGCTTTACCTAGCAAAAACGTATAGATGACCTGGAGCCAGTGGGTTTGGCGATGAGCATACAGGTCGCAATGGTGGGTAATACTGTATATGGGGCTTTGGTGACAAAACAGATGGCACTGATAGACTACATCCAGTTTGCTGAGTAGAGTGTTAGAGGCTATTTTGTAGATGACATCGCCGAGGTCAAGGATCGGAAGTCAAGGATAGTCAGTTTTACGAGGGTATGTTTGGCAGCATGAGTGGCAGTTTTATGACGGTATGTTTGGCAGCATGAGTTGTAGTTTTATGACGGTATGTTTGGCAGCATGAGTTGTAGTTTTATGACGGTATGTTTGGCAGCATGAGTTGTAGTTTTATGACGGTATGTTTGGCAGCATGAGTTGTAGTTTTATGACGGTATGTTTGGCAGCATGAGTTGTAGTTTTATGACGGTATGTTTGGCAGCATGAGTTGTAGTTTTATGAGGGTATGTTTGGAAGCATTTATTTTTCATTTATTATTATTATTTTTTTCTTAAGGGGTGGATCAGCTTAATGTTGAGGAAAGATTGTTGCTTCCGTCAATGTAATTGTCTGCATCATTTCCGATCCCCCATATATTTTGGGGGTAAAAATATATATATATATATATATTTATATCCATATACATACACACATGAATACACATACACATACAGTGGGGCAAAAAAGTATTTAGTCAGCCACCAATTGTGCAAGTTCTCCCACTTAAAAGATGAGAGAGGCCTGTAATTTTCATCCTAGGTACACTTCAACTATGACAGACAAAATTAGGAAAATAAATCCGGAAAATCACATTGTAGGATTTTTTTATACATTTATTTGCAAATTATGGTGGAAAATAAGTATTTGGTCACCTACAAACAAACAAGATTTCTGGCTCTCACATACAATAGGTAAGCAGCTTGGTTTGAAGAAATCAACTGTGGGAGCAATTATTAGGAAATGAAAGACATACAAGACCACTGATAATCTCCCTCGATCTGGGGCTCCACGCAAGATCTCACCCAGTGGGGTCAAAATGATCACAAGAACGGTGAGCAAAAATCCCAGAACCACACGGGGGGACCTAGTGAATGACCTGCAGAGAGCTGGGACCAAAGTAGCAAAGCCTACCATCAGTAACACACTACGCCGCCAGGGACTCAAATCCTGCAGTGCCAGACGTGTCCCCCTTGCTTAAGCCAGTACATGTCCAGGCCCGTCTGAAGTTTGCTAGAGAGCATTTGGATGATCCAGAAGAAGATTGGGAGAATGTCATATGGTCAGATGAAACCAAAATATAACTTTTCAAGCATTTCAAGCATTTCAAGGTCCTGGAGTGGCCTAGCCAGTCTCCAGATCTCAATCCCATAGAAAATCTTTGGAGGGAGTTGAAAGTCCGTGTAGCCCAGCAACAGCCCCAAAACATCACTGCTCTAGAGGAGATCTGCATGGAGGAATGGGCCAAAATACCAGCAACAGTGTGTGAAAACCTTGTGAAGACTTACCGAAAACGTTTGACCTCTATCATTGCCAACAAAGGGAATATAACAAAGTATTGAGATACACTTTTGTTATTGACCAAATACTTATTTTCCACCATAATTTGCAAATAAATTCTGACCCTTTCTATTCTCATAGCTTCTACAGATTGTAAATTAAAAATAAAATGATTGCTAAAATAATTATTATATTATTGATTGATTGACCATGGCTTTTCAAATCTGTCACGCCCTGACATTGGTATTCTTTGTTTTCTTTATTATTTTGGTTAGGTCAGGGTGTGACATGGGTGATATATGTGTGTTTGTCTTATTCTAGGGTGTTTGTACTGTCTAGGGTTTTTTGTAGATTTCTGGGGCTGTTTTCATCTTGGTGTTTATGTTGGTCTATGGTTGCCTAGATTGGTTCTCAATTAGAGGCAGGTGTTTATCGTTGTCTCTGATTGGGAACCATATTTAGGGAGCCATCTTCTTTGGGTATTTCGTGGGTTATTTTTTTTTAATGTGTTGTTGCCTGTGTCAGCACTCGTTATCATAGCGTCACTTTGTTTAAGTGGTCTTCATTAATAAAGAAGAATGTTTTCTAACCATGTTGTGCTTTGGTCTACTCCATACGACGATTGTGACACAAATCACCCAGTATTGCTATCTGCATCGTTAGTTCTACGTAAGCAAATGTTGCAATTCTTCTGCCTTTCCTGGACCTGTGACCAAAAACGAGCTACGTATGGACAATACCAAAATAAATTATCTAATGGCTCTGCCTTCTCACAGCAAAATCTGCAGAGCTGGGAAGATTGTATCCCCCATATATATAACATTCTATTGGTTACAAGAATTTTGTATAATAAAAAAAAGGAAGTTTTGAATCCGGCGTTTGTTTTGCATATCAATTCACAAACCATGGGCCATGGAATGGATACATTGCAAATCTCTTCCCAACTATTTTGCAATGTATATGGCACAGCTGTCAGTTTTTGGTCCTTAAATGAAATTGGTATATATTTTTATTTATCACACTTTTCTTGAACCATTTATGTTCTTTAATATGAGATTGAGGTCATCTAGCTTAGATTGTAGGATGGCAGGGGTGTTAAGCATGTC
Source organism: Oncorhynchus kisutch (assembly GCF_002021735.2). Classification (NCBI taxonomy): domain Eukaryota; kingdom Metazoa; phylum Chordata; class Actinopteri; order Salmoniformes; family Salmonidae; genus Oncorhynchus; species Oncorhynchus kisutch. The sequence goes on from NC_034195.2 coordinate 34,224,168, forward strand.
CCAGTTTAGGTCACCTAACAGTACGAACTATGGAGATTGATGGGGGGCCATCAATTCACATATGGTGTCCAGGGCACAGCTGGGGACTGAAGGGGGTCTATAAAAAGCGACAACGGTGAGACTTGTTTCTGGAAAGGTGGATTTTTACAAGTAGAACCTCAAATTGTTTAGGCATAGACCTGGAAAGTATCTCTGCAGTAGATTGCAACTCCGCCCCCTTTGGCAGTTCTATCCTGTCAGAAAATGTTAGAGTTGGGGATGGACATTTCTGGATTTTTGGTGACCTACCTAAGCCAGGATTCAGACACGGCTAGGACATCTGGGTTGGCGGAGTGTGCTAAAGCAGTGAATAAAACAAACTTAGGGAGGAGGCTTCTTATGTTTACATGCATGAAAACAAGGCTTGTATTGTTACAGAAGTCAACAAATGAGATCACCTGGGGAATGGGAGTGATGCTGAGAGCTGCAGGGCCTGGGTTAACCTCTACACCACCAGAGGAACAGAGGAGGAGTAGAATAAGGGTACGGCTAAAGGCTATAGGAACTGGTTGTCTAGTGCATTCGGAACAGAGAGTAAAAGGAGCAGATTTCTGGGCGTGGAAGAATAGATTCAAGGCATAATGTACAGACAATGTATGGTAGGATGTGAGTAGAGTGGAGGTAAACCTAGGCATTGGGTGACGATGAGAGAGGTTTTTGTCTCTAGAGGCCCCATTTAAGCCAGGTGAGGTCATTACATGTATGGGGAGTGGAACAAAAAGGCTAGCTAAGGCATATTGAGCAGGGATGGAGGCTCTACAGTGAAATAAGACAATAATCACTAACCAAAACAGCAATAGACAAGGCATATTGACATTAGGGAAAGGCATGCGTAGCTGAGTGATCATAGGGTCCAGTGAGTAGCTAGGCGAGCTGGAGACACAGCGATTCAGACAGCTAGCAGGCCGGGGCTAGCAGGCTAGCAGAGGGTCCAGGCCAATTGACAAGAGAGGTATTGAAGCCCGGGAATTGCCTGATGGATCTCTTCAGCTAGCCGTGAGATGGTCCTAGCTCGAGGCTTGCTCCATGCTAACTGGTGCTTGTTTCGGGACAGAGATGTTAGCCAGGAGTAGCCACTCGCATAGCAGCTAGCTAGCTGCGATGATCCTGTGCAAAGGTTCAGAGCTTGCAGTAGGAATCCGGAGATGTGTTAGAAAAAGCAGTCCGACATTCTCTGGGTTGATATCGCGCTGTGTGGACTGACAGGAATTGACCGGGCTGAGGCTGGCTGATGTCCAAGTTAATGGTGATGAACACTAGCAGTGGCTAACTGACCACAAGCTAGTAGCTAGTTAGCTGGCTAGCTTCTGATGGGGATTCTGGTTCAAAATTATAAGAAATTGCAGATCCATACCACATTGTGTGAGGTGGGTTGCAGGAGAGTATGTTCAGCCCGTAGATGGAAATTGAGATAAATATATACGAAATATATACGAAGAAAATGATATATACACGGGACGGGACAAGACAAGACAAAACAGACGTCCGACTGCTACCAGACGTCCGACTGCTACTGCTACCTGCTGCCATCCTGGTAATCCATCATTTATTTTTTTCCCCCTTTAACAAATGAGTATCGTTGAAGTTGAGAGTTCCAATTCCATGACTTTAACGGCTTGGACTACTTTGAGCTGTGTGTCTCTCTCTGTGTGTGTGTGTGTGTGTGTGTGTGTGTGTGTGTGTGTGTGTGTGTGTGTGTGTGTGTGTGTGTGTGTGTGTGTGTGTGTGTGTGTGTGTGTGTGTGTGTGTGTGTGTGCGTGCGTGTGTGTGTGTGTGTGTGTGTGTGCATACTTTAGAGTGTGTGCCTAGCTGAATGTCCTTATGGATTTTTAGGTATTTCATGGTACTGAAAATGAACCAAAGCAAAGGAGAGAGGGACTGTAGGGAGCCGAGGGGAGTGGATGTCCAGCGTACGAGGGATGACAGGTAAGGAATTATTGAGCCTGTGCCAGTAGAGCCTGGCTTTGAGCAGATCCCCATAACTAGAGCAGCCTGATCGCTAGAAATATACTTCAATGTTGGACATTTGAAAGGGTATATGCCTTCCTCTACACTCACACAAAATGTTTAAATGATTGACCAGCACTGGGTGTGAACTTGTGATGCTCAGAGTATAAGCTTGCTGCTCAGACCACTGTGTCACGACAGTTCACAATGCTCTATCAAGACGTGTGTTGTGACGTTGTATTAGTTAATGTGACGACTGTTGCTCATCGAATGATTAAAGTTTCTAATTGCGTGAATAACTGAATCAAGCTATTATTTATCATTAACCTGGGGCACCATGGGAAAACTAGTTTTTATTGAGTTTCTATTTCCCAAATTAACTCAAAGAATATCAGAATATCGATTTTACAAAGTCGTAAAGCCCGTGAATTTGCACGGGCCCGGGTCTCACCAATGAGTTCGTACCACACCAATCTTAGTTGAATATTTATTTACTAAAAAGCTAAAATGATGATAAAAGATACATATAGACAAAACACATTATAGGCTATTGATTAGAACTTAGTATAACAGGCCAACACACTATGGCACATGTTACCCAAAATGGGGATTTCAAAGAGAGAGAGAAAAAAGAAAGTACACAAGAGAAATATAAATTTGGGTGAATTTGTCAGCTATGCTTATTCTAACCCTAGCCTTGCCCCAAACTGCCGCTCTTATGGGTCAGAATATAACGATGTAATTACGTGGGGATGATCTCAGAGGATTCTCTGCGTGGACCTTTCAGGGGAACGTTCAGGCTGCTCGCTGACGTACCTTGAATTCACCCACTTAGACACAGCTACTCATCCGTAGCTTTAGTAGAAAATGATTTTTTTTGTCTTCAAACTTGTGTTGCGTTCTGGGTTCATTGACTTTTTAGACCTTGGCTGCAGCTTGGGTCAAGTAGTCCTCTCTGTGAATTCTTTACTCACAGGTTTTATAACCTTGGGTCAGAAGTGGGTGCAACCGCCTTTAGGGCAATTCTCTGGGCGTACCAAGTTAATGAGGGCAAGGTCTCGATTTCACTCAAATCCAATTTTAGACAACTAACTTCACATTTCATCTTCCCCAAAACATTCTCTTTGATTTGGATATTTTCCATACAATGTACAATGTATAAACATCAAACATATACTAGGAAAACTCTTCACGTTACAATGTTTTCATAATAACGTAATATCTATTAACCTTTAATAACAAAACAAAATCGACATACATTTTCATATTCCATCTATCGTCATGACCACCATTGTGGCGGACGGAAACCATTGTTCCAAAGTCCCTTTATTTCATGTTTATTGTTCTGAGGCTGGTTCTCCATAGTAACAGGACAAAGGAATTTGTCTGTGGCCTGAGATTTACCAGGGGCGTGAGGGGTCATAAAAGCCCCACATCTTCAGACCCCTAGATCTCTCCTTCTCTGTTGGGGTTGAGAGATAATCTGTAGGGTTGTGGTCTCCTGTGACCTGACCTGGTCACGACAGTCATGACACATGAGAATACTTGATGTTAATGGAGAGTCATTTTTTATTGTTTTGTTTTAAGCCATCCCCGAACCATAGCCTTATTTTCTTGGAATGAATGTCTAAACTGTTAACCTTTTGAGTTGTTTCTGTTTTAACCCTGTAACCCTGTGGATTTAACCTTGTAACTTGCGGAATTAATGCCTCAAAATAGATGTTCATCCATAATATGTCGAATTTCGAAGGGAAACTATGAGATCTTGTTGAACTAGAGGACCTGTGCCAGGGGGAGCCAGCCAGTCTCACCTTACACTCACTTTCTTATAGTAAACACATTGCTACTTTCTCTTTACACCCCTCTCTCCCTCTGTTACCCCTCTCTTTTTCTCTCCCTCCCAATTCTTTTCCCCTCTTTTTCCCTCACTCTCTGCCATCAACCCTCTTTCTTCCTTTGAGAAAATATCTTGTCGGTGCTCATGGGAACAACAAAGCACACAGACCACAACAGTAAAACTTTGGATAATGGACAACATTTTGGGGCCTGAAAGTTGGACACAGTGGGGCTGGGTGAAGGGAGGTTGGAGTTGCCTAATTTGTAGTAGTTACCCTGACAGGGAGTGGGTGATAGCCTGTCCTTGTCAGAAAGGAGACAAGCTCAAAGCAGCAGCTCAATGCATGGGTGGGGAAAGTGTGGTGTGCAATGCATCTATAGAATAAAAAACAGTTTTTTGTTTGGGGAAGCCATACTAGTTTGGTGGAGAATTTGTACATTAGAGAAATGTAGGAATTGAATGAAAAGGATCTTGTTACAATCAATCATGAAGCAAATATTGTCAGGATATTGCGCACGCGCACGCACGCACGCACACACACACACACACACACACACACACACACACACACACACACACACACACACACACACACACACACACACACACACACACCCTCTCCAGCCACAGTTTGCCACCTCTAAAGCATCTGTCCCCTCCGAGGTAGATCATGGTGTTTGACAAGACAGTGACAGCCCCTCTACCCTCTCTGTTTCCCTGTTAACAGATCTATTCTCCCCTTGTCTCCCAGCATCACTGTCCCACACATGCTCCCTCTGGCCTACAGGCGGTCAAGGGGCTTTAAAAGGTTCATTAGGTTTTATTTTGTTCGTATTGCGGTCAGCCTGTGAAGTCTGATAGTCTTGTCACAGCTGTGCCTGTGCCCGAGGTCCAAACGTTTTAAACGTCCATAAACACAGGAAAAGCCTGCAGATGACAGCTTGTCACAACCCAACACCTCACTGTCTGTGGCTTGCTAAAACAAACTCCTTAAATAAGTGTTTGGGAGTTGGTTGTCTCTGAGTGCTTCCCTGTGGGAGGGTGTATAATAAAAGAAAGACGGTGAGAACTAAGTGTACGTGGCACAGCCTTGCTTGCGGCTTCTGTTGTAACTCTGTCGGATAGGAGTGCTCACGTGAATATCTGTGTAAATGCATGTGTCCGTGTCTGTAAGTCTCTCCTTGTTTCCATACACATCAACTCTGCTGTGTTACTATGTGAGGTATGGGGGCCAACTTGGTAGCACATTAGATCTGTGTAGAGCTAGTATGTAAAGAAAGACACCAATGGAAATGTGTGCAACACAATTCAGATCAAATGCATAATAATGGAGACCCATACACTCATGCTCTTTCGTCATGTGACAACACAATGAAAGACTAATCACCCATCCAGACTTGTCCTATCAATCCCACATACCGCCCAACCTGTTGAATTACAGCCACACATCTCTGGCCACCATGCTGTTTTCACTTATCTGATCTTGGCCTTCTGGTGTCAGGTTGAGTCCCGCTGGGCTGAAAGGACAGAGCAGACCAGCTAACAGTAGCCTTAACAGCCTGGGTGATAATGGTGTTTGCTGTGTTTCTGCTGGGGAAAGAGAGCTGGTCCATCTTAAAGGCTTATAGCTTTTTAAAGGCTCTCCATTCATCAGCTTACTGCTGTATGGAGGGAGAGAGGTGGGCACCCACCGCCCACCTGCCACACTCACCCAAGGACAAACTACAAAACAACGGGTCAAATCAAATCAAGCTTTATTTATAAAGGACATTTCAGACATGGAATGCAACGCAATGTGCTTTACAGGGGAAAAAACAAGAGGATAAAAAAGAATGACATAAACTGAACAAATAAAAAGCATCCTAAGGAAAAGCAAAGCTAAAAAATATGTGTTTTAAGATCTCTTTTAAATATGCCCACAGTTCCGGCCCCCCTCAGGTTCTCTGGCAGGCTATTGCAGAGGCTGGGGACATAATAACTAAAGGCTGCCTCTCCATGTCTCTTGGTTCTAGGCTTTGGGATAGTTAAAAGGCCAGTGCAAGAGGACCTGAGGGACCTACTGGCTACATAACTTAAAAGCATGTCTGACATACATTGGGGTGCACAATCGTGGATTGATTTAAAAACCATTAGAAATTAAAATGTATTCTAAACTCATAGGCCGCCAGTGCAGAGGCCTTAAAACCAATGTCATATGTGTTGAATTATAAAGGAATATTGATTTTTAAAACACAGATCAGGCATTATGTTTTCATCATCTGTTTCAGAAACAATCTCAACCTGTATTCAGCATCTACAGTAACTATCGTTTTCTTACCACCACATCCCTGTTCGCAACAGGGATGGTAGGGAAGGAGTGTGGAGCTGAGTGCTTCTAGTAAAAATACAGGAGAAATCCCTCTCTGTCTCTCCAAGCATCTTCCTCCTGGTGATTTATAAACATGAAGCCTCAACAGTAGACGTGTGGAGATGCAACCAGCAGTGTTTCAGCGACGGATGAATGGGTAGAGCAGTAGTTGTTTTATTTACATCTATTGTACATAGTAAATGGTGTTTGTGTGTGTGTATGGGTGTGTGTGTGTCTGTGTGTGCATGCATGCATGTATGGGTACATGTGTCTGTTGGTGCATGTGTGTGTGCTACAACCCTCCAGAAACATCCTCTAAGAATCATTATCCCTGATCCCATGGACGATGACAGGAGAAAGGGGCAGGAGATTGAAAGACAGACGTTTTATGATGTCCCACTTCATTCCCCACAGATGACTAACACCCCCACAATAATAACACCTCCATAAGGCAACACATACAATTATTCCTCTATTGAACTACAGGATTATATATTTTTTCCAGGAAACCCATGTATTTGAGCATTGATGTGCCCTAGTGGAGGAGCATGCTATTCTTACTCATGACAACATGCAGTGTGCCAGGCTTAGGGAGAAGCTTCTCCATCACCAGCCACTTTCACCAGCATCCTGTGTACTTTCCTAGGCACTTTGACAACGCCAGATATTATTTAGGGGATGTTTTCACTGCAGTGACTTACTTGTGTTAATTTGCATTGTCTGATCTACTGAGAGGATCATTGGCTGTCACCTGCTCTCCATCGAGTTGCTTTCCCCATGCTGTGGCCCTCACCAACCAGCTATCAGGCTCATAGAGACTACGAGACTTTGCATTTGAGCTGATCACAGCACCTTGTCATCAATTACATGTAATGCTAATAACTGTACTATACTGCATTTACACTATTCACTGTACACCTCTGAACAATACTGCACTGTATATATTCATATGGCAGTATCCCTCCCTCTGCATGTAGAGATACAGTGCATCCCCTCTGTGAATTGTATATCCTCACTGTAAATCAACTTAGGGATTCTTTGGGATTTTGGCAATGTGGTCCTTTAGCATGCTAGCAGATACCCATAGACTTACAGTGATTGTGCTAATGCACAATACCTCTAACTTCCTTCATACTGGACACAGAGACCTAAAAATGGTATCCACGAGTTTATCTGACTCTGGGAAAGTATGCCGATGTATCCCTTTAATATTGTATATTCTGTATGTTGACTTGTGTCTGTATTCTTTTTGTACATTGACTATTGCTGGCATCACCTATTCACTAAGTCAAAATCTGGTTATGTGTAAATGTACTTGGGGAATAAAGTGATTGTGATTCTGACTTGATCCATGGGATACCATGGGAAACATAGTTGTACTGTATATCAAGCAGAACGCAGAATGAGTTACTATTTATGGTATGGCTTGAGGGCTCTCTGTGTGTCTCTAGCTCTCTTTCTCTCTGTCTCTCTCACTCCCGCTCTCTATCCCTCTCGCTCTTCATTCATCTCACTCCATTTTACCCTCTTCGTCTTTATTTTCCCAGTAGAGCCAGGCAATTGTTCTGAGATCCTTATCACATTGATCTGAGTGGTGCGTGTGTGTGTGCGAGTACCCATCTCTGTCTGTGTTTGTGTGTGTGTTTGTGTGTGTGTTTGTGTGATTGCATGTCAGTGTGCTGGGCTCTTGCTCTGATAATAACTCATATTAAAGAGTCCCTAAGCTCAGGCTAGTAAGCAGCCTTCCAGACCGCTTGCCACGCCCCACGAGGAGGGGGGAAAGGTAATATTATTAGTGGATATCTGGAAAGGTTAGGTCGTTATGGAGATGGATATAAATATAATTCAGGAAAGCTCTGTTATTAGTGTAAAAGCCATCCACAAAAGGGCAATCCTGCCTGTGCCCGCAGGCTAGGGAAACACTGTCTCAGAATCACCCAGTTCAGAGGACAGAAATTATGGGACAATATTTAAGAGGTTGACCAGGAAGTATTGACCCACTGGGCTGGAGACAATACATTATTTGTATAGAGGACATGTGCTGAACACTGGCAGTTGCATGGCAGCTGCCTAACATGAATATAATGTAACCACGTGTCACAAGCTACATGCCTAATTATCTTTATCATGTCAGGTATTAACTTGACAGACTGAACAGGTCTTATTAAAAAAAAGGACTACATGAATTGTTCAACTCCCTGATTTTGGTGTCAAATAACCAGCATGTTATATAACTGAAGCTAGAACAGACATATATTGAATTTGGTCTGAGAGTCTAAGCTCATCTCACTTTGTCCATTGTCTTTGCTTGTAGCCTACTGTACTGTGCAGAGAGAGTATATACCTTAGGTGGTTATGATTGGGTCTTGTAGGCTCATATGACCTGAAACATACTCTCATTCTATCAGATGGCCATGGAGATTGCGCTATCGCATACGCCATTTAGGAACCATTGCCCCACAGTTATCAAATTAAATACATTTGCTTTGTAATTATTTTACAGATTAGGGTGATAAAAGCAGACATTTCGAAAGGGGGACCATCTGGGGTTGACTCGACGAGGCTGTAAACACACACACACACACTTAGAAAAAATAAATACTATGTTCTATGTTGTGGCTGCTTGACGTAGGAGAAGGGATGGGGGGTTGAGAGAGTGGAAACTGCCGTCAACACAATTATCATCTAAGCTGCAACACTGTTTATGACCTTCAGTGTGACATTGCGGCTGCATATCAGTCTATTCCCTTCACGTTAGGAGCCATACAATATTGTAAAACCTGGATCCATCAAGCTATATAGGACAGGCTTTGTTATAAACCATTCTGAGTGGTACATTTATTGGAAACATAAAACACAGAATGACTTTTTATCTATTTACCGGCACTTCTGCCTGACTCCAATTACATTAGACATACTGCTGATTCAAGCAACACACATTATTATGCAAGTTAAAGAGCTGATGGTTAGATATGAGTGCTAGTGAATAATTCCCACTCCATACCCTACCTAATCAACTTAATACAGCCTAAACATAAAGACACTATTACTGAGAATGATGATGCATGCACAGTAACATTTTCAACTTAATATATGATTATTAAATGGAATGAGCATAGAATCTGACTATCATATCAATGTATTATCATACTGATAATATTGTAATATGTCAGTGTCAATTTAATGCATAGAATAACTAGCTTGTTGAAATAATTCTGTACTTTAATATCTTTGGGACATTTTTCCCATGATTTCCAAATTAACAAACAAATTGGTAAATGTAAAACAAAACACCTTGCATCCCAATTAATTGGAACATTTGACATTCATCTCTATCACCTCACAGTTGGTGTCAACCACTGCACATATCTGTACATTTAGACTGTCAAGAAAGTGTTACCACTTTTGTCTTTTCAAGCCAGCTTTAGAAAATAACGTGTAAACCGAATGACTCCCTTCCATTCTGTAAGTCAAATCAAATCAAATTTTGGTTGTCACATGCCCCATAAACAACAGGTGTAGTTAGACTAACAGGAAATGCTTACTTACAGGTCCTTTTCCAACAATGCAGAGCTAAAGATAAAGATTGAAAAAATATATTTATGACACTCTTTCACACTGCAATAGTGAGTGTTCACCACCAGTGGTGTGTATTCATGGATGCCAAGGGAGGCCAGGCATCGTAAGAAAATGTACCAATATTTTTTTTTTTAATCTTTCATCTCTGTGTTTGATACATTTCCTTCAATTCGCAAGAGGCTGAATGTATCTCACAGGAGAAAGCATCCAAGAAAGCGAAACAGCGCCCCTCTGTCTCTCTATGTGTAGGCTATCTATCTAAGGCTGTCTGGCCCAAATAATTATGACATTTTTGCCACCCATAGCATTGAAAGCAAGGTAAGCCAGCGAGCATATGGCCTCCCTTCACAAAAAAATTATAACAAATTTGCCAATCAGCATCGAGCTAAACTGAATGAGCTCAACTGTGAATGATCCTGGTGCACCAAAAAAACTGTCAAGGGAAGACAGCTTGGATTTTGTGTCACTCCTATCAAATCCCATCGAGATCATACGTCATTGTTAGAAAAACTTGAATTGTTACATCTCGTTGTGTTGTCCTCCGGTGGCCAGCTAGCTAAAATGTATCATTTCCTAAATTAGCCATGGATGGAGATAGGGATTTGGACTTGTGGTTTTACATAATTCTCCATACTGGCCAATGATTTTAACAGCGATTCTGATCCAACCATTAATTCATACGTTGTTGAGCCCCTGGCCTGAGAGGATGGAACTTCAAAGTGTAGCTATATGTAGAAGGCTAATGTGAACTAGCTAATGTTGCCCGTGAATGTAAGTTAGGCTAGCGAGCAAGCATTTTTGCCAGGTAGCATAGGACAACAAAAAATAAGTGTGTACAGTATGACAGAGTGCTAGACTGTTTCGTCAACATGAAAGAAAGGAGGATGGCATTGGCCTTTCTCTACAAGTAGGGTGAGTCAAAATGTTGTTCTACTTGCATAAGCGCACACGTATACACTCACGCACACAGAAATCAGAACCATGGACAGAACCATGGACAGCCATATCATATTTAGCTTACGTTGACTGGACTACATTGTTTTTGGTATCTTTTAGTTCTCACTGTATTAGACTCAGCAGAAATGATTTGATGATGCTGAAATGGTGCTGGAGCAGTGGAGGCAGCTCCTGTTTTCTTTGCGACTTGCAGTAAGTCTCTGTGGTTCTAAATCAATAGTTGTTTAGTCGTATGAAAATGCCGGAAACATGAACTTGCTTGACCTTGATGTAGCTCATGTAATGGTCTGTTACTGTACATGCAATATGCTTTGTGGACTTCACTGGACAGAGGTTGCTATCCAGGTTTTGTGATAAAACAAAGGTGAGGTTGAATTTATTTTGCCACTGTCTTCTTATTGTTTTTATTTTATTTTATCTGTCTCTGCCTTTAGACCTATATCTCACGGTCGCAAGACATATGAACTAACAGGTTCTAGAGCAAACAACGCATAGGTCCCAAAATGGCTTTTATGACCAGGGGTTTGTCTTCCCAAGTGGTTTCACCCACACACCACTACTGATCACAACACATTGTCTTTACCCCTCCCTCAGGGTTCCATCGTCGTTTAATGTGTAGTGGTCTACGTGGGCCATACATACAGGCTCTAGAGACATCAACCTGTCCTCTATTACGCACAAGGCCACTTCCTCTCTGAGTGGAATGTTGTGGATGCTATTGGACTGTAATATATGGCTCCCATATATAAAAGCACAGTGCACAATAGGCCGCACATGAAACATGATAGCCTTATTATGATATCACAATAGAGGATGACATGTTATCCTTGTCACACATTCCAGCCATATAGCCTACACCATGAAAACGTTGGAATGATATGGGACAATTTGTATTCGTAATGTGTATGCGTATACTAAGTCATAGGATTTTGGAATGTCTTCTGTTGCCTCTTATTTTTTACTGCAAATATGTTGACAGTGATGTCACAATATGCAACATGTGTCAGGGTAAGCGAAATCAGGTTTACAAAAAAGCATGCTTATGTTGTGGTCATATAGCCCACTTCCAAAACAAGATACAAATGTAACTTTGACTATGTCATCTTTCTTAGCTCTTACATCAGGGCACCTCTGGGATTAAACCCAACACACATACATAAAAAGTCACAGTGAATCCCCAGACTGAATCACCTGACATTGAAAGGTTGACTTTCGTCCCTCTGATGGAACAAATAATTGTCCCTTGGAACATATGTCTTTTTTATCACCTTGTTTTTCCTGCTTTGCTTCAGCAGGCACAGCACTAGACACCATCATCCCCCCAACCTCGCTACCCTCCGGTCGCCTAACAAACTCTCCCCACACCTGGTGCTCCCCTCTTGCCAAGAACCTGCCCTTGACCAGTTAATTTATCACTCAGTATCCATCTTGTTATGTGTAGGAATCAGGCTCCCAGTGCCCAGACTTCTGTTGGTTCCAAAATCTCTGAGCTCCTCAACACAACAACAACCGACCTTTAGTGGTATCCACACTACACAGTACACACTACTACCACACTAAACCCTACACACCACATATTACACACTACACACTCGCTGGCCTCCCTGGCTGGTAACACCTGAACAGGAAATTAGTTACTCCAGGAATTTCTGGGTGCGTTTGTCACATTTGTCACATGCACTGAATACAACAGGTGTAGTCTGTATATTCTCAATTCAGAGTGTAGAAGTAAGAAAAATTATCGAAATAAAAAAGTTAATAGAAACACAATAAAAGAACAATAACGAGGCTAAATACAAGGAGTACCGGTAATGAGTCAATGTTCAGGGGTACGAGGTAGTTGGTAATTGAGGTAACATGTACATGCAGGTAGGGGTAGAAGTGACTAGGCAATCAGGATAGATAATAAACAGAGTAGCAGCAGCATATTTAAAGAGACTGAAACAGTGTGAATATGTGTTTGTGTATGTATGTTTGGCGTCAATATGCATGTTTGTGTGTGTGTTTTGTGGGCATGAGCATATTTAGTGTGTGAGTGTTTGTGTATGTTTAAAAAAAATAATTCACCTTTATTTAACCAGGTAGGCTAGTTGAGAACAAGTTCTCATTTGCAACTGCAACCTGGCCAAGATAAAGCATAGCAGTGTGAACAGACAACACAGAGTTACCCATGGAGTAAACAATTAACCAAGTCAATAACACAGTAGAAAAAAAGAGAGTCTATATACATTGTGTGCAAAAGGCATGAGGAGGTAGGCAAATAATTACAATTTTGCAGATTAACACTGGAGTGATAAATGATCAGATGGTCATGTACAGGTAGAGATATTGGTGTGCAAAAGAGCAGAAAAGTAAATAAATATAAACAGTATGGGGATGAGGTAGGTAAAATTGGGTGGGTCTACCGATAGACTATATACAGCTTCAGCGGAGCTCTACCTAGCATGGACTTGTAGATGACCTGGAGCCAGTGGGTCTGGCGACGAATATGTAGCGAGGGCCAGCCGACTAGAGCAAACAGGTCGCAGTGGTGGGTGGTATAAGGTGCTTTAGTAACAAAACGGATGGCACTGTTATAAACTGCATCCAGTTTGCTGAGTAGAGTATTGGAAGCTATTTTGTAGATGACATCGGCGAAGTCGAGGATCGGTAGGATAGTCAGTTTTACAAGGGTAAGTTTGGCGGCGTGAGTGAAGGAGGCTTTGTTGCGGAATAGAAAGCCGACTCTAGATTTGATTTTAGATTGGAGATGTTTGATATGAGTCTGGAAGGAGAGTTTACAGTCTAGCCAGACACCTAGGTACTTAAAGATGTCCACATATTCTAGGTCGGAACCATCCAGTGTGGTGATGCTAGTCGGGCGTGCGGGTGCAGGCAGCGAACGGTTGAAAAGCATGCATTTGGTTTTACTAGCGTTTAAGAGCAGTTGGAGGCCACAGAAGGAGTGTTGTATGGCATTGAAGCTTGTTTGGAGGTTAGATAGCACAGTGTCCAAGGATGGGCCGGAAGTATACAGAATGGTGTCGTCTGCGTAGAGGTGGATAAGGGAATCGCCCGCAGCAAGAGCAACATCATTGATATATACAGAGAAAAGAGTCGGCCCGAGAATTGAACCCTGTGGCACCCCCATAGAGACTGCCAGAGGACCGGACAGCATGCCCTCCGATTTGACACACTGAACTCTGTCTGCAAAGTAGTTGGTGAACCAGGCAAGGCAGTCATCAGAAAAACTTAGGCTACTGAGTCTGCCGATAAGAATATGGTGATTGACAGAGTCGAAAGCCTTGGCAAGGTCGATGAAGACGGCTGCACAGTACTGTCTATTATCGATGGCGGTTATGATATCGTTTAGTACCTTGAGCGTGGCTGAGGTGCACCCGTGACCGGCTCGGAAACCAGATTGCACAGCGGAGAAGGTACGGTGGGATTCGAGATGGTCAGTGACCTGTTTGTTGACTTGGCTTTTGAAGACCTTAGATAGACAGGGCAGGATGGATATAGGTCTGTAAAAGTTTGGGTCCAGGGTGTCTCCCCCTTTGAAGAGGGCTTTCCAATCCTTGGGGATCTCAGACGATATGAAAGAGAGGTTGAACAGGCTGGTAATAGGGGTTGCGACAATGGCGGCGGATAGTTTCAGAAATAGAGGGTCCAGATTGTCAAGCCCAGCTGATTTGTACGGGTCCAGGTTTTGCAGCTCTTTCAGAACATCTGCTATCTGGATTTGGGTAAAGGAGAACCTGGAGAGGCTTGGGCGAGTAGCTGCGGGGGGGGGACGGAGCTGTTGGCCGAGGTTTGAGTGGCCAGGAGGAAGGCATGGCCAGCCGTTGAGAAATGCTTGTTGAAGTTTTCGATAATCATGGATTTATCGGTGGTGACCGTGTTACCTTGCCTCAGTGCAGTGGGCAGCTGGGAGGAGGTGCTCTTGTTCTCCATGGACTTCACAGTGTCCCAGAACTTTTTGGAGTTAGAGCTACAGGATGCACATTTCTACCTGAAGAAGCTGGCCTTTGCTTTCCTGACTGACTACGTGTATTGGTTCCTGACTTCCCTGAACAGTTGCATATTGCGGGGACTATTCGATGCTATTGCAGTCCGCCACAGGATGTTTTTGTGCTGGTCGAGGGCAGTCAGGTCTGGAGTGAACCAAGGGCTATATCTGTGTCTGTGCTGGAGTGTCAGTGTACTATGTATAAGTGTGTGTGGGTAGAGTACAGTGACTGTGCATAGAGCAAATGCAAGAGGGTAGTGGCTTAGGGGTATAAGCTGTTCAGGAGCCACCAGCACCGCTTGCCGTGCAGAAGCAGAGAGAACCGTCTGTGGCTTGGGTGTTGCCATACCAAGCAGTGATGCAGCCAGTCAAGATGCTCTCAATGGTAAAGCTGTATAACTTTTTGAGAATCTAAGGGCCCAAGCCAAATCTTTTGAGCCTCCTGAGGGGGAAGAGGCTTTGTAGTGCCCTCTTCATGACTGTGTTGGTGTGTTTGGACCATTATAGGTCCTTAATGATGTGGACACCGAGGAACTTGAAGCTCTTGACTCCCTCCACTACATCCCTGTCGCTGTAGGCTGGGGTGTGCTCGGCCCTCCTTTTCGTCTAGTCCACGATCAGCTCATTTGTCTTGCTGACGTTGAGGGAGAGGTTGTTGTCCTGGCACCACACTGCTAGGTCTCTGACCTCCTCGCTGTAGGCTGTTTCTCGCTGTAGGCTGGGAAAGGGCAGTGTCAAGTGCAATAGAGATTATGTCATCTGTGGATTTGTTTGGGCGGTATGCGAAATGGAGTGGGTCCAGGGTTTTTGGGATGATGGTGTTGATGTGAGCCATGACCAGTCTGTTAAAGTATTCCATGGCTACAGATGTGAGTGCTAAGGGGTGATAGTCATTTAGACAGGTTACCTTACAGACTCGGTCAGGGAGAGGTTGGGTGCGTGTGTTGTTGTTTGTGTTTGTGTGTGTGTGTTTGTGTTCTTGTTCGCGTGCATGTGTACTCATGCTGGTGTGTTGTTTGAACTTTTCAGCACCACCAAAATTCATGAGAGAAGGCATGCAGTCTGTAGACAACAAAACACAACACCCAGTGAGGTATGGTCACACCCCATTAATTAGAAAACAATCCTGTATCCTCAGATTTTTCTGCTACCTGTAGCCCTGGAAACTAACAGCAGCAATCCACATGAGTAAAACCTGAAGATGTGCAGTTTGTACATGTAGGGAGGAGGATAATGGGCTTTGTGGAATGGGAACAGGTACAATTTAATCACTTACAGCAAATATTTTCCCCCATCTAGCTAGGTGTTCTCCTCTTAACTGTTGTCCAGTTCAAACCTGCTTTATAATTGGGTCCAGGGTGAGGGTGTACACCCATGGAGCTTGGGAAAAGTAACTGAATGTCATCATCCTCCGAAGACAGTGTGTGTGTGCATGTCTGCAGGCATTTGTCTGTGTGTCTGTGCGAGTGTATGTTTTTCTGGTAACGTGTGTGTTTCTGTCTGTCTGTGTGTGTGTGTGTGTGTGTGTGTGTGTGTGTGTGTGTGTGTGTGTGTGTGTGTGTGTGTGTGTGTGTGTGTGTGTGTGTGTGTGTGTGTGTGTGTGTGTGTGGGTGTGTGCTGTACGTCTCATTCACCTGGAAGAGGCTGGGTATGAGATCAAAGGCAAACAACTTTATTAGCTTTCTCCATAATTCAGCAGCTGTTTCAGGGGTCAGAGTCTTCTCTTTGAGCTGGAGCCGCTCAGATTAATGTTTAATGCTCTCCTGCCTGGGAATAATGTATGGCATGAGCCTTTCTAAGCCACACTGGCAGCCACACTGGCAGCCACACAGGCAGCCACACAGGCAGCCACACAGGCAGCCAGGCTCGGAAAGAAGGGAGCTGTGCAGGAGTGACTATAGGGGCATAAATGGGATCAGGGGGATAAGTGCATGTGAATTTCACATATGTGTGTGTGTTTTTTATTTTTATTTTACTATCATTGTGTGGACCAGAAGTCATCACAAGGATAGTAAAACAAGGACAATTCAGACAAGTGGGGACATTTCACCAATCCACAAGTAGGAAATAGGCTATTTGAGGCTTAGGGGTTAGGTTCAAGGTTAGGGTTAGAATTAGGGGTTAGGGGTTAGGGTTAGGAGTTAGGGTTATTGGTTTGCGGTTTGCGGTTAGGGTTTGAGTTAGGTTAACTTCTTATGGTATAGGGATGCTTGCATCCCACTTGGCCAAAAGCCAGGGAAAATGCAGCGCTGCAAATTCAAATAAAATTATATAAAAATCAAACTTTCATTAAATCACACATGTAAGATACTAAATTAAAGCTACAGTCGTTGTGAATCCAGCCAACATGTCAGATTTTAAAAAGGCTTTTCGGCGAAAGCATAAGAAGCTATTATCTGATGATAGCACAACAGTAAACAAAGAGGGTAGCATATTTCAACCCTGCAGGCGCTACACAAAACGCAGAAATGAAATATAAAACATGCCTTACCTTTGATGAGCTTCTTTTGTTGGTACTCCTATAAACATAAACATCACAATTGGTCCTTTTGTTCAATTAATTCCGTCCATATGTATCCAAAATGTCCATTTATTTGGTGCGTTTGATCCAGATAAAAACAGCTTCCAAATTGCGCAACGTCACTACAAAATATTTCAAAAGTTGCCTGTAAACTTTGCCAAAACATTTCAAACTACTTTTGTAAAACAACTTTTGGTATTTTTAAACATTAATAATCGATCAAATCGAAGATGGGTCTATCTGTGTTCAATACAGGAAGACAACAAACCAAGCTACTTTTCAAGTCTTGCGCAACTCTCAACAGTGTTACGCAGTTCCTAGATGGCCATACTTCTTCATTACACAAAGGAATAACCTCAACCAAATTCCAAAGACTGGTGACATCCAGTGGAAGCGGTAGGAACTGAAATCAATGAACAAACAGAGACCTAAAAAAAAAAAATCTGAACGGTTAGTCCCCAAGTTCTGTTATACTCACAAACATGAAACGTCAGAGTGTTTTCTATCCAAATCTACTAATAATATGCATATTATTGGCATGAGTAGCAGGAAGTTGAAATTGGGCACACTATTTATCCAAAAGTTAAAATGCTGCCCCCTATACCTTAAGAAGTTAAGGGTTAGGGGTAGGTTTAGGGCTAGGGGTTAGGGAAAATAGGATTTTGAATGACAATCAATACACCACACCAAAGTTTGATTTTATGGCAGTTTTACAACGGATGTCTTGCAATTTTTTTTCACTACTTTGTCATTTGATAGCATGTTAAATCTATACAAATAAATTATATGAATTGATAGTTTACCTCTCTGTTTTCTTTTATTCTGTAATATGGTATTTTGTAATATGTTCAAGCTAATCAAAATCAAAGTTGAATTATGATACAAGGTGTAAGATAAAAAATACAAGGAAAATCCTGCTCACAATACATGTCTCCTCGCATACAGTGCAAAGATATTAAGCTACTGTAGCTATATGCATTTGTATTTACATTAGGCTATTGTCTACAAATAGCTATATCACATTCAGCACCAGCTATCTTTCAGCACCAGCTATCTTTCAGCACCAAGTTGGTTCAACTTCTTTAACATTGCGTGAACCTGGCACTTTCCTTTCAGGGCCACGAAAGGTGTTCCAACTGCTTAAAATGACATCTCATTAAGTTATGTTGCCTACATCTAAGTCATACTCATCACTTATTAGTATAATTATTATTATTACAAATGGAAGATTAGCACTTCTCACAATAGTTAGTTAGATCAACGCTGAATCAATGTCTCGCAAGATCACATCATGATTCATTAGCATTTTACATAACATATATAAACATGTATGAATATAATACAATAGCATAGGACTATAACTTTACTGTTACACCAAAAACACCTCCTCATTTCTAATGAGATTTTAGAATGGTTAGCTGAAGCTGAAGTGTCAAATATATTTTGTCATTCCCCAACACTCGCCACAACCACTCGGCAGGACATACTGTTTATTTGAAATGCTAATAGCTTAACACCATCTGCTCTAATTCGATCACAAAAAAAGTATTTCAAGCAGATCTAAATGCATATTCCCAGGAAACTGATTGAGATCAATCTAATGTTTGGCATGGAGATGCAGTTTGGACGGTTCACCGGTAAAACCTGAAGAATTATTATTCACGATTGACAGTGACGATGGTCTATTTTAAATTTGCCTAACTCAGTGTTCGAGGATATAAAGAATATAACATTTTATTTAAACAATATATGTGGGCTTAGGCAGACGTTGCAACTGGAGGATGCATTTTATGCGTGTTCTATAAGGATAGCCTATTCAAATAGCTACATCTTTGATTTAGGAAATGATGATGTTGTTAAAAAATATATATTGCACCCCCTCAACTAAAAAAATAGCACCACTGTGTGTGTGTGTGTGTGTGTGTGTGTGTGTGTGTGTGTGTGTGTGTGTGTGTGTGTATATGTGAACGTGTATGTATTATATATATATATTTAGATGTTATGGATGTTAGGCTATGGATGCTGTCAAGCATTTCAAGGCTGCAGGGCTTGGAGGTGCACTTGGGTTAGGGAGATGACTGAACAGCCAGCCCCCTCCTACTATGCCCTACTAAGCCTCTGTGTCCCCCTCAACCCCCTGGGTCCGCTGGTGGTCTCGCCCAGTCCACCTGCTTTCCCCACACCTGGGATGCATGGATCACAAGGCTCCCCTCCCTCTCTCTCTGCCTCAACTCACCTGGAGGAGGAGGAACCCAGGGGAGATCCACATAGAGAGGATAAAGCCCAAGTACTATAAATCCTATTGAACCAGGGTTTCCTTTCCAAACATAGCAGTTAATACAGATACAACTCAACTAAAGGTTGGTGCTCCAGCATAGGGAATGACACAGAAGCAGAGTTGCTGATTCTTCTGCATAGCAAATAATCATGAAGCAGTGTTTCATTGTTCATCATCAATCAATCATTGTTCCAACAAAGCAAATATCCCTATGATGTATACATAAATATGTATGATTCCCTTCCAATCTGCTTTGTCCCTGGTTTACATTTGGATCCAAATGGAACACATAGGATTAAAGAAATCACTATTAACACACATTCTTCATTGAACATATTCATGTTTATGTTGTCTTCAACCCTTTTATTCTGCTTCCCTAAACACATAAAACAGGCATATTTATGGTAGAGTACAGTGTGTTTCTGTTCACATCAAATCTGTTCCTGTTTATGTACAGAATGTTTCCATCCCTAAGGGGCTAGTTGATTCTCTACACCTCTGATGTGAAGAGTGCCCGAGGTGCGGTAGTGGTATCACGCGCTGCTATATTATGCTCACGTACAGTGCCTTGCGAAAGTATTCGGCCCCCTTGAACTTTGCGACCTTTTGCCACATTTCAGGCTTCAAACATAAAGATATAAAACTGTATTTTTTGTGAAGAATCAACAACAAGTGGGACACAATCATGAAGTGGAACGACATTTATTGGATATTTCAAACTTTTTTAACAAATCAAAAACTGAAAAATTGGGCGTGCAACATTATTCAGCCCCCTTAAGTTAATACTTTGTAGCGCCACCTTTTGCTGCGATTACAGCTGTAAGTCGCTTGGGGTATGTCTCTATCAGTTTTGCACATCGAGAGACTGAAATTTTTTCCCATTCCTTTTTGCAAAACAGCTCGAGCTCAGTGAGGTTGGATGGAGAGCATTTGTGAACAGCAGTTTTCAGTTCTTTCCACAGATTCTCGATTGGATTCAGGTCTGGACTTTGACTTGGCCATTCTAACACCTGGATATGTTTATTTTTGAACCATTCCATTGTAGATTTTGCTTTATGTTTTGGATCATTGTCTTGTTGGAAGACAATTCTCCGTCCCAGTCTCAGGTCTTTTGCAGACTCCATCAGGTTTTCTTCCAGAATGGTCCTGTATTTGGCTCCATCCATCTTCCCATCAATTTTAACCATCTTCCCTGTCCCTGCTGAAGAAAAGCAGGCCCAAACCATGATGCTGCCACCACCATGTTTGACAGTGGGGATGGTGTGATGAGCTGTGTTGCTTTTACGCCAAACATAACGTTTTGCATTGTTGCCAAAAAGTTCAATTTTGGTTTCATCTGACCAGAGCACCTTCTTCCACATGTTTGGTGTGTCTCCCAGGTGGCTTGTGGCAAACTTTAAACGACACTTTTTATGGATATCTTTAAGAAATGGCTTTCTTCTTGCCACTCTTCCATAAAGGCCAGATTTGTGCAATATACGACTGATTGTTGTCCTATGGACAGAGTCTCTCACCTCAGCTGTAGATCTCTGCAGTTCATCTAGAGTGATCATGGGCCTCTTGGCTGCATCTCTGATCAGTCTTCTCCTTGTATGAGCTGAAAGTTTATAGGGCCGGCCAGGTCTTGGTAGATTTGCAGTGGTCTGATACTCCTTCCATTTCAATATTATCGCTTGCACAGTGCTCCTTGGGATGTTTAAAGCTTGGTAAATCTTTTTGTATCCAAATCCGGCTTTAAACTTCTTCACAACTTCTTCACATCATTCAGAGATCCTCACTGAACTTCTGGAGAGAGTTTGCTGCACTGAAAGTAAAGGGGCTGAATAATTTTGCACGCCCAATTTTTCAGTTTTTGATTTGTTAAAAAAGTTTGAAATATCCAATAAATGTCGTTCCTCTTCATGATTGTGTCCCACTTGTTGTTGATTCTTCACAAAAAAATACAGTTTTATATCTTTATGTTTGAAGCCTGAAATGTGGCAAAAGGTCGCAAAGTTCAATGGGGCCGAATACTTTCGCAAGGCACTGTATGTCTCAGTGCCTTAGGGAGTGGAGAGAGATGAACCTTGGGATTCAGAGAGCAGGCCTAGGTCAAAGATATGTTTCTCTCCGAGTCTCTGTTTCCAGAGGAAGCTTGGTCAGATGAAGTAAAAGAGGAGAGGAAGAATAGAAAGAAAGAAATATATAATTTAATCTTCACAGTCATGGTTGGAAACACTGGATCAAGTGAGAAGGCTGTCACAGTCCAACTTGGGTGAGACAACTCAGTCCAGGTCCCAAATTGAAATTTTAGCAGTGCTGATATGAAACGCTTCACTAGGACATTTTCAGAAGATTTTATGGCATGGACTGTGGTCAAAAGGACACACACTGTAGCAGCGGGCAGAATGTGAGATAGCAGAGAGATGATGACAGAGTAAACAGAGTTTAAACACATAGTGCAAGTAATTGAACAGTGTCAGTAAAACAATTTATTTGCTAATTTTATTAAACCCTCAAGGTCACCGTCCATAACTATACAAAACAGGAGTAAAACGTGTTAATGTGAGTGTTTTCCTGGTTTGCTCTTAGAGCTGTACTTTTGAAAGTGGGCCAGAGGCAGATCCAATGTGGAGCTGGGACACTGCTGAGAGCCTGGAACCAAATGAGGTGTAAAATACAAGCAAATGAACTTGAGATGTAGTAAGACAGAGTCTCCACACGACCTGCCTTCCCTCACACACATACCGCGCACACACACACACACACACACACACACACACACACACACACACACACACACACACACACACACACACACACACACACACACACACACACACACACACACACACACACACACACACACACATACACACACACACACACACACACACACACGCACACACACACAGACACACACACACACCTCCATTCCAACAATGAACCAAACAGTGATTCCTCTCCCTCTCTAGTTTATCAGGGAAAAGGGGGTTCGAAGGGATGTTACAGTGGGAGGAGAAACAGGTGTGGAGGTGGTAAAAGGGGAGAAGTTGGAGGAGCAGGTGTGGAGGTGGTAAAAGGGGAGAAGTTGGAGAAACAGGTGTGGAGGTGGTAAAAGGGGAGAAGTTGGAGAAACAGGTGTGGGGGTGGTAAAAGGGGAGAAGTTGGAGAAACAGGTGTGGAGGTGGTAAAAGGGGAGAAGTTGGAGGAGCAGGTGGCAGCAGCTGGCTATTACCTGACAGAGAGAGAGACACAGTAAGAGTGAGAGATAGAGCTGAATGTGGAAGTACACAGATCACAAAGAATTTGAAAACAATCCGAATTTTGATAAACTCCCATATCTACTGGGTGAAATACCACAATGTGCAATCACAGCAGCAATATGTGTGACCTGTTGCCACAAGAAAAAGGCAACCAGTGAAGAACAAACACCATTGTAAATACAACCCATATTTATGTTTATTTATTTTCCCTTCTATACTAACACTGTTTGCACATCGCTACAACACTGTATGTATACATAATTATGACATTTGAAATGTCTTAATTATTTTGGAACATCTGTGAGTGTAATGTTTACTGTTAATTTGATTGTTTTTCACTTTTTTTATTATCTACTTCACTTGCTTTGGCAATGTTAATATATGTTTCTCACGCCAATAAAGCCCTTGAATTGATTTGAATTGACAGAAGGAGAGAGAGGGAGAGAGAGACATTCCACATTCAAATCCAGTGAAAAGGCAGGCAGTGTAGCAGCAGCATAATTCTGCAAGAGAGTTCATTATGGAATGACATTGACTCGGGCTGATTTGCTGAGACTAATCAGATTGCAAAATGAGACATATGCATTTTTTCCCTCTCTATTCCCCCCCCCCCCCCCGCGCAATGACATATTAACTCACCCTGTATGGCAGCCCCTTAAATTGCATGCTCCGCTCACACAAAAGGCCCAGCAAATGTGTCATTACCTCCCTTTAATCTGAACCATTTCCCGGGCTGACAAACTGTTCTCCTGAAAACCTGCTCTTACCTGGAGCAGAGACTGCTGATCTGAGGGATCTCAAACGGGAACAGAATGAAAATCCTGTTTGAGAGACATATGATGAGGCAGACCTTACAATTTCACGCTCACCTCAGCTTCATTCACTCTGTCTTCTGATGATGAGCATGTGTTTTCTCCTGTAATGTGGTAGTTACTTCGAAGTGATGCAGAGTGATGCCTTTGACATATATTTTCTTTTATTATCAGTGGTGTTAAAAAATACTGTAAAGTACTACTAAGCTAGTTTTTGGGGAGTATCTGCACTTTACTATTTAAACTCAGCAAAAAAAGAAACGGCCCTTTTTCAGCACCCTGTCTTTCAAAGATAATTCGTAAAAATCCAAATAACTTCACAGATCTTCATTGTAAAGGGTTTAAACACTGTTTCCCATGCTTGTTCAATGAACCATAAACAATTAATGAACATGCACCTGTGAAACAGACATTTAGACACTAACAGCTTAAAGACAGTAGGCAATTAAGGTCACAGTTATGAAAACTTAGGACACTAAAGAGGCCGTTCTACTGACTCTGAAAAACACCAAAAGAAAGATGCCCAGGGTCCCTTCTCATCTGCGTAACCTGCCTTAGGTGTGCTGCAAGGAGGCATGAGGACTGCAGATGTGGCCAGGGCAATAAATTGCCATGTCTGTACTGTGAGACGCCTAAGATAGCGCTATAGGGAGACAGGGCGAATAGCTGATCGTCCTCGCAGTGGCAGACCGCGTGTAACAACACCTGCACATGATCGGCACATACGAATATCAGACCTGCAGGACAGGTACAGGATGGCAACATCAACTGCCCGAGTTACACCAGGAACACACAATCCCTCCATCAGTCCTCACCAGACATCACCAGCAACAACGTCACCTATGGGCACAAACCCACCGTCGCTGGACCAGACAGGACTGGCAAAAAGTTATCTTCACTGACGAGTCACGGTTTTGTCTCAGCAGGGGTGATGGTCGGATTCACGTTTATCGTCAAAGGAATGAGCGTTACACCGAGGCCTGTATTCCTGAGCGGAATCGATTTGGAGGTGGAGGTCAAATCAAATCAAATCAAATGTTATTTGTCACATACACATGGTTAGCAGATGTTAATGCGAGTGTAGCGACATGCTTGTGCTTTTAGTTCTGACAATGCAGTAATAACCAACGAGTAATCTAGCTAACAATTCCAAAACTACTACCTTATAGACGCAAGTGTAAAGGGATAAAGAATACGTACATAAAGATATATGAATGAGTGATGGTACAGAGAGGCATAGGCAAGATGCAGTAGATGGTATCGAGTACAGTATATACATATGAGATGAGTATGTAAACAAAGTGGCATAGTTTAAAGTGGCTAGTGATACATGTATTACATAAAGATGCAGTAGATGATAGTAGATGGTACAGTATATACGTATACATATGAGATAAATAATGTAGGGTATGTAAACATACAGTAGCATTGTTTAAAGTGGTCTGTCATGGTCTGGGGCGTTGTGTCACAGCATCATCGGACTGAGCTTGTCGTCATTGCAGGCAATCTCAACGCTGTGCATTACAGGGAAGGCATCCTCCTCCCTCATGTGGTACCTTTCCTACAGGCTCATCCTGATATGACCCTACAGCATGACAATGCCACCAGCCATACTGCTCATTCTGTGCGTGATTTCCTGCAAGACAGGAATGTCAGTGTTCTGCCATGGCCAGCAAAGAGATCTCAATCCCAATTGAGCACGTCTGGGACCTGTTGGATCGGAGGGTGAGGGCTAGGGCCATTACCCCCAGAAATGTTTGGGAACTTGCAGGTGCCTTGGTGGAAGGGTGGGGTAACATCTCACAGCAAGAACTGGCAAATCTAATGCAGTCCTTGAGGAGGAGATGCACTGCAGTACTTAATGCAGCTGGTGGCCACACCAGATACTGACTGTTACTTTTGATTTTGACCCCCCCTCCTTTGTTCATGGACACATTATTCAATTTCTGTTAGTCACATTTCTGTGGAACTTGTTCAGTTCATTTATTAGTTGTTGAATTATGTTCTTGTTATGTTCATACAAATATTTACACATGTTCAGTTTATGTGTTTGATAACTTTTACTTTTACTCCACTACATTCCTAAAGAACATAATTTACCTTTTGCTCCCAAACATTTTCCCTGACACCAAAAAGTACTCATTCATTTTGAATGATGAAGCAGGAAAGAATTATGGTCCAATTCACACGTCTATCAATCAGTATAATGCGTTATCCTCCCTACTGCCTCTGATTTGCCAGACTCACTAAACACACACACTGCATTTGTAAATGATGTCTGAGTGTTGGCATGTGCCCCTGTCTGTCCTAAATGTTTTTATGTTTAGCATTTACTTGTACTTGTACTTGGGAATTTAATGCTTTTTCCAACACTGTACTGAAGTACATTTTAAACCAGATACTTTTAGACTTTTACTGAAGTAGTATTTAACTGAGTGACTTTAACTTTTACTCCAGCAATTCTTTATTAAGGCATCTTTACTTCTACTCAAATATGACAATTGAGTACTTTTTCCAATACTGAAGAAAAACAGTTGTCATGATATTGACAGCTGATGAAGGGGACGATGTAACTTGACTGGTGTTGGTGTAATGGTTGGCATAATAGTTGATGTAGTTGTTTAGGCATTGAAACCACACTTGGGGGGGAATTACTGGGGGGGAATTACCATGTGGTTTATTAGTACCTGTTATGCAAACTGCATCTTAACACCCTGTCTGTTTAATAGTGCATGATTTAACTTGAATGGAAATGGTGCCTTTGAGGACCCTTTGTATCTATGGCAAGGGTTCCTGCTGGAGTTGGGAGAAGGAATGGGCAATGCCAGGCCAGCTACTGTAACTCCCATATCAATGCTCCTCATAGGAGTCCTCATTAGCCAGGTTGATGAATTGTATGGACAGAGCACTATGCTCTTTTTGCTCTGTGTTGATTGGGGTGATGGCTCTTTGGAGCATGTGTTAGTGTGTTAGCGTGCTAGATCCCTCCTGGAGATCGCTAGCCATTGGGGTGGGTGCCTGACCTTGGCAACTGACCTTGGCACCTCTGAAGCACTCAAGCGTCGACCCCTAGCAGCAAGGTGTGTGTGCGTGTGTGTGTGTGAAGGTGCTCTAAGAGGATGTTAGAAAAGCAAAAATGAGAGGCTCACACAAACACTTCCTTCAAGGGCATCTCTGTAGTGCACTCCAACCTGTTCTCCTCTGCTGGTGTGTGTTCTCTCTCAATAACAAGTTTTCCAGTGCTGACTACAATCCACCATACACAATATGGCACACGTCAAACCATCACAAAACATTAGCCTGAATTGAAAGGTGAAGAGGAGAAGAGAGATAAGGAGCGACAATTACCCCATGTAAGAAACAGTTACATGACCTATAACATGGTCAAGCAAGTTAATGCTTGATTTAGAACCACAGAGAGTCAGCACAAAGAAAACAGGAGTACTTCCTCTGCTATTCCAGGACCATTTCAAATGAAACATTTAAACATCATCAAATCAACGAGGCTATATATGATGAGTCTAATACAGTGAAAACAAATGTAAAGATACTAAAAACAATGAATTCCAATCAACGTTGCTAAATGTCATGTGGCTGTCCATGGTACTGATTTCTGTGTGTGTGAGTGTGTGTGTGTGTGTGCGTGTGTGCGCAAGTAGAAAAAATATGTTCTTGACTCACCCTACTTGTAGATTAGATGCCATCCTCCTCTCTTACATGCTGGTAAAATGGTCTGTGAATGTCATACAGTAGTACACACTTTTAGTTTGGGATGTCCTAGATTAGGCTATCTAGCTAAAATGCTTGCTAGCCTAACTTCATCGCATCAGCAACAATGAGCCAGCGATGTTAGCGAGCTGGTTAACGTGATCCTACTACATGTAGGCTACGTACTGAACTTCAATCGTCTCAGGCCAGTGACACAACGTATTAATTTATGGTTTGATCAGCATCAACGTTATAATCATTGAAAAGTGAAATTAATCATTGAAATGTGAAATTAATGTAGGAGAATAGTTTCAGTTTGAGTTTGAGTTTTTTTTTACAGGGACAGGGCACATTAATCAACGTTTCAGTAAAAGTGCCGGTTTTAGCCAGCCGGCTAATTTTCAACCGCAGTCCCTGGGCAGGTTATTAAAAACAATTACAATATAGACAATCATTGAGCAGTGAGCACATGCAGAGCAACATAGGACAAGCAAGACGTAGCATACAGACAGAGCAACATATAACAAAAAGCAGCAAGACAAAATTCATAAAAGCAACAAAGTGTTTCCACACCTCACAAGCTACAGACAACAGACAACAGACAACATGGAAAGTGGCAATACACAGCTAGGGATTCGATTCTGTTCACAAATCTGATTGACCTTTAGCCATGTATTCATGCATTTTGTGAAAGTGTGATATGTGGTGCAGTTGTGTGTGTCTGGTGGCAGGTTATTCCAGACATGGGAAGCTCTCACAGAGAAAGCGGATTTACTAAAGGTGCTTTTCCTTAAGGGAACTATACAGTCACCTCTCATGGCAGACCTTGTGGATCTGCTGCCATATGTTTGGGTTTTCTGTTTAACAAAAATACTAAGTGGAGGGGGAGCCAGGCCATTTAGGATATTGAATACAAGACATACGTCGGTGTATTGCACACAGTCGTCCAGAACAGCAGGTGCTCTCATGAATGGTTCAGTGTTGCTAGCCTCGAAGCGTGCACAGAAGGCATTCAGCTCATTTGGTAGGCTTGCAGTTGAGTTACCCTTTGTAATCCGTGATGGTTTGCAAGCCCTACCAAATCCAACAGTGTCAGAGCCAGTGTAGTAGGATTTGATCTAAGTCCTGTATTGACGCTTTGCCTGCTTGATGGTTTGTCAGAAGGCATAGCGAGATTTCTTGTAAGCATCAGCATTAGTGTCCCGCTCCTTGAAAGCAGCAGCTATAGCTTTTATCTCAGTGCAAATGTTGCCTATAATCCATTTCATCTGTTTGGGATATGTTCATATGTTCACTCTTCACTCCTCACTGCCATTGGATTAATTCCAGAACATATTCCAGTGTTTGGTAGCGAAAATAGTCCTGTAGCTTAGCATCTGCTTCATCAGACCACTTGAGGGCACCACCAGTACTTCCTGTTTGAATTTTTGATTGTAAGCAGGGATCAGGAAGCTAGAGTTATGTTCAGATTTGCCAAATAGAGGTGAGGGAGAGCTTTGTATGTGTCTTTGTTTGTGGAGTAAAGGAGGGCTGCCTCTGGGTGAGCATTTTTTTGTTTGCTTATGGCCCTATACAGCTCATTGAGAGCGGTCTTAGTGTCAGCATCGGTTTGTGTGTTTAAAATAGACAGCTCCGAAAAATATAGATGAAAACTCTTTTGATAAATAGTATGGTCTACAGCTTACCAATAGCTATTCTAACTCAGGCGATCAGAACCTCATGACTTCCGTAATATTAGAGATTGTGCACCAGCCGTTGTTAACAAAAAGACACACATACCCCCCCGAGTTTGCCCGACGCTGCCGTTCTGTCCTGCCAATGTATAGTACAAGCAGCTAGATTTATACTTTTCCATGTCCTTGTTCAGCCACGACATAGGCAGTAGCGATGTATGGGTAAAATTACCCAGAAAGCCAAGCCAGGAAGAAAAATCCAAACTACAACCTATGTGTTGTGATAATTGCGTTGTTTGCTCTAGAACCTGTTAGTTCATATGTTTGACACCGTGACATATAGGCCTAAAGGCCGGTTTACACTTGGTATAACAACATGTCTGTATTTTTATAGACCGGTGGAGGCTGCTGAGAGGAGTACGGCTCAAAATAATGGCTGGACAGAGAGAATTGAATGGCAGGCCAGGGGCACAATGATGAATTTATGATTGGATCAGAATCGCTGCTTTAATCATTGGCCAGTATTAATTAAAACCACAAGTCCAAATCCCTATCTCCAGCCATGGCTGATTTAGGAAAGGGACGATTTTAGCTATCTAGCCACCGGAGGACAACTACACAACTAAATGCAACAATTCAAGTTTTCTGTCAATGACGTGCGGCTTCTGATGTGATGTGATTGCTGTGAAGCCAAATCCAAACTGGAATCCCTTGACACTTTGTTTGGTGTACCAGGACCATTCACAGCTGAGCTCACTCAATTTAGCTCAACACTGATTGGCTATTATTTTGCACACTGGCTTCCCCTGCATTCAATGTATCCATGAATACATGCCACTGAACATAGGATATTACTATTCTATAGATCACGTTCATAGGATAGTCTTGAACGGAGCTTGTCCAGTTTATCTCCAGTGATTTCACGTTTGTCAATAGAACGTGTAGAGGCGTTTTTTCAATTGCCAACATAGTCTCGTCAGTTATCCTGCACTCCTGCCTCTATAAAGTTGCCTCTTCCTTCTTCGAATGTCGGGTATTTGAGTCTGGTCCAGGGTGAGCAGTATGTCACTCGCCTCCAACTCATTGAAGTAGTAATCCTCATCCAAATTGAGAATAGTGATCGCTGTTCTGATGTCCAGAAGTTGTTTTCGGTCAAAGGAAATGACGGCAGAAACATTATGTACAAAAACAGTTATGTAGCCAGAAAAACACACAAAATAGCACAATTGATAAGGAGCCTTTAAAACGGCTGCTATTCCCTCCAGCGACATTTCTTTTTAGCGATATATATAGAGATATCTCCCATTCCCCCCTCTCTCTCTTTCTTTCTCTTTGAGTTCCATGTGTCTCTCTGAATCTCTCTCACACATGCACACAGGAACACACACACAGACATACACCACTATCTTTGATTCATGCTTCTGAATGTGATACACATTCATACATTCTATTCTGAATTAATCGTAATGCTTACTATTGCGTAAAGACAATACTGACTGAGATTCACTTTGACAGTATAGAGAATCCCATAATTAGGGATGCAATTCAACAAATTCCCTGGTTTTCCCGAAATCCCAGTTGGATGATTCCCAGAATCAGGATGGAATAAGCAGTAAGTATAGAATCTTTCAACCTGGGTTTCTAGAAATCCAGGGAATTTATTGAATGTTCCCAGAATTTTGTAACACAACCCATAATGCTTTCTCAGCTTGCTTTGAATTGGGGAATCATTTACAATGAGAACAATACAAGCTATCACCATGAGCAGTCTAATTTTGCATTACATAATTACTACTTAAGCAGTTATACCGTTTTTATTTCCATACATGTTGGCTGTCTGAACAGAAAGACATTGGTCCACAAAGTCATCTTCAGACTTGTTGTTACAACAGTAACCAGCAGAGGGAATCAAAGCACCATCATTCTCATCAGCCGAAGCTCATGGAGACCCATTGTCCATCCTTATCTTCTATCTAGCCTGTATTCTATCCAGTAGTGTATTCTATTCTCAGATGAGGATGTGCTTATGCATTGATTTACTCTAACTACGTAGATTGAGAAATCCTAAAGAAATCCTAAAGTGATGAGACGTTTGTAGAAGGAGTGCTGTTTTCTTCTGGAAGAAGAGAAGCCTGGATAGCGATCTCTCTCTCATTCTCTTTCTCTCTCCTCCTCTTTTATCTCTGTCTACACTTCATCCTTGCTTTCTTGCATTCAAATAGTATCTTGATCCAAGGACATTACATTGTCAGCATCATCATAGATTATATGAATGCACCTGTGGCTTTGTCAGTGAGACGAGACGGCTAAGGTTGGTTGGTACTCCCCTGTAGTTGGCCGAAGAGCCCAAGTAGTGTACTTCCTTATTAATTCAATCAATTAATCATTCATCGTTTACACAATCATTCAGAGAACGACCGTTTAGAAATATACATCTTGGCTTTGCCACACCGCATTGCAACCTTCTAATGTATTACAATGTTACCAAGTAGGCAGATGTAGAATGGAAGGAATACACGCAAACATTGGAAAAAAAATATCTGGTCGCTCAAACTAGCATATCTGTGATGACCCATATGGCGACCCATATATAGCGTATATGCATTGTCTCTTTTTGATAACCTTGTCACCACTATAAATCCAGTTCCTTCATATCACATGCTCCGCTGAGCCTTGCATATGAGCTGATTCGTATCGCTTCGACAGACTACTTAGCTCTAAATGCCAACCAGCTAACGGGGAGGAGTGAACCAGGCGAGCAGGTGGAGGAGGGGGGAGTGGTGTTCCATCTGCCCATCGTAATGGAGTCGTTGAGTCTTCTGCTTTCTGCTATCCAGGCACTGTCACTGCTCTTTACACCTAAAACCTCCCGAAGAGCCTGTCCGGCGCACTGGTCAGTTTCCTGGCAGTGGCTAACGAGTTACGACGGGTGCCAATGTCCATCATATCAATGTGGTGAGATGCGTGGTGGTGCTGCTGTAAGCTAACATGTCAGCCCCCCATGCCTCCCCAGGACACCCTCCAACCCCTTGGGACTAAAGACAAGCTGACTAACCATTCTGTGTTGACAGGTTAAAAGGGAGTGTTTTGGTAGGTGATGTGGCATCAGACAGACATACTCCATCAGACAGACTTCATACTCCACAGGACAGCTGATTGAAGTAATGATCTGTGTTGTTAGTGTTGGATGGTATTAAGTTGTGTTTCATGTCTTCAGTATAAACATCTACGGCATTTGAATTGTTTCTAGTCTTGCTCCAAGTGTAGTTTACTTCTCTAACACAATCAAGTATATGCAAGACATGTTTCAGGGTACAGAGTAGAGAGAGAGTAAGTTGATCAATTGATGAACACTGCCATACAGTCAAGAAACATCTTTCACATCAGAGCCAGAACACATTCTTCAGATTCATTGTGTTTTATCAGCTACATTTTGAATGGTTATCTCCCCATTCTGTTTCTCTCCCTGCAGTTGGT
Organism: Oncorhynchus kisutch; assembly: GCF_002021735.2. Taxonomy (NCBI): domain Eukaryota; kingdom Metazoa; phylum Chordata; class Actinopteri; order Salmoniformes; family Salmonidae; genus Oncorhynchus; species Oncorhynchus kisutch. The sequence continues at coordinate 34,256,576 of NC_034195.2, forward strand.
GCCAGAAGGTGGAATACTCATTAAGTCTCATTGATGAGAAAAATGCAAGGTTCCTGTTATTTTACATTTCACAAGATTGTTTGATGTTTTCGTTTCCTCCCTCTCTCGTTCTATCACTCTCCCTCTCTCTTACCCCGGCTCTTTCTCTCTCTCTCTCTCTCTCTCTCTCTCTCTCTTTTTCAACAGCCCAGAGAGCAATATGGAGGCTTAAAACAGGCTCTGCACGGGATAGATAGCACAAGGCATTAGCGGCCATTTCACGCTGGCACTTTGTTGGCCGAGCGGGGCAAGGGGAGAGCTGGTGCAGTCTGGGCGCGAGTCGGAGAGAACCTGAGGGCCACTGTGGGCCCCGGAGACACTCTGTAATTGTCCTGCTCTGAAGTGCAGGTAGGTGTGCAAATTACCAAATGTGGCGTGTAAGACCATTTCAGCCAGCTCAATCACTGTCGTGCATTTCCAAGTTGTGAACGAGCAGCTGCATTTTGAACCCATTTTGTGGTGCGGTGAATAGGGAGCACATTTGCAGTCCAATGAATGAATTAAATATATCTTTCTATTATTGGTGAGTTTCTAACAAGGTGGAAGTCTATATATACAGTATAGTACATAAGGGATTCATCACATTATAGCAGGTTCTATTTTGCATATAGCAGTGAAGCTCGAGAATGAGGAATATAATTTGGGGAATCATTTTTAATAATGTAATTTGTCCTTGGCAGAAAGGCGTGGTAAAGGTCTCCCCCTACAGGCAGTGATCCATGCTGCACCTCCTTCAACACCTCTACTCTCCCCTTTCTCTCCCTCCCTCCACTCCACTCTCCAAATATTTATTGGACAAATTTCTTCCTTTGATGTATTGCATTTATATACTGTAAGAAAGTGACAAAGCGTCACCAACTTGAAGGATTGCAGGGCGACCTGGGATTGCCGCGGGGTGGGCAAAAAATACCACCTGACGTCCCTAAGGCTTCCACCACGGCCACTGCCATGGCCGCTGGAGGGAGTGTGGTGCTGGGCCAGACCAGGGACAAATGAAAACTGACCCTCAGTTGTTTGACAGAGACCTGGCACTGCAGCCATGGGAGTAGAACCAAACGAAAGGATTTGTGGAGAGGAGGAGAGGGATGTAGGTGAGTGAGTCTGGCATGGAGTCCTGTGACTTCTCTCTGACCTCCCCCAGTCTTCTGTGTGGACCCAAGCCAGTCTGAGGGTGAGCTCCAGGGCAGGTATGAGGGTGTGTGCCAGGGTGTGTGGGGTTCCAGGGCTGTGAGGTCCTGTGGGGTTCTGTGAGCTGTCATTCAAGGGGTCAGGGTCAGGAGGAAAGTGTTGACTGGGGAGGGTCCAGGGTGAAGGCCTCACACTGAGTAACTGGAGGATTGCCACAGTCCTTTTAGACCCAGTGGGAACTGTGTTAGAAATACAGTAGCAGAGAACATTATGCCACCATACTGCAATACTCTCCTTTAAAGGTACTCAAAAGAGGTATCTTACAAATGTATTTAAAGCTAGAATCATTTGGCCTAATTGGTAAAACTGGCACTTAACAAAGAAGTTACTGCAAAAAGCAAAACACAGTTTTTTCCCTCAGAAAGCATTGCACGAGCAATAGAACAGCACTATATGTACTGCATTTCTTTTTTTCCACGCAGCTGGAACATCCTCTCCTCCGTTTCGCCCCCGTTTCATGAACAAATCAAAACAAATAACAAAGGCACTGAGGAAAACAGTGCAGATTCTAACTTTAAGTCTTAGGACAAGTTGTTGATATTTTCTGATGGAAACTGTGTGTGTGGTAGAAAAAGTACCCAATTGTCATACTTAAGTAAAAGTAAAGATATCTTAATTAATAGAACATGACTTGAGTAAAAGTGAAAGACACCCAGTAAAATATTACTTGAGTAAAAGTCTAAAAGTATTTAAATATCAAAGTACATTTTATTGCTAAAATATACTTAAGTGTCAAAAGCAAAAGTATAAATAATATCAAATTCCTTATATTAAGCAAACCAGACAGCACAATTTTATTATGGTTTTTTTTTTATAGGATTAGCCAGGGGCACAATCCAACACTCAGACGTCATTTACAAACAAAACATTTATGTTTAGTGAGTCCACCAGATCAGAGGCAGGAGAGATGACAAGGAATGTAATCTTGATAAGTGTGTGAAATGGACCATTTTCCTAGCCTGCTAAGCATTCCAGAGAAACATTTATTTCCTTGTTTTAAACATAATTTACCTTATCTGATTTGAACAAAAATGCTGTCACATCTAGAACTTGCAACATTACCACTCCTTGTCAAATCACATTGGAAAGATGGATGAACAAATATATCTAAGATAACCAAAAAGGGAAAAGAGAAAAAGGAACCCATCCTTGGGCGCCAACATTCCGCCACGAACTGTGGCCCCTGGTGCCACTCAAGTGATGGTCTATTTGGAGCATTGCCATGACCACCAGCATCTCGGGCGACGAGCGCAGCTCAGCTGTGAAATTGGAGAGGCACCTTAACCCGAGAGCTTCCGCCTGGGCCTTCATTCCTCTTTTTTCCTCACTACTCAGCCAGCCATCCAGATGAGGAGGAACACCATCTCTCCTCCTCCGTTCTTCCCCTCCTATCCCCTCACAGCAGAGAGCATCCCTGCCCATTTCACTCATATGCTCAGGGTCCGAGGAACTGCGACCAGACAATTTGTTGACGCGGGCCGTGTAACTCTATGTGTCACTGTGGTTTGGAGTGTTTTCCATTCCCCTGCTTGTCACTGTGGTGGGTGGCCTGATGTTGCACTCCATTGGTTCTCTCTGAGTGAAGGGGGAAACTTCAAGAACCCTCTTGGAAAGAAAACAAAAATAAACTGTGTGGTGTGTTGAGCCTCACAAGCACCATTATTTGTGAAATACAGCGTAAATAGAGCTACTGTGCCACGCATGTAACCATGGTTTCTAATAAGACAATCGTAGAAAATCAAATATTTAGCAGGTGTTTGATTTAATAACTGCTCAGATACAGAAAATGCATATCCTTGTGGGTGGTTGAGCTCTTTTAATTAATCAACTTATCATTTCCCCTTCAGATCTTCTCATGACTACTGAGAAAATACACTTACTGTGTCCTAATCTTAATGCAAACCTAGCAGAGCCCAATTTTGCTATTTGCACAAATCCCTGCATGTTTGTTTTCATAATAGCTCCCAGGGAAATCACATTTTTAGGCCATATAGTCAGACCAGTAACACTACATCACTCAGCCACCGGTGAAGCCAATTCAACCTGCCTCTTATCTTTGAACCTCAGAGTAATGTCTCTAGGAATTATGTGGCTAAGCCTGCCTTAATGGTCAAACCGATGGATGGAAATCAGCAGTCATCCTTTTAAAGCCAGGCAGCAGTAGCAGATCAGTGCAGAGTGGCGCAGCCCCTGGAAACACTGCCAAGCTGAGAGGAGCGAGGGAGAGAGAGATGGAGAGGCTTAATTAATAATACAGTATATCTGAAAGGGAAGGAGATATGAAGGCAGGAAATTAAACATACTAATACTGTGGAGGTAGGACAGGGCGATCAGGACTTAATTAAGGAGTGTGAGGAGCAGAGGGCATGATTTAAGACCATAGATATACTTTCCTGCTGACACCACCGATGAGCTGATGATTATGGGGGAAAGGCAACCGGGGTGATATGGGCGACCTCATGCCCCTCCATGGCTCTGGTAATGAGTTATTATTTCTGCTGTGACATAATCACCCTCCTCCTCATGTTAACATGATCTAAGTGTCTGTAGGAAGAGACTATATGTGCACACTGTACTCTGCTATCTAATAATCCGTAGTTTACCACAGAGAAATTGGATGTTGTTGGCCTGATAAGGAAGTACCTATAATGGTCAAAACGCTGTCAGTCTGAGTAGGACTAGAATAGATCTGCTGCTATAGTCGGTGGTAGGCTGGTGGTAGTAGTTTTGTATATTTGTCTCTATTCTCACAATTAACTGTTATTGTGAGTTACTGCCTTGAGATTCGACATATACAAGGAAATAGTCAGAGCATAGAAATAGAAGTACCACCTTTAACCAAAGGGAAGGGTAAAACAACTTCTCCACATTCTTCTTCAGTTTATAACAGCTGCATCATACAGCTCTCAGGGGATGCCTATAGAAAGGTGGCCTGGGCCAGCTATTCATCTTTAGTGACATGTTTATTTTTATTTACACTTTCTGTCTAGTTTTTTTAAAGCATTACTATATCCATGTGTGTGTGTGTGTGTGTGTGTGTGTGTGTGTGTGTGTGTGTGTGTGTGTGTGTGTGTGTGTGTGTGTGTGTGTGTGTGTGTGTGTGTGTGTGTGTGTGTGTGTGTGTGTGTGCGTGTTTGTTTAAATGAGTTACTCTAAGAAAGCAATACACTCTAATGCAACATTGGGAACTTGAGTAGAGGAAGATGAATCGCTTGAAATTAGAAAATAAGAAATCAAGATCTAGACTAGGCTAAAGGAAGCAAGTTTTTTCTAGATTTTGTAACTGCATAAATACTTTATATTCCCAACCATTGTTCATATGACTAAACGAGTCAAGCAAGAAACACATTAAATATGCTTTTCCAGACTCATATCATTCGGCCAAACTCAACAGATTATGGAGGAGAAAGCATCTGTTGTATTTCAGCAGCAATTGTTTGGGAAGGAAACTTGTAATATTGCCATAATCCTTCAGGACTGTATCGTGCTGCATCAAGTGTCAAGTATAAATGACACATAAGAAATTCAGTCATAACAATGTAAGAAGTATTGGGTTGCATATTATATCCAGCTGTCAAATATGTTTTTGATGCCTGAGGGCATACCATTATAGCATTTAATAAACACATTCCTCCTTTAGGGAAAATGCTTGATCAGTGATGTTTGAATTGAAGATGCTCACTGATGCACACTGTGTCCAGATCTTTATTTAATCTTAAGTAAGTCTGTGGAGCTTTGGAAAATTACAGTACATCAGAAATCCAGATTGGATACATTTTCTGTTGTACAGTACTGAAGAGAAGCCAATGATTGATAACTGCTAAAGTTAGTTTTCCTGGGAATTGTGATTAGGCTTTGGTTAGGCTTGATATTTTATGTACATTATGAAACTTTCCAAATTCCTTATTAACTATCTGCTAATACAAATTGCCAGTTGAAAGACAATGCATTTATGGGTAGATCTATACTGTCAAAACAAGTAGCATTGCCTCTTCATCATTGATCCCTCTCCCCTCCCAATCTATGTTCATCTCTCTTACCCACCCTCAAGTCTATTTTTCATCACCTCTCTCTCTCTCTCTCTGTCTCTCTCTCTCTTTCTCTCTTTGTCTCTCTCTCTCTCATTCTCTCTCTCTCTCTCTCGCTCTCTCTCAGCCTCCTGGCCCTCCCAGAGCTAGTGGACGAGGCGAGGTTGATAAATGAAGCTAATTGTTTTATGGCAGGCCTGATGCTGCCAGTGTAATCAGGCTGAATGAAAAGGCCTTGGGGAGCCCATTACCCTTCCCATTGTTAGAGAGGACAAGAGGACGAGGCTGGGCCAGGGCTGGGCCGCTGCACTCTGGGGGGACCTGTGCCGCCACGGCCACTGAGACATACAGTAGACACCCCCTCTGGCTCACTGCATTACTGTGCCCTCTATCCCACACCAGCTTGAGAGAATAGACAAGACATTCATACTACTTCAAAACAAGGCAGGCCCTGTTACTTGATTGATTCTACTGTTACCAGGGCACATAGTTTTTCCTGACTAGGTCACATGGTCAAGCAAAATCCTGGCTTGACCATGTCCTAACTGTATCTAACTGTAATCAGGCAGCTAGGCAGAAAACTGAGGAGCCAGTTAGAGAAGACAAACACTGCAGAAACATTGTTTAGCACTGTGTGATGACTGGGACCCTGTGTTATGGACAATCATGTTACAATACATGGATTTTAGCCTTTATTTAAAGCTTTTTCATCAAACTGTCCTCAGACCAGCACCATCCTCAGACAATTGCTTTCATTTTTGGTGTAATTCCCATTTCTGGAAAAGGTGTGACATAATAATAATAATCTAAAACACAGGGCCCTAGTGATGACATTGGAAACAGTTATGAGTTATTGATGAAATGCTGAAATATCTGTAGTGATGCTGCTCCGACACTCAGGCAGAAATGATGCCAGTGAAATAACATAAACGTGTAACTTACTGATCTTTGCTGGAGACTGTAATTAGTGCTATCCACAATTTAATTATGCTAACATTTCCGTTATTGTAATCACCCTCTCTGCTGTTTGCTTTGATTTGGACTCTTTTCTCTACAGTGACAGTGTTCCAGTCAACCATTCCAGTCCACAATGATCAGCTCTGTCCTCTGAAGCTTGTGCATTGAGGCAAATGATTCCCAGTGGAGTAGTAGGCCTTTTTCATCAAACTGTTTTATAGTCCTATCAGTCAGAGTTGTTGTGTAGTGCTGTGGACAGGTCTGAGAGTAGTGGACACAATGAATCGCATTGTGAAATAGTGGGATATACAGCAGCAGATATGAAGTTGCAGAAATCGGCATGATTGCCATTGGCCTGCACTTTTACTGTAATGGTAATAACTGCAGAGGACATTGCATTCAGAGACTCTGTGACCCTTGGATAAAGGGGGGCTTTCATAATTGACCATTTCAAAGCATTCTAGGAAGGGAAAAATCAACAGAGCAAAGTTCATTAAAACTATTTACAGTTACAAAACACTGCAGAGTGACAGGAATGAATCCCCATGGTAATATGTCTTGTGGATTTCAGAACCACATCTTTATAACAAGTGATTAATATTGAGACGGGGATGGGAATTAGTTCAATCATTTATTCAGAATGTGCACAGTCGACAACACATATAACCCCCATGATGCGCTGCGACACAACCCCAATACACAACAACGCCTCCCCTCTTACATGAACTGTCAGGAGAGTCTCTTCTACAAGTCCAAGAGCCTTGGTGCCTATCTTTCGTAGGGTAACGGCAGGATATCTGACTCTCAACAACAATGTCTCTAGATTGTGGCATTGACACAGGTGTAGGCATGTGAGTAGCCTGTGTCCCAGTCTCCTCATACACTTGTGCGGATGAGTCAGTGTCCTGAAAACGTCACTGTGAACCCCTAGGTGATGACTGCTGTGTTAGGGTGTCACCCCATAACAGCCTGCACCACTCACGACTGGTGGTTCTGTCGGTGTTGCTTTACTCAACAGTAACTGATCTGTGTTCCTTTTCCAGATGATGTCCTCTGCAGTCTGGATTAGAGGTTGACACAGGACTGCGGGTCCTGCAGGTCTTGCAGGAGCCCGCAGGATTCCGGCAGGAATGGGAGTGAAGCTCTCGAGACCATATATTGACTGTCTCAGTCTTGTCTCGGTTTCAGATATATTTTTACTCAGTCTTGGACAGTGAGGACTCACAATTTCTTCTTGAGACCAGCCAAGACCAGTGGAGTAAAAAAACTAATAATTATCAGCTCCCATTCAGTCAGCGCAAAAAAACACTTGCTAGGCAAAATATACGCTGCACACTCCTTTCATTAAACATAAATATTTTATCACCTATTGGAACCTGGGCTTACTACTTTACTTGGGCTACCTGGGCTTCCTACTTTACTTTACATTATTGTCCATTACTTTCATTGAAAAATATCCTCAAACTTTGTCCCAATCATCAGAATTTCTTTGATTCGCTGGTAGGGAAGAGTGGGGGAAATTGAAAGGTGCATGCTCACGATTAGTAAAGGTAGACTGGGGGAAATTGTAACAGTCTTTATATTTATTATAGACATCTTTGCGGAAAAGCAGCCCATTCACTCAGACATACTAAGCCAGTAGGACCCAATCAAAAGAATAAAAAACAAAACCATTAGCCTGAGCCTTTCCCAATCGAAATGTAAATCTATTACTTCCCATTGCAAAAACAAATGTGATCTAAAGTTTAAATGCAACAATGTTGAGCCCAGTTCCACAAAGGGGCAAAAGGGGGCTTGGCCGCCCGCCTCAGTTGAAATTCGTGCCCTTCAGTTTTAGATTTATGTTTTTTATATAAAAATAGCCAAAAAGTTCAAATGATTGACTGACAGGTTGGTGCTGCGCTGTATCAGCACAGTGGACAGAGTGCACCGTGGTGTGTGTGGGGGGCTATGGAAACCCACTGGGGTGGTTAGGTATGACTCAATTGGAATCCATAAATAGTGGGGGAAAACGCTTCTCATCTGAGGTAGGCTAAGTGAATAAAGTGATACGCCTCCGCCTGTACCGTTTCATTTAGATTTATATGGGTGGGGTCAAGTTAACAGTTGAAGCTACTTCCCTCAACTCTGCCTCACGCCCCAGATACTGGCTTCGCCAAAGTACCCAAACAAAGTCACTATAGCTCAGCATTCAACACCATGGTACCTTCCAAGCTCATCATTGAGCTTGAGGCTCTGAGTCTCAACCCCGCCCTGTGCAATTGGGTCCTGGACTTCCTGATGGTCACCCCCAGGTGGTGAAGGTAGGAAACAACACCTCCACATCGCTGATCCTCAACACTGAGGCCCCACAAGGGTGTGTGTTCAGCCCCCTCTTGTACTCCCTGTTCACCCATGACTGCGTGGCCATGCACACCTCCAACTTAATCATCAAGTTGCAAACTACACAACAGTAGTGGGCTTGATTACCATCAACGACGAGACAGCCTACAGGGAGGAGGAGAGGGCACTCGGAGTGTGGTGTTAGGAAAACAACCTCTCACTCAATCAAGAAAACAAAGGAGATGATCGTGGACTTCAGATAACGGCAGAGGGAGCACCCCACTATCCACATCGACAGGACAGAAGTGGAGAATGTGGAAAGTTTTAAGTTCCTCAGGATACACATCATGGACAAACTGAAATGGTCCACCCACATAGACAGTGTGGTGAAGAAGGCGCAACAGCGCCTCTTCAAATCAAATCAAATGTATTTATATAGCCCTTCTTACATCAGCTGATATCTCAAAGTGCTGTACAGAAACCCAGCCTAAAACCCCAAACAGCAAGCAAGGCAGGTGTAGAAGCACAACTCCCTAGAAAGGCCAAAACCTAGGAAGAAACCTAGAGAGGAACCAGGCTATGAGGGGTGGCCAGTCTTTTTCTGGCTGTGCCGGGTGGAGATTATAACAGGACATGGCCAAGATGTTCAAATGTTCGTAAATGACCAGCATGGTCAAATAATAATAATCACAGTATTTGTCGAGGGTGCAACAGGTCAGCACCTCAGGAGTAAATGTCAGTTGTCAGTAGCCGAACATTGAGAGTATCTCTACCGCTCCTGTTGTCTCTAGAGAGTTGAAAACAGCAGTTCTGGGACAGGTAGCATGTCCGTTGAACTGGTCAGGATTCCATAGCCGCAGGCAGAACAGTTGAAGCAGCAGCATGGCCAGGTGGACAGCAAGGAGTCATCATGCAAGGTAGTCCTGAGGGACTGGTTCGAGAGAGAGAGAGAGAGAGAGAGAGAGAGAGAGAGAGAGAAAGAGAGAGAGAGAGAGAGAGAGGTGATGAAAAATAAACTTGAGGGTGGGTAAGAGATATGAAGAGAGATGAACATAGACACCGTGGCCCCATCCGATGATACCCCCGGATAGGGCCAAACAGGCAGGATATAACCCCACCTATTTTGCCAAATCACAGCCCCCACACCACTAGAGGGATATCGTCAACCGCCAATTTACCATCCTGAGACAAGGCCGAGTATAGCCCACAAAGATCTACACCACGGCACAACCCAAGGGGGGGCGCCAACCCAGACAGGAAGACCACTCAAGTGACGCACCCCTCCTAGGGACGCCATGGAAGAGCACCAGTAAGCCAGTGACTCAGCCCCTGTAATAGGGTTAGAGGCAGAGAATCCCAGTGTAGAGAGGGGAACTGGCCAAGCATAGACAGCAAGGGCGGTTCGTGCCTTTCCGTTCACCTTCACACTCCTGGGCAGGACTACACTCAATCATAGGACCTACTGAAGAGATGAGTCTTCAATAAAAACTTAAAGGTTGAGACTGAGTCTGCGTCTGAGAAAGCCCTGCCTCCAGCTGTTTGCTTAGAAATTCTAGGGACAATTAGGAGGCCTGCGTCTTGTGACTGTAGCGTACGTGTAGGTATGTACGGCAGGACCAAATCGGAAAGATAGGAAGGAGCAAGCCCATGTAATACTTTGTAGGTTAGCAGTAAAACCTTGAAATCAGTGCATGCCTTAACAGGAAGCCAGTGTTGGGAGTAATATGGAGTAATATGATAAAATGTTTTGGTTCTAGTCAGGATTCTAGCAGCCGTATTTAGCACTAACTGAAGTTTATTTTGTGCTTTATCCGGGTAGCCGGAAAGTAGAGCATTGCAGTTGTCTAACCTAGAAGTCACAAAAGCATTTTTGGACAGAAAGTTTCTGATTTTTGCAATGTTACGTAGATGGAAAAAAGCTGTCCTTGAAACAGTCTTGATATGTTCGTCAAAAGAGAGATCAGGGTCCCGAGTAACGCCAAGGTCCTTCACAGTTTTATTTGAGACGACCGTACAACCATTAAGATTAATAGTCAGATTCAACAGAGGATCTCTTTGTTTCTTGGGACCTAGAACAAGCATCTCCGTTTTGTCTGAGTTTAAAAATAGAACGTTTGCAGCCATCCACTTCCTTTTGTCTGAAACACAGGCTTCCAGCGAGGGCAATTTTGGGGCTTCACCATATTTCATCGAAATGTACAGCTGTGTGTCATCCGCATAGCAGTGTAAGTTAACATTATGTTTTCGAATGACATCCCCAAGTGGTAAAATATATAGTGAAAACAATAGTGGTTCCAAAACGGAACCTTGAGGAACATCAACATTTACAGTTGATTTGTCAGAGGACAAACCATCCACAGAGAAAAACTGATATCTTACCGACAGATAAGATCTAAACCAGGCCAGAACTTGTCCGTGTAGACCAATTTGGGTTTCCAATCTCTCCAAAAGAATGTGATGATCGATGGTATCAAAAGGAGCACTAAGGTCGAGGAGCACGAGGACAGATGCAGAGCCTGGGTCTGACGCCAATTAAAGGTCATTTACCACCTTCACAAGTGCAGTCTCAGTGCTATGATGGGGTCTAAAACCAGACTGAAGCATTTTGTATACATTGTTTGTCTTCAGGAAGGCAGCGAGTTGCTGCGCAACAGCTTTTTCAAAAATGTTTGAGAGGAATGGGAGATTCGATATAGTCCGATCGTTTTTTATATTGTCTGGGTCAAAGTTTGGCTTTTTCAAGAGAGGCTTTATTACTGCCACTTTTAGTGAGTTTGGTACACATCCGGTGGATAGAGAGCCATTTATTATGTTCAACATAGGAGGGAGCACAGGAAGCAGCTCTTTCAGTAGTTTAGTTGGAATAGGGTCCAGTATGCAGCTTGAAGGTTTAGAGGCCATGATTATTTTCATCACTGTGTCAAGAGATATAGTACTAAAAACACCTGAGTGTCTCCCTTGATCCTAGTCTGCAGAGTTGTGCAGACTCAGAACAACTGAGCTTTGGAGGAATACGCAGATTTAAAGACGAGTCTGTATTTTCTTTCTAATAATCATGATCTTTTCCTCAAAGAAGTTCATGAATTTATTACTGCTGAAGTGAAAGCCATCCTCTCTTGGGGAATGTGGATTTTTAGTTAGCTTTGCAAAAGTATCAAAAATACATTTTGGATTGTTCTTAATATCCTAAATTAATTTGGAAAAATAGGATTATCGAGCATCAATGAGGGCTCTTCGATACTGCACTGTACTGTCTTTCCAAGCTAGTTGGAAGACTTCCAGTTTGGTGTTGTTCTATTTCAATTTTCTGGAAGCTTGCTTCAGAGCTCCCTGTATACCAGGGAGCTAGTTTCTTATGACAAATGTTTTTAGTTTTTAGGGGTGCGACTGCATCTAGGGTATTGTGCAAGGTTAAATTGAGTTCCTCAGTTAGATGGTTAACTGATTTTTGTCCTCTGACGTTCTTGGGTAGGCAGAGGGAGTCGGGAAGGGCATCAAGGAATCTTTTGGTTGTCTGAGAATTTATAGCACGACTTTTCATGATCCTTGGTTGGGGTCTGAGCAGATTATTTGTTGATATTGCAAACGTAATAAAATGGTGGTCCAATAGTCCAGGATTATGAGGAAAAACCTTAAGATCCACAACATTTATTACATGAGACAAAACTAGGTCCAGAGTATGACTGTGGCAGTGAGTACATCCGGAGACATGTTGGACAAAACCCACTGAGTCGATGATGGCTCCGAAAGCCTTTTGGAGTGGGTCTGTGGACTTTTCCATGTGAATATTATCTGCTATGACTACGAGGTGCGATAGGAATTCAGAGAACTCCGTGAAGAACGCTGTATATGGCCCAGGAGACCTGTAAACAGTAGCTATAAAAATAAAATGTATTGAGTAGGCTGCATAGATTTCATGACTAGAAGCTCAAAAGACAATTATTATTTTTCTTTGTAAATTGAAATTTGCTATCGTAAATGTTAGCAACACCTCCGCCTTTGCGGGATGCGCGGGGGATATGGTCACTAGTGTAACCAGTAGGTGAGGCCTCATTTAACACAGTAAATTCATCAGGCTTAAGCCATGTTTCAGTCAGGCCAATCACATCAAGATTATGATCAATGATTAGTTCATTGACTATAACTGCCTTGGAAGTGAGGGATCTAACATAATGTAGCCCTATTTTGAGATGTGAGGCATCATAATCTCTTTCAATAATGGCAGGAATGGAGGAGGTGTTTATTCTTGTGAGATTGCTAAGGCGAACTCTGCTATGTTTAGTTTTGCCCAACCTAGGTCGAGGCACAGACACGGTCTCAATGGGGATAGCTGAGCTGACTACACTGACTGTGCTAGTGGCAGACTCCACTAAGCTGGCAGGCTGGCAAATTTTTATTTTTTAATTTCACCTTTATTTAACCAGGTAGGCTAGTTGAGAACAAGTTCTCATTTGCAACTGCGACCTGGCCAAGATAAAGCATAGCAGTGTGAGCAGACAACAAAGAGTTACACATGGAGTAAACAATTAACAAGTCAATAACACAGTAGAAAACAAAGGGGGAGTCTATATACAATGTGTGCAAAAGGCATGAGGAGGTAGGCAAATAATTACAATTTTGCAGATTAACACTGGAGTGATGAATGATCAGATGGTCATGTACAGGTAGAGATATTGGTGTGCAAAAGAGCAGAAAAGTAAATAAATAAAAACAGTATGGGGATGAGGTAGGTGAAAAAGGGTGGGCTATTTACCAATAGACTATGTACAGCTGCAGCGATCGGTTAGCTGCTCAGATAGCTGATGTTTGAAGTTGGTGAGGGAGATAAGAGTCTCCAACTTCAGCGATTTTTGCAATTCGTTCCAGTCACAGGCAGCAGAGTATTGGAACGAAAGGCGGCCAAATGAGGTGTTGGCTTTAGGGATGATCAGTGAGATACACCTGCTGGAGCGCGTGCTACGGATGGGTGTTGCTATCGTGACCAGTGAGCTGAGATAAGGCGGAGCTTTACCTAGCATGGACTTGTAGATGACCTGGAGCCAGTGGGTCTGGCGATGAATATGTAGCGAGGGCCAGCCGACTAGAGCATACAAGTCGCAGTGGTGGGTGGTATAAGGTGCTTTAGTGACAAAACGGATGGCACTGTGATAGACTGCATCCAGTTTGCTGAGTAGAGTGTTGGAAGCCATTTTGTAGATGACATCGCCGAAGTCGAGGATCGGTAGGATAGTCAGTTTTACTAGGGTAAGCTTGGCGGCGTGAGTGAAGGAGGCTTTGTTGCGGAATAGAAAGCCGACTCTTGATTTGATTTTCGATTGGAGATGTTTGATATGAGTCTGGAAGGAGAGTTTGCAGTCTAGCCAGACACCTAGGTACTTATAGACGTCCACATATTCTAGGTCGGAACCACTAACAGCCTGCTGCCTGGCCTGCACCCTATTTCATTGTGGAGCTAGGGGAGTTAGAGCCCTGTCTATGTTCGTAGATAAGATGAGAGCACCCTTCCAACTAGGTGGAGTCCGTCACTCCTCAACAGGCCAGGCTTGGTCCTGTTTGTGGTTGAGTCCCAGAAAGAGGGCCAAGTATCTACAAATTCTATCTTTTGGGAGGGGCAGAAAACTGTTTTTAACCAGCGATTGAGTTGTGAGACTGCTGTAGAGCTCATCACTCCTCCTAACTGGGAGGGGGCCAGAGACAATTACTCGATGCTGACACATCTTGCTAGCTGATTTACACGTTGAAGCTATGTTGCGCTTGGTGACCTCTGACTGTTTCATCCTAATATTGTTGGTGCCAGTGTGGATAACAATATCCCTATACTCTCTATACTCGCCAGTTTTAGGTTTAGCCAGCACCATCTTCAGATTAGCCTTAACGTCGGTAGCCCTGCCCCCTGGTAAAGAGTGTATGATCGCTGGATGATTCGTTTTAAGTCTCTTCAACCTTAGGAGGCTGAATAAGTTTGGCTTGTCACCTAAAACCCTCACAAACACTTAAAGATGCACAATTGAGAGCATCCTGTCGGGCTGTGTCACCGCCTGATACGGCAACTGCACAGCACATGACCGCAAGGCTCTCCAGAGGGTGAATAAGTTTGGCTTGTCACCTAAAACCCTCACAAACTTTTAAAGATGCACAATTGAGAGCAACCTGTCAGGCTGTGTCACCGCCTGACACGGCAACTGCACGGCACACTACCGCAAGGCTTTTAAAGGTCTGCACAACGCATCACTAGGTGCAAACTACCTGCACTCTAGGACACCTATAGCACCCAATGACACAGGAAGACCAAAAAGATAATCAAAGACAATAACCACCCGAGCCACTGCCTGTTCACCCTGCTATCATCCAGAAGGTGAGGTCAGTACAGGCAGTGGTGTGAAGTACTTTAGTAAAAATAATTTCAAGTACTACTTAATTTGTTTTTTAGGGTATCTGTACTTTACTATTTATATGTTTTAGTACTTTTACTTTAACTTCACTACATTCCTTAAGAAAACATAGCACTTTTTATTCCATACATTTTTCTTGACACTCAAAAGCACTCTTTACATTTTGAAAGCTGAGCAGGACAAGAAAATGGTCCAATTCACACACTTATCAAAAGAACATTCCTGGTCATCCCTACTTCTCTGCTCTGGCAGGCTCACTAAACACACATGCTTCGTTTTTAAATTATATCTGAATGTTGGAGTGTGTCCCTGGCTGTCCTTAAATAAAAAATGAAAAGAAAATGGTGCTGTCTGGTTTGCTTAATATAGGAATTTGAAATGGTTGATACTTAAGTATTTCTTAGCAAATACATTTCCTTTTGATACTTAAATATATTTTAATCCAAATACTTTGACTTTTACTCAAGTTGAAGTTTACTCTGTGACTTTGACTTTGACTTTAGTTATTTTCTATTAAAGTGACTGGTGATCGCTTTATTAAAGTGGCCAATGATTTCAAGTCTGTATGTAGGCAGCAGCCTCTCTGTGTTAGTACTGGCTGTTTAATAGTCTGATGGCCTTGAGATAGAAGCTGTTTTTCAGTCTCTGTCCCAGCTTTTATGCACCTGTACTCATTGGTGGAAAAAGTACACAATTGTCATAAAAGTAAAGATACCTTAACGGGTTAATATTGCCACTTTTTAATAATGTTTACATATCTTGCATTACTCATCTCATGGGTATATGCTGTATTCTATACTATCTATTGCATCTTGCTTATGCAGCTCTATCATTACTCATCCATATATTTAGATGTATATATTATTCCATTCCTTTACTTAGATTTGTGTGTATTAGGTGTTGTTGTGGCATTGCTATATTACATGTTGGAACTATAAGCAAAAGCATTTTGCGACACTCGCAATAACATCTTCTAACCATGTGTATGTGACCAGATTTTTGAAATCCGACACAGCGGTTGCATTAAGGAGAGGTATATCTATAATTCCATGTGTATAACTTGTATTATCATTTACATTTTTTATGAGTATTTCTGTTGAATCGATGTGGCTATGCAAAATCACTGGATGTTTTTGGAACTAGTGAACGTAACGTGCCAATGTAAACTCAGATTTTTTTATATAAATATGATCTTTATCAAACAGACATGTATTGTGTAACATGAAGTTCTATGAGTGTCATTTGATGAAGATCATCAGAGGTTAGTGCTACATTTTTATCTCTATTTGTGCTTTTTGTGACTCCTCTCTTTGGCTGGAAAAATGGCTGAGTTTTACTGTGACTTGGTGGTGACCTAACATAATCGTTTGTGGTGCTTTCGCTGTAAAGCCTATTTGAAATTGGACATGATGGTGGGATTAACAACAAGATTACCTTTAAATCGGTATAAGATACATGTATGTTTGAGGAATTTGAATTATGAGATTTCTGTTGTTTTGAATTTGGCGCCCTGCACTTTCACTGGCTGTTGTCATATCATTCCGTTAATAGGATTGCAGCCCTGGACTGGTACAATGGGTGTTGCCCATTCACTCATGCTGACCGGCTCCAGTACTTTGTTCTTAACTAGAGCATCCAAGTCAGCCTCGACTTTTGGTCTGATACCAGAAGGTACGGGTTGTGCTTTCAGAAATGTTGGTTTTCTGTCTGGCTTAATGCTAAGCATCACTGTAATGTATTTCATGCTAACCAGCTCTCCATTAAAGACTTCTCCATGTTTCTTTAACTTCTTCGATATAGGGGGCGCTCTTTTAATTTTTGGATAAAAAAAAATCCCGTTTTAAACAAGATATTTTGTCACGAAAAGATGCTCGACTATGCATATAATTGACAGCTTTGGAAAGAAAACACTCTGACGTTTCCAAAACTGCAAAGATATTATCTGTGAGTGCCACAGAACTAATGCTACAGGCGAAACCAAGAAGACATTTCAAACAGGAAATGCCCCAGATGTTGAAGGCGCTGTGTTCCAATGTCTCCTTATATGGCTGTGAATGCGCCAGGAATGAGCCTACACTTTCTGTCATTTTCCCAAGGTGTCTGCAGCATTGTGACGTATTTGTAGGCATATCATTGGAAGATTGACCATAAGAGACTACATTTACCAGGTACCCGCTTGGTGTCCTACGTCGAAATTATTGCGTAATCTCTAGCTGCTTGCATTTTTCCATTTCCTTCAGAGGAGAAACCCAACTGCCCAGAATGATTTATCATCGAATAAATATGTGAAAAACACCTTGAGGATTGATTCTAAACAACGTTTGCCATGTTTCTGTCAATATTATGGAGTTAATTTGGAAAAAAGTTTGGCGTTGTAATGACTGAATTTTCAGTTTTTTTCTTAGCCAAACGTGATGAACAAAACGGAGCGATTTCTCCTACACAAATACATTTTGGGAAAAACTGAACATTTGCTATCTAACTGAGAGTCTCCTCATTGAAAACATCCGAAGTTCTTCAAATGTAAATTATTTTATTTGAATGCTTTTCTTGTTTTTGTGAAAATGTTGCCTGCTGAATGCTAGGCTTAATGCTATGCTAGCTATCAATACTCTTACACAAATGCTTGTGTAGCTATGGTTGAAAAGCATATTTTGAAAATCTGAGATTACAGTGTTGTTAACAAAAGGCTAAGCTTGTGAGTGAATATATTTCTTTCATTTCATTTGCGATTTTCATGAATAGTTAACGTTGCGTTATTGTAATGAGCTTGAGGCTATGATTACGCTCCCGGATACGGGATTGCTCATCGCTAGAGGTTAAGATGGTGTGTAGGCCCGTTTCTCCATGTGTCGTTGTATGCACTAATGGCCAGTCCAGTTTGATTTTCTCCAGCCACGGACGTCCCAGTAGTGATGGATAGTCTCCTTTCACGACATAGTGGCAACTTTTCAGCTTGTCCATTTAACTGAACTCTGACCTCAGTGATGTCTCTCACAGAGACAGATTCAGTAAATCTTGTCAGGACAAGATTCTAGAATATGCATATAATTGACAGCTTTGGATAGAAAACACTCTAACGTTTCCAAAACTGTAAAAATATTGTCTGTGAGTATAACAGAACTGTTATTGCAGGCGAAAGCCTGAGAAAAATCCAATCCGGAAGTGCCTCATGTTTTGAAAGCGCTGCGTTCCAATGTGTCCCTATTGAGCAGTGAATGGGCTATCAACCAGATTACTTTTTCTCCGTATTCCCCAAGGTGTCTACAGCATTGTGACGTAGTTTTCCGCATTTATGTTGAAGAATACCCGTAAGCGGCTACATTACGCAACTGGTCACCTGATGGCTCCCAGAGTGATTCTGGCGTAAAATACAGAGGTAGCCATTACTCCAATCGGTCCTACTGAAAACCAATTGTCCCGGTGGATATATTATTGAATAGATATTTGAAAAACACCTTGAGGATTGATTATAAACAACGTTTGCCATGTTTCTGTCGATATTATGGAGCTAATTTGTAATATTTTTCTGTGTTTTCATGACTGCAATTTCAGGGCTATTTCTCAGCCAAACGTGAAGAACAAACGGAGCTATTTCGCCTACAAAAATAAAAAATTTGGAAAAAAGGAACATTGCTATCTAACTGGGAGTCTCGTGAGTGAAAACATCCGAAGCTCATCACAGGTAAACTATTTAATTTGATTGCTTTTCTGATTTCCGTGACCAAGTTACCTGCTGCTAGCTGGACAAAATGCTATGCTAGGCTATCGATAAACTTACACAAATGCTTGTCTTGCTTTGGCTGTAAAGCATATTTTGAAAGTCTGAGACGACAGGGTGATTAACAAAAGGCTATGCTGTGTCTTAATATATTTCACTTGTGGTTTTCATGAATAGGAATATTTTCTAGGAATATTTATGTCCGTTGCGTTATGCTAATTAGTGTCAGTCAATGATTACGCTCCCTCATGCGGGATGGGGAGTCACTAGAGGTTTTAAAGCTAGTGAGCATCATTCTGACTGCAACATTATAACAGTGTAATTATACATTCAATATATGCTAATGCAAAATTATCATTTGAGTTATGAAGGCCTTGGGTAACATTAGAAAACGATTGTTATTTTATTTCAAATAACACAATAGCATTTGCATTAGTTTGTTACTGTAGGCTACATGCAAAACAAATGAAATAGCCTATGGCTATTCTTCAACAGAAATGCGTAAAACTACATCACAATGCTGTAGACACCTTGGGGAATACGTAGAAAGCGTAAGATCGTTGATGGTACATTTACAGCTGAATAGGGAGTCATTGGAATGCAGCGCTTTCAAAACCTGGGGCACTTCCGGATTGGATTTTTCTTAGGCTTTCGCCTGCAATATCAGTTCTGTTATTGTCACGAATCCCGTTTCCTGAGTCTGTTTTTTGCCTGTGTTCTGTCCTGGAGTGTTTTTTCCGGCGTCCTGGTACGCACCCTGTCTGGTTGCCGGGCAATGTAGCCAGTTGGGAGTTCTGATTACCCACACCTGTATCCCATCAGCTATCTGCACACCTTGTCCTGATCATCATCTCTCCTCTTCATAAGCCCGGACCTGACATCCATTCCCTGCCGGATCGTTAGCCATGAACAGTATGTTGTGCCATAGTATCAGCCTCAAGTTGGATAGAATTTGTTTTGTTTTACGTATTGCTTGCCTTAAACTTACCTCCGTTTGTTCTGTCTTCAGTTACTCACCCGGATCATTTACCCCATTCCCGCCTGGTCGTCGGAGGATTCCGCTTCCCCATTGGATCCACCTATTTACTCCCATCAACCCACCACCGCTGCCCGCTACGCCACCTGGATATATCTACCCATTCACATTCACTTGTAAATAAATACTCACCTTCTTCCTACTCTCCTTGTCCTGGTCTGCTTCTGGGTTCGATTTTGAAAGAACGTGACAGTTATACTCACAGACAATATCTTTACAGTTTTGGAAACGTTAGAGTGTTTTCCAAAGCTATCAATTCTATGCATATTCTAGCATCTTTTCCTGACAAAATATCCCGTTTAAAACGGGAACGTTTTTTTCCCAAAAATGAAAATACTGCCCCCTAACACCAAGAGGTTGCAAATGTTTATTTCTGAACCTATGTAGGCTTGCCATAACAAGAGGTTAAATTCTGTAAGGTCCCTTAGTTGAGCAGTGAATTTCAAACACAGATTCAACCAGGGAGGTTTTCCAATGCCTTTCAAAGAAGGGCACCTATTGGTAGATGGGTACAAATAAAAAGGGTACAAATAAAAAAAGCAGATGTTGAATATCCCTTTGTGCATGGTGAAGTTATTAATGACACTTTGGATGGTGTATTAATACACCCAGTCACTACAAAGAGACAGGTGTCCTTCCTAACTCCATAGCCAGAGGGGAAGGAAACCGCTCAGGGATTTCACCATGAGGTATGTTGTGGTTTTAAAACAGTTACAGAGTTTAATGGCTGTGACAGGAGAAAACTAATGATGGATCAACAACATTGTAGTTACTCCACAATAATAACCTAATTGATAGAGTGAAAATAATACAACTATTCTAAAACATGCATCCTTTTTGTAACAAGGCACTATAGAGTAATACTGCAAAAAAAATGTGGTAAAGCAATTCACTTTTTGTCATGCAGCAATTCCAATACAACACATTACTGAGTACCACTCCATATTCTCAAGCATAGTGGTGGTTGCATCATGTTATGGGTATGCTTGTAATCATTAAGGACTGGGGAGTGTTTCAGGATAAAAACATTTATGGAATGGAGTTAAGCACAGGCAAAATCCTAGAGGAAAATCTAGTTCAGTCTGCTTTGCAGTAGACACTGGGAGATTAATTCACCTTTCAGCTGGACAATAACCTAATTCTACACTGGAGTTTTTCACGAAGATCACAGGGAATGTTCCTGTGTGGCCGAATTACAGTTTTGACTTAAATCTACTTGAAAATCTATGGCAAGAGTTGATGGTTGTCAACAACCAATTTTACAGATTTTGAAGAACTTTGGAAAATGAATCATGGGCAAATGTTGCACAATCCAGGTGTGAAAAGCTCTTGGAGATTTACCAAGAAGAACGCACAGCTGTAATCCCTGCCAAAGGTGCTTCTACAAAATATTCACTCAGGGGTGGGAATACCTATGTAAATGTGATATTTCTATATTTCATTTTCAATACATTTGCAAAAATGTCTAAAAACATGTTTTCACTTTGTCATTATGTGTGTAGATGGTTAAGATGATTAAGTCCCTTTAATACATTTTGAATTCAGGCTGTAACACAACAAATGTGAAATAAGTCAAGGTGTTTTAAGACTTTTTGAAGGCACTGTAACTCTACACCAGCAGACATTTTCCTAATATTCCTCATGGATTGGTGGTTACAGTGCCTCTGACATCAATAATCATTCTGTGCCATTCAACCATTCATCTATTTTGTTTCTCCTATTATTAGCTGTTTCATCTCAGTGCACTTTTACTAATATTTCGTCACTTTTAATTCATCAGAATGAATATCCTGCAGGCTAAATATTGTGTGTGTTCGTTCCCCTCATGTAACCCCAGTCTTTTATCAAACCATGAATGTGGATTGAGCCCTCGTAGCCCCCCCCCCCCCACCTAGGAGGTATTACAAAATGGCAAAAATTGTATTTCTGTGTGTTTAGTCCTTTTGGCTCAACTGTGTTCAGATAGCTGGCCAGCTAGGTCTTGTAATATGTTGTGTATGGCATTGTTTCACCCCTCTAATCTCAATAACCAAAGTGTTCCTGTTGCCAGGAAGGGAGCACGGTGGACTACCTTTATGAGATGGCCCACGGTAGGGATCTTAACTTCCTTCCAGCTGCCCCTGCCTATCCAAACAAGCCGACGATGCACCACCCCGCTATCCCTAAACCCTGTTTTGGTCCAATCATTGGGCCGATTACAGTCATAGCTCATCAGTTTCACAATGGCAGCGGATATGCAGGGAATGATTTTGTCAGAGGGCAATCACAGCCAAATGGAGCCTCTTCACGCTTTGGTTCACCCTCACCCATCAGTTAGCCCTAATTGTCTTCTCCCTCTAACAAGGACCATGGCTGTTTATGGAGAAAAGCCGAAATGACCTAAAAACCAAAGAAAGGAGGAAAACAAAACGAGAATGCAAAACAATAAAAATCACTATCAGAAGAATTGTGTTTTAAAACCCAGCCGGAACAAGTTAGGGAATGCAAATGGTGGCCTCAGAATGCTGATGAGGCCTCATCTTAGATATGTTGGCTGCCTTGGCATTTCCAGCATGTTGACTATTTTTATGATATCAATTGCACATCCCAGTAGGGTTTTTAAAGTGTCACTACTGAGCAGGGCATTCTGCATCCCAATTACTCTGCTGCTCAGGCCAACACATCCTTCATTCTCTGGCACTGCCTGTTCAATGAGACTTGTGCAGAACTATAGGGAGCCAGAGATGGCACAAAATGCACCCAGATTCTTTCCTCTGTTATTGATTATTGTAGCGATATCGCTTTCTGAGTAGCACAGAGGAAGAAACGAATTACCCAAGTTTAACGGTTAGACTTGTCATGACTAATGAAAGACTGTTATGTTAGTTTAAATTTGATGAGGAGAGAACTACTCATTATAACACCGTTTTCTGTGTGGTAGGGATCTTGCTGGAGCCATGTGTGAATTTCCATTTTAAATGCCTCTGTTCTGGTAGTGGGGCCAGGGTAATTATTGATGGCTTCTCTCCCTTTAGACTGATAAGGCGGTTGCGCTGATGGATAGATTGCTGTGCTATGCATATACAAGGTTGAAAACATTGATCTTTGGGATTAATGTGGTTCCCACAGGGGCTGATGGCAGTCAAATGGCATTTCTGTAATTATACATTTACACAGACTAATATCCCTCAAGGTGCTGACAGATACTTTCATTTGCCACGACTACTCAAGTGGTGAGACAATTTGTTTTTGCTCTACTTATTTACATATTTCAATGGCATGAGGCCCCCCAACCCTATCACTGCATAGCATTGCAAAGCATAAAATAGCACACCATTATCAAGGTCTCAATTACTTGAAGTTACATTGCAATGTCATTGCAGTGCAGTTGCTATTTTCTGATGTCATGCTCACTCTTTTCTACAAACAAAGCACAATTCTGATTAAAGACAGTGTGTGAACCCTCCAGACTTGATGTCATATAATGACACATCACCCCATGCCGTGAATATCCAGACAGTGTGTGTGTGTGTGTGTGTGTGCGTGTGTGTGACAATTTCAGACAGGCTAAAGCTGAGCTTCCAGAGCTTGCCAAGGGGCTAAAACAGACTATTGAGCTGGTCAGAAAGGTCTTGGGTGGTGAGTTAAAAAATAAAAAACAATATTTTGAGGCTAATCATTTCTATTACTCCTCAGAGAAAGTCTGGGAGTGTCTGTTTTGAGAGTGATATTGCATATGATGTGTCAGTTAAATAAGTGATAATGGTGTTTGCTAGTGTTGATTGGCAAAGAGAAGTGACAGGCACTTCTCCTGCTCATTGTTTTCTACATTGCAGAACTCTACCAGCAGAAAAAAAATCTTCAAACATCTCTGGCCATTCGAGATTTCTAACAAAGACATTGTTATGGCTTGGTCGTGTTGTTGTTCTATGTGGCAACCGGTGTGGATTCCTTCAGGATCCGTGAAATGTGCAAGGCGTGGCGAGAACAGATTGCAGGGGAATCCATGCGAGAACACGTAAAATCGCTAAGGATTATTCTAAAGATTCGAGTTGGTCAGTATGCGGCAGGCAAGAGGAAGAGAGCAGATCAGACATGTATTCCCAGACTCCTGAGTCAGACATCTAAATCAAGATGTGCTGCCTCCTTTTGTTATCTTGTGGGCTATCTGTCCTCTCATCATTATATATTGTTAGGTGATCAAATGTGAGTCCTCTCAGGCAATACCCACAACTTAAATCAGGTTTGTACATTGTGAAGCAATTTTTCATCAGTCTGGAATGGAATGGTACATATTCCTGCTGACTGTTTGCTTGTAGCTAAACACAAAACACAAAATGTGTTCCATACTTACAATGTAATATTAAGCAAATGTTATCTAGAATTTAACGATTCATGTAATATATCTGGTACATATTAAATATTGTCTTCTTTAAAGTGGAACTCACAGCATTTTAGCAACATGAAATCTGATTAAAATCTGTTCATATACACCCCAGGAAGAATATTACTTATTTTTCTTAAAATTTCCTGACAAGCGACCACTTAGATGGTCATTTTCATGTTTTCAAAGAACCTTAGAATGTTTGGGAATTACGTATACTTAGTCATTTGTGAAAATTCTTTAGCGATATGCAGTACATTCGGAAAGTATTCAGACCCCTTGACCTTTTCCACATTTTGTTACGTTACAGCCTTATTCTAACGTTGATTAAATCGTTTTTTCCCTTTATCTAGCTACACACAACACCACAAACTGTTTTTTAGACATTTTTGCAAAAGTATTTAAAAAAAAATGGAAATAGTACATGTATTTAATTATTCAGACCCTTTACTCAATACTTTGTTGAAGCACCTTTGGTAGCGATAAAATCCTCAAATTCTTGGGTATTCCGCTGCAAGCTTGGCACATATGTATTTGCGGAGCTTCTCCCAATATTTTCTGCAGATCCTCTCAAGCTCTGTTAGGTTGGATGGGAAGCATTGCTGCACAGCTATTTTCAGGTCTCTCAAGAGATGTTCGAACGAGTTCAAGTTCGGACTCTGGCTGGGCCACTCAAGGACATTCAGAGACATCCCGAAACCACTCCTCCATTTTCTTGGCTGTGTGCTTAGGGTCATTGTCCTGTTGGAAGGTAAACCTTCACCACAGTCTGAGGTCCTGAGCACTCTAGAGCAGGTTTTCATCAAGGATCTCTCTGTACTTTGCTTCGTTCATCTTTGCCTCAATCCTGACTAGTCTCCCAGTCCCTGCCGCTGAAAAAAATCCCCACAGCATGATGCTGCCACCACCATGCTTCACCGTAGGGATGGTTCCAAGTTTCCTCCAGAATGTGATGCTTGGCATTCAGGCCAAAGAGGTCAATCTTGCTTTCATCAAAACAGATAATCTTGTTTCTAATGGTCTGAGGGCCTTTAGGTGCCTTTTGGCAAACTCCAAATGTTCTGTTATGTGCCTTTCACTGAGGAGTGGCTTCCATCTGGCCACCCTACAATAAAGGCCTAATTGGTGGAGTGCTGTAGAGATGGTTGTCCTTCTAAAAGGTTCTCCCATCTCCACAGAGGAACTCTAGAGCTATGTCAGAGTGACCATTAGGTTCTTGGTTATCTCCCTGACCCTGATGCTGCAGACATTTTTTGGTACCCATCCCAAGATCTGTGCCTCAACACAATCCTGTCACAGAGCTATACAGACAATACCTTCGACTTCATGGCTTGGTTTTTGCTCTGACATGCACTGTCAACTGTGGGACCTCATGTCCAATCAATTGCATTTACGATAGGCGGACTCCAATCATGTTGTATAATCCTCTTAAGGATGATCAATTTAGAACTCAATTTAGAGTCTCATAGCAAAGGTTCTGAATACTTATGTAAATAAGGTATTTCTATTTTAAAGTTGTATATATTTTCAAACATATCTAATAACCTGTTTTCACTTTGTCATTATGGGGCATTGTCTGTAGATTGTGGAGTGGGAAAGTGGCCGTGTGTTTGGACAATTAATAGACACTGCAGTAAATAAAACCGAATAAAAACATCTGTCTCATCCAGGACCCGGTGTCTACGCAGACCGGTGCGCCATAGCGAGTCAGAGTTTCAGTAGGCCTATATGCAAACAAGCCATTTGCCACAAGGACCTGCCATAATTTACTTTGAACTGGACTGTGTGTTTACAGGCAGTTGCAACAGCGTGACTTTAGATTAATAAAATGCATTTGGCAAAAGTCACAAAAGACACCTAAATGGATTTCTGCAAATTTGTAGCTAAATATCATAGGAGAACTTTACAGTCCTATTGATCAAACAACCATAAAAATGTAGGCTACCTTTCCCTATATGCACATCAACAACAACAAGATCAACAACTAATGCTAAAATTGAATGAAGGAACATTAGATAACCCCTCTCAAACTTTTTCAGATAATTGGCCGTCAAAATTGCACAGATAAACGATGGGGAATAGCTTGCTCATCCTTCTGCAGCTGACCTGCCATGCATGTGTTGTCCCAACCAAGCACCCAAGCTAACGGGCTAAAGTTGGCTTGTTTGCTAGCCAGCTACTTCCAGAAATAAGAGAACACATCACTGACCATTTTACTCACAGTTTTAGAGCTGGTTAGGCTGTTTACATGTTATCTAGAGTATTTGTGACTAACTATTACTTTTTTTTGCCTACGTTTACTGACACGGTCATTCAGTGGGTGTAAATTCATCAGTTATTCTTTGCTCTGGCACACTCAGACAAGAATAATCTGAATTCTGAGTAGATGGCCAGAGTGAATTTGCGAACACAAGAGATATGCTAACTGGATGACAGCAATATTGTTTTTCTAGCCAAGCAAATGACACGTGAATCTCTAGCTGTGTAGCCATCAAAAAAATTATACGAGGGCAAAAAGTCAGTCACTCAACCACTCCTCCAATGACATGACGTCCTCCTAGAAGGTAGCTAGCTATCTATCTAGCTAACGTTAGGCTCTGTGTTTTTAGCTTGCACTAGCATATTAGCCACATTATGACTGACTTGTGATCATTGACACTTGCTAGTTTGATTGAATTGATATTCCCAGCCTTAGTTGGGAATTGTCCAAAATATTGAGTAATTGAAACTGAAACAATGGAGGCAGCAAACAACGTACCAGGCCAGCTGTGATTTACAACCTGATAGCAATATTTTTTGGAGTACCAAGAAATGTATTGGTGAATTATATAAATCATGCATTGAACTGCCTCCACTAAGGCCAACAATGCCTTAGTGTATGTCATGGAATGCTGAGTCAAATATAACTTATTTTTAAAACATCTCATAAAGTTGGTTTTGTAGCATAAACTGGGAATTTGATATTTTTGACTGAACTTATGATTGTCTGTTCTTTTCATATCTGCAAAGTAGTTAAAATACTGTTAGTTCCACTTTAAGTGAATGTAATATTGGGTACATTTTCAAAATGGGCATTCTGCTGTGTCACCAACCCAGATGTTGTCCATTTTAATCTGCAATATAGAGGAGTGTGTGTACTGCTTCTGCTCGGCTTGGCCCAACTGCTGCCAGGCCATGGCTTGGCCCGAGTGGGTTACACCTCACAGAATGGCTGAATCCTTGATCTCAGTGGAGCGAACACTGCCGCAAATTACACTCAGCAAAGAGGTCTGCCCAGTTAAGCTTGGTTTACCTACATCTGCCACCCTCTCCTCAGTGGTACTGTAGCCTACAGTAGTTAATGCCACATATGCGATTGAATAGGCTTGTATCTGTAGCAGAACAAAGTTATATGAAAAGACAAAGGTAAATGCTTTTCTACTGCAGGACTGGCTATCCCTCACTATACTCTCTTTGATATTGGATTATTCACATGCTTCTGTTATGTAAAATGGCTAGTCTGTTTGTGGCAAGTGGCTATACGTTTGGTTATTTGAAGTTGTATAGAATAAGCACAAATTAGCACAAACCCTCAAACTGTTTGCTGTTGTTTGCTTCTCGCTGAATGTGACCCTGTTTTTTTTGACAGTTGTTGTCAACAGCTTCAACATCCAATTCACAAAGGTAATGTTGACACTAACTTGATGGGCACTGCAGAGAAGCATTTCAATCTGAAGATGTCAACAGTGGGAACTAAACTAAATTGACATTGTGTTCAGCAGTCTTCATAATAGTGCTTTGCTTCTGTTTGTCTCTGGAGCGGTGCCATAAACTCATTGTCCCTGTTATGATGGTGTAATACCATAGCGGTGTGTGAGACATATGCTTCCATCAAAGTCTCATTAACCTTGTATCTGATGATGTCCCTCATGGAGAGATTACTCTCTGAGATATCGTTCAAACAACACAGTGGCCATTTACAGCCCAATGATGATTAACAGGCAGGACAAACACTTCTCTTCCTAGACACAGCCTGAATTTCATATAGTTTTTGCATTGTTTTCTGCAGCTATTGACTGGTACTACCTCTCTCTCTCTCTTTCTCTCACTCTCACTACTCACAGATGGCCTATGAAGAGGTCCATTAACACTCGCAGGAAAGAGATGCTGAAATGGGTTTTAAATGCTACAGGATGGAGAGCAATCTTTTTCCACATGCAAGGACAAAGTTAACGTGGTAGGTCACGCTTACTCATCTAGCAGGCTTTAATGCCCTCTCATCTCCTCTCCCCTGCACAGCAAATAGCTGATGTGTTTTTGTGAGGCTTGAATTGATGAAATGGAGCAATTCGCTCCACAGCATTTAAAATGTAAATTGATACGGGGGGAAGTTTCTGTGGCGGTTGTTCAGGCTTCATGTGAGGCTGTATCGCCGTTCCCATGAATATTGGTGAAGTCCCGGCATGTGATTCATTTTTTTTTTTTTACATTTCATTCAAGCTCTGAGTTAACACACAGTGATCAATATTTAATGCTTTTGGGGTGAATAGTTATAATTGTACAGTGCGTTACTATCTGCATTAAGGCCCAGATTCCACTCCTGGTGTGCGAGTGAAGCAGAGCAAACATTGGTCCCATTTATTACTATGAAGACAGAGCATGATGGAGAACATTTACCCTTGCATGGAGTCAATGAATTGCATTAAGCCTGTGCATTACTTTGAAAAGGGCAAGCTGATATTACCCTATGGATGACAGGAGAGCATAAAGGAAGGCAATGTGTAATGGCGCAGTGAAAAGTGCCATGGTGGGGCTCAGAATTCAATCTGGTGCTGCTAACTTTTTTTCTCCATAACTCTAACATTTTTTAGTTTAGTGTGCATGTGTGTATGAGAGAGAAAGAGAGGGAGAGAGAGAGAAAGAGAGAGAGAGCAACCACCCCACTGCTCTTCACAATACTATGTTCAAACCTGTGTATTATACATTTTAGGTACATGCATCATCACTGTAGGCTTCGATTTGGTTTGAGAGATGAATACATTGATCCATATACAGAAGCCTAGATTGTCTGTTCATCTGAAAATAGGTTGGTCACAATCTGACAACCACGTTCGCAATTAATCAATGATGAGGAAAGCTGGAAATTATTGTCTATAGATTTGAAACAACTTTTGTTCTACCAACATAAATGCAAATATATGTCATGTTAAGCATATTTATATCTCCTAGCACTCCACTTTCTTCTGTGTATCAAGTTTACTTTCAGTGCAGTAAATCAGGTCTTTTTTTTCACCACTGGCCAAAATAATTGTGTTTTTTTCCACTGCGCTGACGTAGTCCTGCCGAAATGTTTATAATGGAATGGATTTGACACAAGGAGCACATTGGGAGATGGGCTAACTTTACAATCTCACACTGTGTGAACCTCTCTACGGTGGCCAAGGTCTGGTACAGAACTTTATATTACCCCAATTTTTGTATTTTATGATTTGGAGATGAACATGAACTTGGGGAAGGAATGACACATTGTGTATCGACAGACATGCAATGAAAACAGACCCTCATATAAAATACAACTGATAATACAGACAACCAAGGAGTACTATGGACCTTAAACATCTTCATCAATGTATCAGGACATAGTGCCTGGCCTAGTGTCATTGTTACCATCGAAGTGGCTATGCAAAGACATGGGAGGGATTTCATTGTTCTTGTTTAACATCTACTCCAGCAGGGGTATTCAATGCCTTTTGACAAGGCATCCTCAAGTTGTGAACTTTAAGTAGTCCTAATTTTTCCATCCCTCCAGATTCATAATGATGGCTGAACCAGTGAAATCAAAGCAAGCCCTTGAGTATATAAAACAGTTACTCAGTTCTTCACATTAACTCACATCTTCAATCATTTCAAATCATTTAAACCCAGAGTTTGACTGACTGCTGAATTCTCAGAAATGTACTCAGATTAAGCAGGAGAGAGAGAGTGGGGGCATTGAGAGAGAAAGAGAGAGAGAGGCAGGCACAAAAACAGATAGCATAACGTGGATTACTCCAACAGACCTACTGTAGGTTCACCATTGGGTTAAATGTGGAGAAAATTCCTTAAAATATTAGTGATTCCAAGGCTACACGTATCACCAAATTTGGTGCAGGAGATGATTGGGTAACGTATAGAGATATACTAATTACCCTACATTCATTTCAGTGATGTCATCCTCCAGTGCTAGGGTACTGAATATGTATTTGAGCTCTGTGCAACAGGGTAAGTATAAAGGGAGATACCTAGTTAGTTGTCCAACTGAATGTATTCTACTGAAATGTGTCTCCCACATTTAACCCAACTCCTCTGAATCAGAGAGGTGCAGGACGGCTGCCACGTCTTCAGGGTTAACTGCCTTACTCAGGGGAAGAATTACAGATTTTTACCTTGTCAGCTCAGGGATTCGATCTAGCAACCTTTCAGTTAGCGGCCCAACGCTTTAACCACTAGCCTACCTGCCGCCCCAATATATGTTGGCCATGTATGTTGAAAGCAACACATCTAAGAGGCTATAAATATTCAAGCTGAATGTAAGTATTGAAATCTGAAACTAAAAAAAACTAAATCGAAGGGGCAGTGTGTGTGTGTGTGTGTGTGTGTGTGTGTGTGTGTGTGTGTGTGTGTGTGTGTGTGTGTGTGTGTGTGTGTGTGTGTGTGTAAGGGCATGTATATACAATGCAGTCCCCAGTCTCTGCAATCCCAACCTTTTCCCTGGCAGCTTACAGCCAACTCAGGTACTATATATTAACTGCAGTGGAGAAGAGGGTTTGGCGACCCGTGTCCCCCGCCTTTTAAATCCCATCTCCGTCAATGAAATCAGGTGTCAACGTTTGCGGAGGATGCAGCAAAAACAAGCCATACTCGATCACGGCCATACCTGTCACAGCTAGTGAGAAGAGTGATAAAATAATCCAATAAAGAAGAGAGAGAGGCTGAACCAGAGTCCTCTACAGCCCAGTGGTGCCCGCCTTGACAGAAGGCCACTGAGGCTTTGCAATGGCAGCCATGCATGATGTTACAGTCAGGCAGGCATGCCCAACATTAAGGGGTGTTTTAGAGTACAGCAGTAGCCTATAACTGTGTGTACAGAGGTAATACTGGGCCGAACCAAGGAGAATAGATAGACAATGCAACATGAATAGGAATACACAGAGGGGTGGTGAAGTCAATGAAACAGGCATCCAGCTGAAGAAAATGGGTTGCATGAGTTGTGTCAAAGTCAAGAGTCATTGCATGAACATATGTTTTAATGATTCCAGTTGCAGAACGTGTTGATCCAGTGCAGTCTTATGCTTGTCTCTGTCTCAAACTGCCCTTTTGTTCTTGTTGGACTGAGGCCATGTTTTTTGTGCTCTAGGTTGTGTTTGCAGCAGATAAATGGGCCTCCTCCATCACTTCTCCTTTTGGCTAGCTTGTTAGAAGCTATGGGGATGAGTGTATAACAAGCAAAGAGGCTTGAGTCATACTACTTTGATGGCTTTGTTATAAAGTCACAATCCTTCATCACAAATGGTGTAAATGTACTTCTTGTGATTTTTTAAAATCAAATGTTCTGCCTAACAATTGCCTTGCGTTTGTATTGAGGAGTGTGCGTAAAAGCTGTGTATAAAATCTGGTGAAAACATTTTCATCCATACCACAGAAAACTGTCCAGTCATCTTCTTTAGATCCAAAACTCCTCTGCTTTTTTTCAGAATGGTGTAGTGTCTGATATTGTTTCTGGAAAAAATAACACCTCCAGAGGCCCAGCTTCACACAGAGTGACCAGCCATGATACATAGTCACCTTCTGTCATTTTCCCCTTTGAATGAGTCCTCTTCTGTCCCTCCACGCGGACATGGAAGGCTAGTCACAGGTGACAGAGCCCATGCCTTATGTCATCTGTTGCCTGAAAGTGTGGGAGTGCTGGACAGGAATTGATATTTAGACAGTAATACCTACTTAAGTCGTCATAGATAATGTAATATTGCCACAGCGTTGAAGGAGGGAGCATTGCCCGTGCTCCCGAAAACCATTTCTCTGGACTGAGCGACTGGCAGTAGATGACAGGGATGAAGCAGGAGTTATTGAAAATTGATTGGAGGTTTGATTAATATTGAATGGAATCTATCTCAGAGCATGTCTTACTTACTTCTCACCCCTTCCCTTCATCACAGGCCTCTGTTGAGGATGAACCATCTCTGTAAAACTGTAAAATGTCCCCTGCTCTGCCCAGATTAAACCATCCGTCTGACTGTGGAACCTCACTGATAATGGAGGAGGATCTCTCCTATGTGACACCTCAGTGCCTTCCCCTCTCTTCCCCTCTCTCGCTCTCTCTGCATCTTTCCCTTTCTCTCTTTGTTTCCTATTTTCTCTAGCTTTGATGCAACACGTCTATGTACTGTTCAGCCATGTGTTAAATAAATGATATTACAATCTTGATTATAGTCTGCTAATTGGCAATACTCATACTCAAACAGAATAATGCATTCTTCCAAAATTATTTTCTATCATCAGTCATTTTCTTTTCTTTTGTACTTTTAACAACTCTAATTTGCTAATAGCATGATGGTTTTGAGGCTTGCAGCCGCTTTGGTGACCTGTATCAAAAGGTTGTGTTTTTCTGTCTACTTCTGTGTCTCACCTCATAGTCCACACAGCCCATCTGTCCACACAGTCCATCTGTCCACACAGCCCATCTGTCCACACAGCCAATCTGAGAGCACCTATGCCAACTGCACACTATATAATAACAAATTATTGCAGCATATTATCATTATTAATTTGTGTGCTGTCTGCGAGAGAGAAATCCCTCCCTTGCTCTTTCTCATCTACCCTCCGTCTATCACTTTAGAGCTAATGCCTGTTCACAAATTACATTGGAGAGGAGCCATTAATTGTGGGTTGAGATCAATTGTTGAATTGTTATTTTAGCCGCTGGCCTGATTGCAGTGCTGAGGGTGAGGGGGTGGTGGCAGAGGGGGTTTAGAATGGAGGAGGCAAGGGGAGGGTGACACTGTAGGCCATAACGAGTTGTCTTCCCCATTAATCAATGCCTTCCACACAATTTACCATCTGTGAATTGGGACTGACCCGTCTCGAGCCACATTATCCTGAGTTCCACCTCCCTGCTCAGGAAAAGTCACTCTTTCTACTGAAGTGATTCCATCTCACTGGAAGATGGCCCGCTGCTGACTTGCCTTGCCTTACTTGATCTCTATCTCGGATTGTTTCTGATATCTCTTTTCTTCTCTCTCTCTCTCTCTCTCTCTCTCTCTCTCTCTCTCTCTCTCTCTCTCTCTCTCTCTCTCTCTCTCTCTCTGTCTCTATCTCTCTCTCTCTCTCCTCACTTACAACACTTTTTCTCTAAACCTCAAGAAACTGAATCAATGCTATGTTATTGCTTAACCTGTCACCATGAAGAGGATGTGAAATGGATGGAATATACTGTATGCAACTATATTTGATTCTTGAACAAGTAATTTGGTTACACTAATATGTTTTCCTTGTGATATGGATAACATCGACTCATGTTAGCAACATAGAGGAGTAGCCTACAACTAGAGAGTATAGTCTCGCTAGACAGACAGGTTGCCTTCCATAATGTACCAATGTTTCAACGTACACGTCAGTAGAAGTTCAGGCATCAGTTGTGACAGAGAGGAAGAGTTGGAGATGGGACGCGCATCACCGGCGATGTCACTGTTTGTCCGCTTGTTGCCCTAGCTAAACAAGCACAATTCCCACTCGCATTTCCAGCCCCTCCTTCCCAAACTCGTGATTTGTTGGGAACATTTATTTTTCCCTTTTTAACATTTCCAAGAGAATCTGACATCCACTCCAGATCTTGTGCTTCTGCTCCTAGGTCTGGGTTTCCAAGACTAGCTATAGAGCATCACTCTAGTCCAGCTAAATAAGTCTGCAGGGCTCAACCCAGTGTTCCGAGGATCCCGTGGTTAATATAGGCACTTTGTTATTGGCGTCACACAGCCAGACAAATCATCCTTTAATTGCTCTTCTCAGGAGAGCCCAGTGAATTGCAAGGCCTCACCAGCCTCTCATCCTGTAGCAACTAGCGATGGGAGGCAGCCCTGCAAACAAGGAGAGGAGAGAGGGCTTAACATACCCCAAAGGTGCCTCCCTCTCTCTACACCAGAGGAGGATCCATAGGAGGACGGGCTCATTGTAATGGCTGGAATTGAATATATGGAACTCAGTCAAATGTGGTTTCCACAGGCTCTGATGAATGGACCGTTCCTCACATGTTCCTCTGATTGTTATTGGTTTGAATGAGAAGCTGCACCACAGTGGTCACGCTGTTTTATGATGATTGAATTTCATTAGGTGTCTAATTGAAACACGCTGTCTCTGCGCTCGAAGGCTAGCTAATTAAAAAGAGGCACCCCAAACAATCTGCTCTACCACTGGTTTGGGAATTTGAGGAATTAATTAAATACACGTTTGCAAACAGAAAGGTGGCTAGACTTAGATGGAATATAATTATTACTGTTATGTTTGGGTTTCACACTTGTTCGGAAATGAGTTCAGTGCCCCCAGGTTTAGGATTAATTACATTTTGAAAATGTGCTCACAACAAAATTACTCCAATGCCATTCTGAGAAACTAGAGGCCAGATCTTTTGTCGTGGTGATTTTGTTCTGAGTGTGGGTTCAACTTGGAAATCTAATCGTGGGATCATTCTGAATGGCTTGTTTTGTCTTTGATGTCATCTTGCATTTTATTCTTTGCTCTGTTTTAAAAAAACAGTGGCACAGTAACAGTCACACACAATGTGTGAAATAAGTGTAATCCATCCTTTTCTATCTTTGACTGACACTATCCGACCATTTCAGTGTCAAGTCTTTTCACTGGAGAATGCAGAGGAGAGAAGAAAGTGGAGACAATGCCTGTTCTCTATTACAGGCCCTCCACAGGCCCCTCTCTGACCACAGTCACCTCTTTTTCGCCAGTGTCAAAACACCTCATTCAATCTTATTGCTAACCTCCTGGAACAAATCAATGAGCTTCATTACATTGAGACCCCTGAGGATTACTTGTTGTTGCTTGGTGGCCAGGATAACAAAACTACAGACTACAGCTCCTCCATCACTGTAGACTGGATAAAACAATGAATGTGGCAAGGGCCCTCTCAGGGAGCACTAATGGGCCAAACTGCACTGTGGGAGACCATGAAAAGCACCCATAGATTGATTTCAACGCTCTTCTATTGATTTATATTCCACTGTGTGGTTGCTAGCTGTATTTGCCACTTGCTCACTTCGCTATTCTTCCTTGTACTCTATATGATGACGGCTGTCTGATGATGCAAAATGGCTGTAAAAACCTTTCATTCTTAACATTATGTCAAATATCAAATCAAATGTTATTGGTCACATACACATGGTTATCAGATGTTATTGCGAGTGTAGCGAAATGCTTGTAGCGAAATGCTTCCAGTCAGATATCAAAATATATTTTCATTAAGCAATGGTATATATGTATACTGTACTCAGGCATCTCAATTGACAATATTTCCAGTTTCTCTGCGTGGCTAAATAATTTGAAAAGAAAATGTCAAATGTAAGACATAGTATTATTTCTACTTATCCAATGTAATAATCGGAAAAGAGAGGTAACAAAATTTAGTATATGTGGCTGGAATGTCCATGGCCCTTCATTTTTTATTATAAATATTGATATATATTTCCCAGATGACATGTGGTGTCCCAGGATTTCCCCCCGTCTCCCAGACTGTGACTGACGTGTACATTGAGTGAAATAGTACACCACTGAAAGTCTACAGGAATGTATTGATTAGGAATGGGGGACATTTGTTATGTCAAAATGCAGTCATGTCATGATGGTCTGTCCAAATGATCATGTATACCCAGGACTTTCACTGAGTCTTCTTCGCAGAAATGTATACAATTCTCCTACAGCTATATCTGTTACTCAGGAACATCCAGGGAGCTTCAATTCCAGTGCCGTCTTCTTTGTCGACGTGGCACAGCTCAGAGTTACAACCGCAAAGCGCTCAACTGTGAATTTTACATCTTTCAACTGTCAAAGTCCCGTGAGTGTTCAAGTTAGTTAAAACCAACACATATGGCACTTGCTGGAGTGGATTTCATGTGGGAGAGAGTGAGTAAGCTTGAAAGAGACAGTGTAGACATTGTGAAGTGCAGGTCTCGGCATGACAGCAATACAAACTGCCCCTCATGGTGGTTCACTGCCAGTTTAACTGTGTGAGAGCAGAGCGAAGGGACTGAGGTGGGCATCACTGTGAAGGGTGGGTGCGTGATTGTTTGCTTCTTCTGCTTCTTCTTAGTGTTGCCATAAAGTGTTGGAGCGGTTGCACAGAATTGTAACTCAAATCAAAACTCCACTCAGACAGAGAAAGACAGAAAGGTGTAATTGATGTTGTCTGGAAAACACTTGTTGTGTTGGAATGGCGTCAAGGGCCCTTGCCTCAGCCACGTTTAATTAAGAACAGGAACCAGTGGCCATGATAGGGAGCTCACAAAAGACAGCGTGTGTGTGTCTGTGTGTGTATCACGTGGCACATCTGATCTCTGCCTCAGGAAAAGGTGGTTTTGAATGAATGTCTTTCTCTTTATAAAGTGTGGTGACATTCTCAGTCCTATCCTTTCCCCATCACAATCACTGGGCTTTAGGAGTGACATTCAATGCAGCTACATCATCCCTAAAATATATTTATCACGACAAATAACTTTACAGTTTCTTGGGTTTAATGTAAATCGACTACATTGTCACGCTTGAAGTGCCGTGAGATTGGTAGATGGGTCGTTGGTAGGCTTTTTTCAAACAAGATTCTCCGTGGGTGAAAGCTATAAAAACAACAACTCTGAAACCCAACAAAATCACCTAGAAAATTTCAAAAACAAAGCTGCCCTCGGAGTTCAGTGAACACACATCACATTAGAAAGCCATTTGTAAACCTATCAGCTCTATAGCCAACTCCCCCCTGACCTTCATTTGTGGTTTGGGTGTGGTACAGTGTTACTGTAGATACAAGAAAAAATAGAGAGAGAGAGAGAGCCGGATGTGTCAGCCAGAGGAGACTTGTGGAAGTAGCTATAGGAGGATGGGCTCATTATAATGCCTGGAATGGAATAAATGGAACAATAAATGTGGTTTCCATATGTTTGATACCTTTCCATCGATTCCATTCCAGCCATTACAATGAAAATGTTCTCCAAAAGCTCCTCCCACCAGCCTCTTCTGGTGTCAGCGCTGCAGTATTGGAGTACTATAGTGTTTTTAGAGGTGTAAAGCCACAGGTAGGACATGTAACTCAGGTAGGGCCTGTAACTCATTCGGGGGGCCGGAGGTCAGAATCCATTTATTCCATAGTTTCTGGGTGACTGTGGAAGGTATAGGCACTATCTCAAAGCATACAGCTCCATGAAGGGCTAATGCTTTACCTGAACCCACTGGAATAGTGAAGGCGACAGCCTCAGAGAGTGAAAAGATAAATAAATAAGGACCATCCAACAGTAAATTCAGTGACATGGCATCTGTGATTCCACCTTCCCATGGGCCAAAACTAGATCGACTTCCTTAGTCCCCTTGAGAAATGTGTCAAACAATTAAATCAGTAATGGTCCAAGTGTATTGTGTCGTGACCTCTGTTATTTGGGGATGGTGCTGGGGAGGGACTGTCGTGGTTGTGTTTACAATACCTCCACGGCGGTGATGCTCAGAGCACGTCACTCTTCATGTCCCTTTGAGAGGTTGTCACCGCTGAGATTATTTAGACAGAGGAGTGGGACACCATTACCCTTGCGCCCTATCTACCACCCGCCTCTTTTTATTAGCCACATAATGGCAGAGATCCATTGTCAGACCTAATCAGAGTCAAATGAATAAAAGTAGTGGAGTGAGACTGCAGGAATTGATACATTTTTTCCACCCGACGTGTTGGCCAGACCCCCGTCGAGCTTTTCCCACTCTCTCCCACTCTACTGTATATCTCCTTCCTCACCTTCTCTCTCTGTCTTTCTCTTGTTTTGCATACAACCTTCACACAACGTTCTTGGAATGGTGCAGGTTACCCAGCTAGCACATAACGTTCTGTGAAGCATCTGTTTCTTAGGTGGGAATTTTCAGTACTTCAACATAAAATGTTCTCATTGTTCTATATCAAGTAATATTCTCAGAATGTTCAGAGAACGTTAGGAAACAGTGTTCTTCTTTGGGAATTTTAGTACTTCAGTATAACATTTTCTGCATGTTTTCTCATGGTGCTATTTATGGTAATGTTCTCAGAATGTTCAGAAGAAACAGAAGAAACAACATTATTCTGGGGGAATTTCAGTACTTCAACATAACGTTCTAAGAATGTTATTTAAAAACATATACATTCCGTTCTCAGCATCAACAAACTCTCTTTATCCTCTAAGTGTGTTCAGGTGTGTTGGCCGAGCAATCTAATTAGTCATACTTGATCTTAATGAGCGCTTGTTACCTTTGAAATGGGGTCTGTTTGAATAGACTAAAACGAACAGCTTTGAATGAGTAAAAAAATAACATAGCATGTTAGATCATCCTTGTAGTCCAGTGGACTAATTCCATGGATAAAGATCAGGTCATAGGTTTGAATCTCACTGACGACGTGCCACCATAAACAATAAATATGTGTTTGTGTGAAGCATGTTGTTATTGAAACATGTTCTCAGAATGTTATTTAAATACCTTAAAATAAGCTATTTCTGTTCTCAAAAGTTTAATAAAACCTCACAGGAAAACTCTCAGGCAACAATAGTAAAACGGTCTCAGAACCTCTCTGGAACCTAAAAATAAACATTCCCAGAACAGGCAAAATTTTCACTTCTATTCTCAGAACATACATTTATTTTAATTTAAATAATGCAGTTTCACCGGTCAGGAAATGTATGGCTTCGTTCCCAGAACCAATGTGAAACCAAAAACGTGCTATCCCACAACATCCAAGGAGCCAAATGTGCTAGCTTTGCCGTTCCCCCCCCCTCTCTCTGGGGTGGCCTGTTTGATATGCTGGCTGCGTGGTGGCTCAGAAGATGGATTAGAGCATGGATTAGAGCTCCGCTACTGCCTCTTCAGTGCTATTGATGCACACACACTGAAACCCACTGGATATGGACGGAGTAGCATCTCTCTGTTCTCACTGCTGTAGAACATCAAGCATCTGCAGGTCCCCTTTGGCAAACAAGCCAGTTCTCATAAAGATCAATGGTTCATTTGCACCTGTGATAGCTTCCAGCAGAGAAGCCAGTGTTTTTAGAATGGATAGCCTGTACAGTTTTCCCTTTGGCACTGCTGATAGCATGGTTTTTCTCTGCAGCCGTGTGTTTATACCCCATTGTGCCTTGATCCCACAGACCTTTCCCATTTAGGGGAAAATTGCAGATCCCTCATGTGGGGAAACAGAATTACTGTGCCTCCCCAGCCCTTTCATTGGATCAATAAGGTGATCTTCCAAGGCAGACATTAGGGGCATTGTAAAAAGGTTACAAATAGGAGTGTTTAGTCCATCACACTCTGCTTAGGTACTAGGATAATATTGATCCTTTCAGGCTCATCAACCTGTTTTCTCGCAAAAGTGATGCTTGAAAAGTAATTATTCTCAAAAGGAGGAAAGATAAAGCGTATTTTGTGTGTGTATGTGCGTGTCAGTGGGGAGGCAATGACAGCAAGATGATAAACACAACCATCCTCATCATGGATTTTTCCTGGTAGCCAGAAGCTACTGTATTTTCAATCATATGTCTATAGGGGAAAGTTACTGCGGCATCACAATATCATAGTGATCCATTCAACTGCAGAGATGGTGCCACAATGGTACTTGGTCATGTGCTTCACTACAATTGCATACCGTACCATAATATTTCAAGCTAGGTATATGTATTTGATGATGCAATGAACAATGTGTTAATCTAAGGCTCATCTTTAGTGTGTTCGGGTAAATCATTGCCTGATAGTGTAACTTTAATACCACCATGAAATTGCGACACACTTGGATGAGCAAATTTGCATTAACACCCTAAACAAAATGTTCATTATACTTGCCTGTAAATGTACATACACTATAGGTGAGAATTTACTTTGTACACGGCTGTCAGTTTTAATACCGGAATGGTTTTCCCTCTGTTTATGTTATTGTGTGTTTCTGATGGACTTGTTTCATTTTAAAACCATGCTCATCTTGTGTGAGTTGATTTGATCATTATCACCCTGGCACTCCGTCTCGTAGAAGAGGGCCCTCAATAACAGGGGGAGGTTAGTCCTCCCTCCCTTCCATTTGTTTAGGTGACAGCTAGCACATCAGATTTAGTCTGTTCCCCCAGAGCGCTACATAGGAAGTAAAAGATGTGATGTTTCACACTGACTAACCTTTAATCTAAAATATATTAAAGAAATCATTTTCTATTGTCTTTCTCTCATTTTAAATGTTGCCCCTGAGTGACAGCTATGACTGAACAGATTTCTTTAGCCTCAATGGACAAACATGGAAATGTGTAGCATGGAAACACACACACAGGCACATATAGGAACATTTGTGTGTGCACAAACTGGTTAAATCAACATTGAAGATGGTGCTGGCTAAGGTTAAAACTGGCGAGCGTAAAGAGTATAGCGATATTGTTATTCACGTCGACACCAAAGATGTTAGGATGATAGCTTCAGCGAAAAATCAGCTACAAAGATGTCGTCATCGAGTAATTGTCTCTGGCCCCCTCCCAGTTAGGGGGAGTGATGAGCTCTACAGAAGTCTCACAACTCAATCGCTGATTGAAAACTGTTTTCTGCCCCAAAATATATCATTTGTAGATAATTGGCCCTCTTTCTGGGACTCACCCACAAACAGGACCAAGGATGGCCTGCTGAGGGGTGACGGACTCCATCCTAGCTGGAGGGGTTCTCTCAACTTATCTATGATCATAGACAGGGATCTAACTCCTCTAACTCCACAATGAGATAGGGTGCAAGCCAGGCAGCAGGCTGTTAGCCAGCCTGCCAGCTTAGTGGAGTCTGCCACTAGCACAGTCAGTGTAGTCAGCTCAGCTATCACCATTGAGAATGTGTCTGTGCCTCTATCTATGTTGAGCAAAAGAAAACATGGCGGTGTTCGCTTTAGCAATCTCACTGGAATAAAGACCTCCTCTATTCCTGTCATTATTGAAAGAAATTGTGATATTTCACATCTCAAAATAGGGTTACTTAATGTTAGATCCCTCACTTCCAAGGCAGTCATAGTCAATAAATTAATCACTGATCATAATGATCTTGGTGTGATTTGCCTGTCTGAAACATGGCTCAAGCCTGATGAATTTAATGTGTTAAATGAGGCCTCTGCTCCTGGTTACACTAGTGACCATATCTCCTGCGCATCCTGCAAAAGTGAAGGTTTTGCTAACATTTATGACAGCAAATTTCAATTGACAAAAAAAATACTGTTTTTGTCTTTTGAACTTCTAGTCATGAAATCTATGCAGGATACTCATTCACTTTATAGCTACTGCTTACAGGCCTCCTGGGCCGCATACAGCATTCCTCACGGAGTTCTGTAAATTCCTATCTGACCTTGTAGTCATGGCAGATAATATTCACATTTTTGGTGACTTTAATATTCACATGGAAAATTTTGCAGACCTACCACAAATGGCTTTTAGAGCCATCATCGACTGAGTGGGTTTAGTCCAACATGCCTCCGGCCCTACTCATTACCATAGTCATACCCTGGATCAAGTTTCGTCCCATGGAATAAATATTGTAGATCTAAATGTTTTCCCTCAAAATCCTGGCCTATTGGACTACCATTTCATGAAGTTTGCAATCTCAACAAAGAATCTGCTCAGACCCCAACCAAGGATTATCAAAAACCATGCTATGAATTCTCGAACAACCCAAAGATTCCTAGATGCCCTTCCAGACTCCCTCCACCTACCCAAGGACATCAGAGTACAAAAACCAGTTAACCTCTTGATTGAGGATCTTAATTTAACCTTGCTTAATACCCTAGATGCAGTCGCACCCCTAAAAACAATACATTTTCTCTCTGGTATACAGAAAATACCCGAGCCTGAGATAAGCTTGCAGAAAATTGGAACGGATATGGCGCTCCACCAAACTGGAAGTCTTCCGACTAGCTTGGAAAGACAGTTCCGTGTAATATCGAAGAGCCCTCACTGCTGCTCGATCATCCTATTTTTCCAACCTAATTGAGGAGAATAAGAACAATCCAAATTAAAGGTTTGACACTGTCGCAAAGCTAAGTAAAAAGCAGAATTCAACAAGAAAGGATCAATTTCACTTCTTTGATGAAAAGATCGTGGAAAGATCATTAAAGAAATGTACGGACTCCACTTTGAATCTGGGTATTTCCCCAAAGCTCAGCTGTCCTGGGTCGGCACAGAACTGCCAAGACCTAGGATCAATGGACACGCTCAAGTTCTTTAATCCTATATCTCTTGATACATTCATGAAAATAGTAGCCTCTAAACCACCACACTGCATACTGGACCCTATTCCAACTAAACTACTGAAAAAGCTACTTCCTGTGCTTGGACCTTCTATGTTGAACATAATAAATGTCTCCCTATACAACGGATGTCTACCAAATTCACTAAAAGTGGCAGTTAAAATGCCTCTCTTGAAAAAGCCAAACCTTGACTGGAAAATGTAAACAGCTATTGGCCTATATCGAATCTCCCATTCCTCTCCAAATGTTTTCAAACAAGCTGTTGCGCAACAGCTCACTGCCTTCCTGAAGACAAAAAATAGATACGAAATGCTTCAGTTTGGTTCTAGACCCCAACGTAGCGCTGAGACTGCACTCGTGGAGGTTGTAAATGACCATTTAATGGCGCCAGACCAAGGCTTTGCATCTGTCCTCATTCTCCTAGATCTTAGTGCTGCTTTTGACACCGTCGATCACCACATTCTTTTGGAGAGATTAGGAACCCTAAATGGTCTACACGGACAAGTTCTTGCCTGATTTCGATCTTATCTGTCAGAAAGATATCAGTTCGTCTCTATAGATGGGTTGTCCTCTGACAAATCAATTGTAAGTTCAGGCATTCCTCAAGGTTCTGTTTCGGGACTACTATTGTTTTCATTATATATTCTAACTCTTGGTTGGTGTCATCCGGAAACACAATGTGAAATTTCACTGCTATGCTGAAGATACACAGCTGTACATTTTGATGAAACATGGTGAAGCACCAAAATTGCCTACCCTGGAATCCTGTGTT
Organism: Oncorhynchus kisutch; assembly: GCF_002021735.2. Taxonomy (NCBI): domain Eukaryota; kingdom Metazoa; phylum Chordata; class Actinopteri; order Salmoniformes; family Salmonidae; genus Oncorhynchus; species Oncorhynchus kisutch. The sequence continues at coordinate 34,299,875 of NC_034195.2, forward strand.
TCAGACATAAGGAAGTGGATGGTGGCAAATGTTTTACTTTTTAACTTCTGAGGTCCCAAGAAACAAAGAGATCTGCTGTTGGACCTGACAATTCATCTTGATGGTTGTACAGTCGTCTCTCTTTTGACAAACATATCAGGAATATTTCAAGGACCGCTTTTTTTCCATCTTCGTAACATTGCAAAAAATCTGAAACTTTTTGTCCAAACATGATGCAGAACTGCTAATCCATGCTTTTGTCACTTCTAGATTACACTACTGCAATGCTCTACCCTCTGGCGACCTGGATAAAGCACTAAATACACTTCAGTTAGTGCTTAACATGGCTGCTAGAATCCTGACTAGAACCAAATAATTTGATCATATTACTCAGTGCTCAGTGCTAGCCTCTCTGAATTGGCTTCCTGTTAAGGCTCGGGATGATTTCAAGGTTTTACAGCTAACCTACAAAGCATGGGCTTGCTCTTACCTATCTTTCTGATTTGGTCCTGCCATACATACTGTACATACACGTATGCTACAGTCACAAGACGCAGGCCTCCTTTTTGTCCCTAGATTTTCTAAGCAAACAAATGGAGGTAGGGGTTTTTCCTATAGAGCTCCATCTTTATAGAATGGTCTGCCCATCCATGTGAGAGACGCAGACTCGTTCTCAACCTTTAAGTCTTTACTGAAGACTCATCTCTTCAGTAGGTCCTATGATTGAATGTCGTCTGGCCCATGGGTGCTAAGGTGAATGGCAAGGCACTGGAGTGACGAACTGCCCTTGATGTCTATGCCTGGCCAGCTCCCCTCTCTCAACTGGGATTCTCTGCCTCTGATGCTATTACGGGGGCTGAATCACTGGCTTACTAGTGATCTTCCATGCCGTCCCTAGGAGGAGTGCGTCACTTGAGTGACTGATCTTCCAGTCTGGTTTTGCGCCTCCTCAGGCTTGTGCGGTGGAGGAGTTCTTGTGGGCTATACTCAGCCTTGTCTCAGGGTAGTAAGTTGGTTGTTGATATCTGTTAGACAGGCCTACAGTGCCCCCTGACCCAACCCGGTCTTAGTCTCCAGTATATATGCTGCAATAGTCTATGTGCCGGGGGGCTAGGGTCAGTCTGTTATATCTGCTATATCTACTGTAATTATCCTGTCTTACCTGGTGTTCTGTGTGAATTTATTAAGTATGCCTCATCTAATTCTCTCTCTTTCCCTTCCTCCCTTCCCTCCCGGAGGACCTGAGGCCGGAATACCTGGCCTGATGACTCCTGGCTGTCCCCAGTCCACCTGGTCATGCTGCTGCTCCAGTTTCAACTGTTTCAACTGTCAACCTGTTCACCGGGTCAGGGTGCTACCTTGTCCCGGACATGCCGTTTATCGACTCTCTCTCTCTACCACACCTGCTGTCTCGACCTCTGAATGCTCTGCTATGGGAGGACAACTGACATTTACTCCTGTGGTACATTCTACAACCACTGTGATTATTATTTGACCCTGCTGGTCATCTATGAACGTTTGAACATCTTGAAGAACAATCTTAAGGTTAAATGGCCATTTAATCTTATAATCTCCACCTGGCACAGCCTGAAGAGGACTGGCCACCCCTCAGAGCCTGGTTCCTCTCTAGATTTATTCCTAGGTTCCTGCCTTTCTAGGGAGTTTTTTCTAGCCACCGTGCTTCTACATCTGCAATGCTTGCTGTTTGGGGTTTTAGGCTGGGTTTCTGTATAGCACTTTGTGACATCTGCTGATGTAAAAAGGGCTTTATAAATACATTTAATTGATATCATCAATGATCTATTTAGGCAAACATAGCAATTGGAAATTCATCAACAGCTATTGTTTAAATTCAATTCAGGATTAAACTAAATATAGATCATTCATATAGGCCTAGTGTTTCAAACTTTGGTTATTTCAAATGGAATCTACAAGGTATTTAAAGATATAGTCTCCATTTCAACCAAAGTTAAAGAATATGATGAAGTCCCATCAAACTGTATTTAAAGTGCATTTAAAGTTTGATTTGATTTAGTCCGATTAATTAACTTAGATTTATGTTTGAAATGGAGACTTGAATTAAACATATCTATCACACATTCATTTATAGACAAATTGGAATTAAAGCCAGACTCAGTTGCACAGACGGAACTAACCAAGGATACATCTCCTTCAAATGTATGTATTTTCGGTGTGAGGACGTTGGTAAAATGTAAAAATGCAGAGTCAGGCGCAGGACACAGTTCTGAGTAATCATCCAAAATGTACTCCAAAATAAGAACAGAGAGGGAAATCAGAGGGTTAACTAAGGAACATAATTAATGGAATAGAAACCAGGTTTGTATGATCAAGACAAAACAAAATGAAAATGAAACATAGATCGGTGGTGTCTAGAAAGCCAGTGGCATTGACCGACGAACACCGCCTGAAGAAGGAGAGGGACCAACTTCGGCCAAAGTCGTGACATTCGGTTTCGTTGACAAACAAAAACAATTCAATATAACACAGTAAATGCGACATTCAGCAGTTAAAACAGATAGCAGGTAGCCTAGCGTTAACAGTGTTTGCTAAATGACTAAAATGTTATTTATTCATTTTTTAAAATCAAATGTAACAGCATTATTTATTAAAACGTGTTTGTGTTATAACTACAGCGTCCCTGAATTCTAAATTAAATTGCACTGCCACATTTTTTGTCCATTAAAATAATATCAAATTGATCAGAAATACAGTGTAGATATTTAAAATGTTGTAAATGACTAGAGTAGCTGGAAACGGAATATTTATTTTATGGAATATCTACATAGGCGTACAGAGGCCCATTATCAGCAACCATCACTCCTGTGTTCCAATGGCACGTTGTGTTAGCTAATCCAAGCTTATCATTTTAAAGGGCTAATTGATCATTAGAAACCCCTTTTGCAATTATGTTAGCACAGCTGAAAACTGTGTTCTGCTTAAAGAAGCAATACAACTGTCCATCTTTAGACTAGTTGAGTATCTGGAACATCTACATTTGTGGGTTCGATTATAGGCTCAAAATGTCCAGAAAAAAATAGCTTTCTTATGAAACTCGTCAGTCTATTCTTGTTCTGAGAAATGAAGGCAATCCCATGTGAGAAATTACCAAGAAACTGAAGTTCTTGTACAACGCTGTGTGCTGCTCCCTTCACAGAACAGTGCAAACAGGCTCTAAACAGAATAGAAAGAGGAGTGAGAGGCCCCGGTGCACAATTGAGTTACAAAGTAGCCTTTGCTTACCTTTCAGAATGATATCATGATAATTTACATCAATCCATCAAATCCAACACCATCTCATGTGCTACAGAAACACTGCTAACCAAACAACAGTGCTAGGTCCCTGTGCACTTGAATGAAAGGGTAACTGTATTTAAAAATCACAATTGATTATATTTTTACCAGACCTTAAAAGTGGTCTCCTGCTGTGGATAAGCATTGTTATGGATTTAGGACATCCAATTTAGTTGTTTTTCATTTTGTACCTGTGAATGTTTTACTCATTTGACAGCCTCATCTACCTGTTTCAATAGTACAGTTGGACTTCTGTTCACCTACTTGCACAGTACAGCTTGGGTTGGCCTGACTGTGAAAGACCAATATGTGACCCGATTCAGGAAACTAGGTGTATGTCACAAGTCTCAAATTCGCAGGAAAGCCGTTTGAACATAAAACTAATTTTTTAATCAAAATGTATTTTTGGGCAGAAATGCCTTCTCGAACTTTTATGTGCTTTAATAACAAACTTGTATGGTTCAGTGTTTACCTATCTAGCTAGCTATATGTCTTAAGCTAAAGTGTACTGTTAGCTAGCTAACTTTAGCTGGCTGGCTCCCTAGCGGACGTTATTATTTGTTTCCCAGAGCTGTTTGCTTTTCTAGTTAGAGCCTAATGTTAGGCATTGATGGCACTTTGTTCATTGTTGTTAAACTAGCTAACGTTAGCGGGCTGGCTCGTTAGCTAATGTGTACAACACCCGTTGAATATGGCCCGGTGTCAGTAAACGTCTGCAAAAAAAGCATAATGAAATTATTGACAGCATGGCTGGTTTGGCTGTTTTCATGTTGTCCAGATGTAAGCAAATCATCGACCAGAGCATCAAGTGTGTGTTCCGAGAGTGCTCTGAGATGGGTGGGGCTAAAGCTTAAGAAGGTGTGAACGATGCTGCATGTGTGTAGACAAAGAAGAGCTCTTCACTAGATACCAAAACATTCAAAGGCGATTTTCTCAAAAGTGTTAAAGATAGGGCTGACTACTGCCCCCTTTGGAGGAATTGCGTGCCCATAGTAAACAGAAAAAAATTGCTAATATATGCATATAATAATAATTATTGAATAGAAAACACTCTAAAGCTTCTAAAACCGTTCAAATGATGTCAAATGATGTCTGTATGTAAAGCAGAACTCTCAGGGCAGCCATTCTCCCAAACTCTCTCTTGCCATCATGAAAGTTGGGCCAACTTTGACGTCATCGCCCCCACCCTTCCCAACCAGCTACAGATCTGGGAACAGTTCCTATCACTTCAGCAAGGTGTCCCCTTTCAGTGGGGCCTCTCATTGTGAGAATCGCACGCTCCCTCGAGTTTTGGCGGGCTGAAACATCCGGGTCACGAGAAAATACATGTACTTTCATGCGCGCGTCTGGTCCGGAGCTCTCTTTCTTCCAGGATTGACCAAACGATTTCGGTTTGTCTGTTCGAGCTAAGTTTTGTTTTGCATGTTTAGAACATGCTAAAGCTTGATTCTGCACTTAGTTTGACCAGTTTAGTCGACATATAATATGTAATTTTGAAGTTTAGATTCACTAGAATTTTGGCTGCATTTCAACCGGAATTTGTCGCGTTTGGTAACCTAAAGACACAGACTTGAAAACCAAACGCAGTTTTTGGTAAGTATAACTCCTTCCACGTCTTCTGATCGAAGAACATCAAAGGTAAGGGAATATTTATGTGTTAATTATGGGTTTCTGTGGACTCCGAGATAGAGGAGACATAATGCTAATTTCTGAGCGCCGTCTTATATTATATCCCAGTGAACGAATTCTGTAACATTAAAAATAAATGTAACACAGCGGTTGCATTAAGAAGAAGTGTATCTTTCTATCTATATGTAGAACATGTATATTTAGTCAAAGTTTATGATGTGTATTGCTTGTTATCTGACGTTAGCTCCGGCAGATATCATCATTTCTCCGGACATTTGAGTAGCATTTTGTGAACATGCCGTCATTGTAAACAGAGATTTATGGATATAAATAGCATATTATTGAAAAAAACATAAATGTACTGTGTAACATGTCCTATTACTGTCATCTGATGAAGATTTTCAAAAGGTTAGTGAATTATTTTTCTTTTAATCCTGCGTTTGTTGATTGCATTTTTTGGCTATTCAAATTAGCTGTGTCTTTGGTGGTGGTTTGACATAAATATGTGCTATGTTTTCGCCGTAAAACATTTTAGAAATCTGACTTGCTGGCTAGATGAACAAGGTGTTTATCTTTCATTTGAGCTATTGGACTTGTTAATGTGTGGAGGTTAAATATTTCTAAGAATATTTTTGCATTCCGTGCGCCACCGTTCCAGCTGAACGTGGGAGGGGTCGTTCCCAAAAGGGAACCCTACCCCGTCAACAGGTTAAAAGTTGATTGATCAACTTTCAAAGCAGAATTACTTTCCCATTGTTCCTCAAATGCAGTGTATGATATACCATTTTGTAGCTCTGAGTCTCTACCTTTATCCAATGTAAAACACACCATTTCACATTTTGCTACATAACACTGAATCCAGATGGTGAGTCACATATGGGATGTTTCATTTTAGGACATTCAGAGTGTATGTCACTGTTCTTCATATAATTTTTCACACAGGGAGCCTTTCCTTTGCCGGGGGGGCCTTTGGGACGGTATATCCACTTATCCAGGCACCACTACACCACTGATTAAGCCAGTGGCTCAGATGGAACTATCCAACCAGTATATACATTAGATCTCCTTTAAATGTTAATAGTTAGTTCCTCTGCAAACCAAATACAATTCAATATGACTTTTGAATACAGTAAATAGCCTAAAGATAAGGCTATATTATAAACTAATGTAACAGTATTTATTTTACTTTGAAATGAGTAACACATCCCTGGACACATTTTGATGTTATTGTAATAATATATGTCTTCTTAAGCAATCACAGAAAGTGTGCCTGTTCAAAATAGCATTCAAATGTCACAGGTCTGTGGAGATCTTCACAACTGCAATATAATTACAAACTGCATTGACCACTTGCACTTAAATCATCTGAATTGTAAGTTGGTTGTGCCATTAGATGAAGCGCAGTGATTACACATTAAATTGTTGTATTAATAAACAATAACTGTATCTATGGCTGTATTCCCATTTTATGCTTTTAAATGGTTGTGATATCACATTTAGGTGACAGCTAAACCAAAGATTAGACATTGATTTTCCATTGGAATTTGGATGTACTTTTAGATGGTTGAAAGCATCGTGATAACACATTGGGGATTTAACAAACTTTTAGATTTTATTTTTGAGTGGGTGAAAATAGGTTGGAATCTCATTTATCAATGTATCAACCAAATATTACACAATTCTCCACGTTGAAATGGCATGGTGTGCCCACTGGGTTTCATCTTCTCTCCTCAGTCATTGTGGTGGTGAAAGTACATTAGGGTCGCGGTTAAAAAATATTTATCTCAGCATCTACTTGTGTCAGTGTGACAGGGACATCAGATGAGCCGTTGTGACTGAGACTTTCATGCTTTCAGCGCCATCCATCTCTAAGCTGTCTATCGTTGCCTGCCACATGGGCAGCTTGATTTCACATCCTCCACCTCTCTTTCTCTCTTGCTCTCTCTCATTCACTGTTCTTGCAGATTCCGTTTAAATTTAGCATGACAATGCTTCCTGAACTTTGAAAAACAATAAATGAAAGAAGCATTGATCAGCTCTGATCTTATAGCGCTTTTGTGTGGAAAAAACTTCTGGATTGTATCTACACATTATATACAACTCTCTCTTTCTCCTCTCTTACTTTCTCCCCTCCTCTTTACCTCTCCCTCTTTTCTTTTCTTACTTCACATCAGATGTGAGCTATCTGACTTTGATAGTGCATTAGAATGTCCTGCTCCAAAGCGTTGAGGGCGGCAGGGAGTGGGTGAGTGATGGTGGGAGCAGGCCCACTACCCCCACTGAGTCCAGTGATTGTTCAAAGCAAAGTCCAAATACGGGCAACTTGCCCTGACAGCCTGGGGGGGCTCTTCCTCCTTTCATCCAAATATGTACAGTATGTGATATTTATAAGATATGAAATAGTCATATGGCGTCTTTCAGAGAATGTACTTTTCTCTGATCTGTCTTGCTCCCATCTGGTATGCTGAGAAATTAATAAAAAGAAATCATCAGGAATCACACCAATGTGTTTTCTTTAAAATATTGTACCTTGTTAAACAAATCTTGTTCTAAAATTATTATTCTTATGATATCACAGAAATCAGACCACATAGCTTTTGCAATAGCCCTGCAATCTGCTGTATTTGTAGTTTTTAACTGGCTTTGGAGTTTATCAAATTCTATTGCTTCTTTGAGAAGTATTATTTTAAAAGGGCACATTTTATAGAAATTGTTTCCACCACACTGCCAGATATCATAAAAGTCAAGCATTACTATTTCAGAGGGTAATTTGGGAAAACAAAATGAGTGTATTTTACCTGCCACAAGCAACACCATGGTGAAGAGGAAGGACTGCTACAGTGCATTCGGAAAGTATTCAGAGCCCTTCCCTTTTTCCACATTTTGTTACTTTACAGCATTATTCTAAATGGAGGAAAGGTGGACTCAAGTCAAGTTGTAGGAGCATGTCAAGGATGATCATGATACACCTGATCTCAATTTCTAGTTTCATAGCAAAGAGTCTGAACACTTACGTAAATAAGTTTCTCTGTTTTAGTTTTTTTAAACAAATTTGCAAAGAAATCGCTTTGACATTATAAGGTATTGTGTGTAGATTGATGAGCAAAAACAACAACAATTTAAATACAATGCCTGGCTTTCCACATTTCAGTTTATACTCTGAAATGTGCTATGTTTCAATCATCTCGCAAAGTGCTTGGTCCTGGCGTATTCAATGTAGCTTTGCAAATAATGTTGTTAATCATTTGATTTAAGTCTTCCATCATCAGGCCACCTGAATGGCGCAGCACTCTAAGGCATTGAAGTACAGTACTAGAAGCGTTACTACAGACCTGGGTTCATTCCTGGGCTGTGCCAGGATAGGGGATGGTTTGGGAATTCCATAGGACGGCACACAATTGGCCAGCGTCATCCAGGATAGGGGAGGGTTTGGCAGGTTTGTGGTGGGCCAGGTGCCTGCAGGCTGACCCTGGTCGGTAGTCCTCCAACACATTGGTGTGACTGGCTTCCGGGCTGGCGGGTGTTAAGCAGCGCGGTTAGGTGGGCCATGTTTCAAAGGACACATGACTTTGCCTCTCCTGAGCCTGTTGGGGAGTTGCAGCGATGAGACAAGAATGAGAAAAAGGGGGTAAAATACAACAACAACAAAAAAGTATTCCATCATCACTTGGAGGCATTTTTCTATTTCAGAATGTAGAGTAGCTATTACAGAGCAAATATTACCAGGCAAATATTACCAGGCATTAAAATAGCTATTTAAAATGATTCATAATGTAAGACAATCTGTAAAAATAAAATAAAGTGGACAACTTTTTAAGAAATGTACACAGTGTAACAATTCCTCCATGTGCCTATATTATTTGACCTTCATCTAAAACAAGCAGAAATCCATTTGCCTTCTCTGCAACATTTAATGGTTGGGGGTACAAACAAGAAGAAAAAAAATGCACAAAATAAATTAAACATATGTGTCAACAATACTGTTTTTACATTGGAGGCCCATTTTGATTAAAATGTCATCGCCTCTGTTCATTTCTGGTGATATTATTGTTGAACTTAACACACTTCACTTTTCTGTCCATAAAATGTGAATTACCGTCCAACACTTCACAAGCAGTCCTTGTACATTCACACACACCACACACGCAAACGTAGACTGGGCTCTTACTGTGAAGCCATCCATTATCTCTGTGGCAAGAAGCTGAGAGGGCATTTATGTGAAATAATGAGTAATGTACACTATATGACAAAAAAAGGACACCAGCTCTTCGAACATCTAATTCCAAAATCATGTGCATTAATATGGGGCCATTTAAGTTCTTCCACACCGATCTCTACAACCCGATTGTGACTCGTTTCAGGAAACTAGGCATATGTTGCGTGTCACTACTTCACAGGAGAGCCATTTGAAAGTAAACTTTTTTTAAATCAAAATGCATTTTTGGTAGAAATACCTTTTGGAACATGTGCCTTAAAAATAAACTTGTATGCCGTCTGTAAATACAAAATAACATTTAAAAAAATACGAGCCTAGTTGGCTTAGCCACAGAAAAATACAGGAAGATTCCCGCTACCCATGATTGGCTGAGATAATGGATGGGTTGGACATGCCAAGAGATAAGTTTGGATTGATCTGCCATGTAATATGTTCTGTCTATTACATGAGCTGGTCAGCATGTTTAGGTAATCCTTTCTAATGCTGCTTTAAAAAAATGTGTTGCACTCCACTTTCTGGAGGACCGAGTTTTGAAATCAGTGGAATGCCTGATGGAATTCGAATATTATAGCTAAGGAAATGGAGAAAATTCTGGCGTTTGATTGCAAATATGCAGAGAGTCGAAAAGAGAACACACAGAAGGCTGTTGTATAAAAAAACCTGTCTCCGGATTACGTCTTCAAACTAAGAGCAAATACCATGGCATCCGTGACAGAAAGGGAGAAGCGTCCATCCATGTATACGGGTAAAATAGTCTAGCTAGCAACCTTTACAGATATTACATGTTTCTAATTTTGTCAAAGTCATTTTAATTTCAAGTTAAAGAGCACTGTTAGGCTGGCTTGCTCTCTAGCTAATGTTAGGTGTATGATCTTTGTAGTAATATTATTTGTATCTCAGAGCCATTTGCATTTCTACTTATAGCCTAATGTTAGCTAGTAAACATTGAACCTGGTTGGTTAGCTACCTGCAGATTAATGCAGGGTAGTAACATTATGAATTGGGTTTATGGTTCATTGTTTAGCTATCTAGCTAGCTACATGTCTAAACAAAAGACTCCAATATGCAAGTAACCACTTCAATAGAATGTTGCTGATGTCACTAAGACAACTGTCGATAGACGTAGCTGGTAAATTCGCTCTGGCTATCTATTCTGCTTTCAGAGCACTCTCGTCTGAGTGCAACAGTGCGTAGAATAACTGACGAATTTACAAATATCCATTGAATATGGCCATTGTCAGTAAATGTCTGTAAAAAAAATCCACAATTAAATTGCAGCACAGTTGCAATCACCAATGCTCTGGATAACACAAAAACAGCCTAACCCGCTCTGCTAAGGCGAGAACAATTATCAGAGTGAGCTTTTCTTTGTGTATGGAAGTAGCCAGCCAATGTTAGCCAGTTAGCTTGGAGGCTTGAATGCTGTTGTAAGGTCAGAACGCTCGGATCAACCCTATTTCCCAGCCAGAGTGTCCAGTGTGCGCTCTGAATGCTCCGAGAGTGAAACGCTCTGAATTTACAAATGGACAATCTCACAATGCTCTGAGCATACGAATACCAAGAGCGCATTCTGAGCGCACTCCGGCAATCGAGATTGAATTTACGAATACACCCGTACTATAAACCAGTCTCTAGTCTTGAAATCTTTGGTTGTTTAGGACATGGCCACACATGTGAATCCTTAAATAGATGGATTGGACGAAGGTTTAAGAGGGTGTGAATGCTGCTGAATGTGTGTAGGCAAAGAAGAGCTCTCCAGTAGGTTTACCAAAAACACAAGGGTCATTTTCTCAGAAGTGAGGTTGCAAGTTTATCAAAATGACTTTCCCATTGTTCCTCAACTGTAGTGTATGATAAACCAATTTCTAGCCCTGAGTCTCTCCTTTATTCAATGTGAAAAACACCATTTCAAATGTTGCTACATAAAACCGAATCGAGCCAGGTTGATCACAGGAAAAGGAAGGCCGAACAGGCCCTCATTAACATTGGCGGGACTGAAGTGGAGTGGGTGGATAGTTTCAAGTTCCTTGTGTCCACATCACCAACAAACTATCATGGTCCAAACACACCAAGAAAGCTGTGAAGAGGGCACAACAACACCTTTGCCCCCTCAGGAGACTGAAAAGATTTTGCATGGGTCCCCAGATCCTCAAAGTTCTACAGCTGCACCATCGATAGCATCCTGACTGGTTGCATCCTGCCTGTTATGGCAACTGCTCTGCATCTGACCGGAAGGTACTACAGAGGGTAGTACGTCAGGTCCAGTACATCACTGGGGCCAAGATTCCTGACATCCAGGACCTATATACTAGGAGGTGTCATAGGAAGGCCCAAAATATAGTCAGCTGAAATAGCCGACTCCATTAATTTGAAGGGGTGTCCACATACTTTTGTACAGTATACCGACACACCTACTCATTCCAGGGATGATGGCCTGTCATTTCTCTTTGCTTATTTGAGCTGTTATTCCCATAATATGGACTTCATCTTTTACTGAAATAGGACTATCTTCTTCATACCACCCCTGCCTTGTCACAACACAAGTGATGGCTCAAACACATTAATAAGGAAAGAAACTCCACAAATTAACTTTTAACAAGCCACATCTTTTAATTGAAATGCATTCCAGGTGACTACCTCATGAAGCTGGTTGAGAGAATGCCAATAGTGTGCAAAGCTGTCATCAAGGCAAAAGGTGACTAATTTGAAGAATCTGAAATCTAAAATTTGTTTTATTTGTTTAACACTTCTTTGGTTACTACATTATTCCATTTGTGTTAGTTCATAGTTTTGATTTCTTCACTAGTATCCTACAATGTAGAAAATAGTAAAAAATAAAGAAAAACCCTTGAATGATTAGGTGTGTCCAAACTTTTGACTGAAACTGTATATAGTATATAATAATATATGAGTCTGCTCAGGAATTTCGGGGTTCACAGCCCACAGAGAAAGTCATCCTCCAGAACCAAGCTTGGGGATTTTACAACACCCAGCCTTTGATGGAATTACATGTATAGCAAATCCAGTAAAACAATGGAGCTTTAGAAAGGATGAGCAAGCCCACAACAAACACCCACACTTTGACCCACTCTAAAAACTAGACCAGCATCACAGGTCTTCAATCAGTAACACCAAATTCCCCCCAAATGCTCTTGAGCGGAAGCCAAATGTGTTTTATCGACACAAGAAAACACAAATAGTGCAAGAAAACACGTAGTAGAAAAACTGTCAATGTGACCATCTATCTTTTTATTAGGTCACAATTAAACCAAAACAATGAATGTTGTTTTGTTTGGATAAAGAAAGCAAAGGAAGTCAGCAATGAATCACACTTTAACCCCAGCTCCTAGGATCACTGTGAATAAGACACTTAAATCTGCTTTTATGACAAGGAGATAGGCAAGTGAAGTGAATTCACGGGTCAAACAATGTTCATTATATTACTGTAGGGAATTCCATCTCCAAACCCGATTCACGGACAGACAGAAAGACCCAAGTCTCTGTGACATGCAAAACAGGATATCTAATACCCCTGCCCCAGATAATTACTTTCCAATTGCTGGGTTCTCCATTGTTGAGCACAATCAAGCAAGAGCATTAGTTTATGTGTGGGGGAAAAAAAGAAGCATTTACATTTAAGAAGTGTCCAATGACAGGATAAATGAGAGAGCACTTGAGGAAAGCTGATGAGAATGCAGGCAGAGCCCTGGAGAGGAAATAGTGGCTTGGACAAATGGCTATGACAGATGTGGTACGGGAACTCTCCTTCGGATTGACACAGGTAAGTGGCGCTGCAGAGAACAGGGCAGTTGTGTCAATTAGCAGGCATGGAGGAGCAGCGTCTATCTGTAGGCAGCTCATTAACACCAGGGTCAGTCTCATCACAGCTCCAAGCTGTCCTCATTCTCACAATACCAGCAGGGATGGAGAGGGAACAGGGAATGTATGTAGGGATAGTGGAATCTATGCACATGTCTATACACAAAATACTTTAGATCTCTCTCTACCAGTACTATGACCCAGACACACACACACACACACACACACATATAGAAACACATGCTTAAATGGCTCATTCCCAAAAAGGTGTTTGTAAATGCAGAGCAGGTGGCAGGTGTTCGTTCAAATGAATATTGCAATTGTGTTTATGCAAAAACTGTTTTGTGAATGATTGCACATGGTTCCAAGGGGCTCACACCTTCTCTGGCAATCCCCATCAGAAACACCCACCTCAGAATCAGTGGAAGGATTTCAGCTAGAGCTGATTTATACTTTACTATGGAAGCAGGTGTTGCAGTAGTAGATGAAAAATGCTTGCCTGAAAAATATTGTAAGACACCTAATAGATTGAGCTCGGGGTGACAAAGATGAGAAATCTCTCTCTTTCTCTCCCTCCCTCCTTCCCTCCCTATCCGTCTATTTTCTGTTATCTGTCTATTTTCTGTTCTCAGATATCAGACCGATTTCATTCTATTTGAATTAGATTTAGAATATGAACCTGTAATGACATATCTTAACACACAAACAGCTAAGCTACTCATGAAGATGAAGGCATAACTGCCGAAAAACATTAGCCATCCTGGCCGAAAAGAAGACGTCTTTTTGTCCTTTAAAAAAAAACTTTTTGGGGTGTTGCCGTTTCCCAATGTTTCTTGATCTTGGGATTTCCTTTGAAGTCATTGTCATATATGGCAGAGCACCCAGCTATTAAAGCGAGATAGCGCACCTGTTACCCATTCCACAGCTAAGCTACTCAGTTTGACGTTCACCACATATGTTTCCTGGTTAGAACTGGGTCAATATAGAGCCTTCTCAGAATACTGTGGAGTTTCACATTCTCACCAGGTGTGGATCGAACAGCCCTGACCTCTGCCCTTCCCTGGTGCTGAATGCTGAGGGTTAACTGACCGTGTCCAATATGTCAAACACAATGCAGCCTGAAACCGAGACATTCACTAATCAGGTATCTGGTGAGTGAGGAGTTAATTGGACCTGCTTTGTATGGTCGAGGCAGGCAGAACCTCTTTTTATCAGTGATTGGTTGGAGCCTGAGGGCCCTCACCAGCTCCCCTATTCATCTCCTCTGACACCATGGCCCCAGCTGTCTCGTCCCTATTATTGGAGGGTACTGACGGGGAATATCTAACACCTCTAGCTCCCAGACGCTCCGGCATGGGGACTGCCACCGCTCTGGCCTCAGCTTGGTCTCTTAACTCTACTGTCAAGATCTAAAAGACAAAAAGACTATGGTTGCTGTTCCCACGGGGAACAATGGACACAACTCAATTTGCTCTCCAGGTGACAGACAGAGTTTCAAACCTTCTGAGAGTTACCTGCCAGCCCTCTTTGCTCTCACTGCCCTCATTCGCTCCATTCTCTCTCTGTCTCCCCACTCTCCTTCTCTCTCTGTGTCTCTCTCTCTCCTTGTCTCTTGCACTCTTTTTATTCCTGTCGTGAATACCGTCTCTCTCTCCTCTCTGGAAAGTTGTATCCACAGTCCTTCCCCTCTCTGTCTCTGTTTTATTGACAGTAAATATGTGAGAGCCTAAAACGGAAGTCGGTGCCGCAGACAGAATCAATTCCCCCTCTTCTCCTCATTTTGTTAGGCCTCCTTAAGGTCGACATTAGGCAGAGCGTTAGGTAGAGCTTCTCTCACATTAAAAGCGTGGAGCATTGGGGTGCTGACAGGGGTGATGTGGAGCTGCACAGTGATGTATTCCTTACATAAACAAACTACTGGCCAATCCATCTCTCTGACTACTTAAAGGTTAAACCCTAGTCTTATTGGACTTGCATTATCCCCTAGTGCAAGTCATGGCATTGTGCTTGACTCATTGGACTGGATTATAAATGCTATAGGCTTAATTTGTTTGCTATTATGCTGTGCCAAGTGAATTATATTGTTATATGCAGTGGCTACTGAAGTAGGTGGCTTGGTTTTGTCTCTGGGCCAAAACAGCAATGTAAAAATGCAAAAAAATCTATAGTGCAATATAGAGTAAAACATGCTCACACACAGGCACGCACACACCCGCAAACACACACACACACTACCATACAAGCAGAGTTCGGCCTTTGCCATTTTAAAATTGGTCCTTAGTAGTAGCAGCCTTGCCCTTTCGAACAGCCTCACTGAATTGATATTATGTGATGAAAATACTCTCATACTTTGAGTGAAAAAAAATACAGTTTTCTGTGACCCCTTGTATTACTCATATTTTCTATGGGTTTTCCATTAATACTTCTCTTCTACAATATAATTGAAAATGTTCTCTCCTCAGTGCCCATTGTGTAGCATAACAAGAGAAAAGTTATATGGTTCATCCACTGCAAGGCAAGAAAAGGTTAGACTTCAGGACTATTGAGGAACATTTAGGTTTCAATCATTTAGAAGGTATGACCTTTGGAGAAGGGGCCTAATCAGTCTGGACTCCCTCAGTGCCTGTGGAGCCTGTCTCTTAACTACTGTCAGAAAACTTAGGTCAGAGCACATCTCTCTCCTCTCTCTCATCCAGGGGCACAACTTTCATTGGGGACGGGGGGGAGGACATGTCCTCCCCCCAAAATTGTGAAATTGCAATCCCCAGTTTTAGAATTGGAATATGATACAAGACACGGCACCAGTGTGCTTTAAGACCATGCAGATGCCTCTGAGCGGTCGGATTAGCTGTTTGGAGTGTTTATCCGACTGGATTTAGGATCGGGCGGACACCACAGAGCGGGCTGACAGGCTGTGTGAAGGCAAAGCTTCTAGAAGGCTGGGTGGACCTGCACGGGAGAGTTGAGCATAGTGTGTACGTGTTGCGCTTCCTTGTAAAAGGAAGCAAAACAGAACATGGCTACTCTTTAGTTGACTGATGTAGCTGGCAAGGTAACTGCTGATTTACTTAACAGAAAAAAACTAAACTAGCTTTTACTTGCAGTGCTGAGCTAGTATGGTAACTGACATGTAAAGTGAGCTAATGTGTCATCCACTCTCGACTGAAGTGAATGACTAAGCTACGCTAGTGAGTAGCTACCACAGCCAGGTCAGCTTTAGCCTTTAGTTATCTGTCAGATAGCGATATGAGGTGGCTATTATTACTATCAAACAGCAGATGTTTGTATGGAAATGTTTGTAGCCCATTTAAGAAGTAAATTAACTTGGCAATCTTTCGCCAGTTGATGTACCGTTAGAGAGAGAGATGGCCAAATGTTGGCTTACATTAGCTGTTATTTTTGTCTCAATCAAACTAGACCTCAATCAAATGATGAAACAATCGGCCAAAAGATTGAAGATTGATATATATATATATTTTAAAAAATCTGTGCAATGTGAGTTGTATTAGTCAGTATTGCAATGTAACGTTATTGATCTGTCAGTTTCCCTAGCTAATTCCCTGCTTTTCACACTGACACAATAATAAACAGCCCTAATGTTACAGACTTCACTGTCATGTTGCACAGTAGAGGTCTGCACAGGACCGATTTCTTCATCTCACTCCTGCCTGCACCAAAGGCTTTCTGTCCCACTCCCACCTGCTACCGCAAGAACTGGTTCCAAACACAACACTGGGTTTGCCACAATGTTATTTTAGGCGGATGTGACGTAGCTCACTTGTAATTTTTTGCCCTATAGGCAATATCAAAAATAACTTAAGAAACAGGTTAAATTACCAGAGATTCTCACATGGCCCTACATTGTATTACTGGGCTATATCAGCTAAAATGCTTGATGTACACCACAGTTCAAAAGTTTGGGATCACTTAGAAATATCCTTGTTTTTGAAAGAAAAGCACATTGTTTGTTCATTAAAATAACATCAAATTGATCAAGAATACAGTGTAGACATTGTTAATGTTGTTGTCACACCCTGACCATAGTTTGCTTTGTATGTTCTATGTTTTGTTTGGTCAGGGTGTGATCTGAGTGGGCATTCTATGTTGGATGTCTTGTTTGTCTGTTTCTGTGTTTGGGCCTGATATGGTTCTCAATCAGAGGCAGGTGTTAGTCATTGTCTCTGATTGGGAGCCATATTTAGGTAGCCTGTTTTGTGTTGGGTTTTGTGGGTGATTGTTCCTGTCTTTGTGTTTGTTGCACCAGATAGGGCTGTTTTGGGTTTTTTCCACATTTCTTGTTTTGTATATTGTTCATTTATCATCTTCATTAAAGATGTATCACAATAACCACGCTGCGTTTTGGTCCGCCTCTCCTTCAACAGAAGAATCCCGTGACAGTTGTAAATGTCTATTGTAGCTGGAAATTGCTGTTTTATTATGGAATATCTACATAGATGTACAGAGGCCCATTATCAGCAACCATCACTCCTGTGTTCAAATGGCACATTGTGTAGCTAATCCAAGTTTATCATTTGTGTTAACACAGCTGAAAACTGTTTTTCTGATTAAAAAAGCAATGCAACTGGCCTTCTTTAGACGAGTTGAGTATCTGGAGCATCAACATTTGTGGGTTCGATTACAGGCTCAAAATGGCCAGAAACAAAGAACTTTCTTCTGAAACTCATCAGTCTATTCTTGTTCAGAGAATTGAAGGCTATTCCGTGTGATACATTGCCAAGAAACTGAAGATCTCATACAATGCTGTGTACTACTCCCTTCACAGAACAGCGCAAACTGCCTCTAACCAGAATAGAAAGAGGAGTCCTCAACTGGCAGATTCATTAAATAGTACCCACAAAACACCAGTCTCAACGTCAACAGTGAAGAGGCCAATCCGGGATGCTGGCCTTCTAGGCTGAGTTCCTTTGTCCAGTGTCTGTGTTCTTTTGCCCAAACCTAATCTTTTCATTTTATTATTCAGTCTGAGATATGGATTTTTCTTTGCAACTGTTTCTTTGCATGTCGCCTCTTCACTGTTTTTAGAACGTTCTTATTATATAAATGTGCAATTTCACATTGACAATGTTTTAATGCTGGAGATAATGAATATGATCTTAAAAAGTGGCGTAGTTGCCCTTTAAGCACTATGCAACATTTTAAACAAATGTATCAATTTAATTAATGAACATACTATGGAAAAGTTTAAATGACATACATTTCGTATCACTAGGGTGACCAAAATTCCAAATACACAAATACGGGACATAGGGATGATTTTGTGCATCATTCCCAGGACATTGCAGTGTTTTACACAAGCGCTGGCTGTCGGTCAAACAGCCCATTATAGACTCATTTTCAGCCGACTACTTTTCCACTTAAAATAACTTTGCTGCTTTTTATTATTCTGTAAGAAAATATTGAGCCGAGCCCTCTCCCACAAGAATAAACGGTATGCATATTCTATAGAAAGGACAGGTGCCTGTCAGTCACAAAGTGAGCGATGACGGAAACACCACCTCCTGGTACCTTGTTGTGTTTGTTGTGTGCACAGTGTCTAATGTTTACATGGAGGGAGAGAGCATGATGCCCCTTCGTTGTCTATGTGAACCAGTTTGCACGTCCTATATAATGTGGTAACGATCAGTTAAAATCCACTTAGCTATTGTCTTCTGGCATATTCATTTATTTTATTTCACGTGTTTCATATGCAGCCACAGAGTGATGGCACATAGGCTATTTACTGTGCTTGATTGACAGCTTAACCAGTTCATAAAAGGTGTTTAACTGATTGAATGAAGTCAATATCATATATCCTTGCCATTCATAAATCAGACAACGTAGTTATATGTCCACAATATGGCATTAGGACAAGTAAACTAAAAATCTTGTTTGCATTGCCATGGGAAGTATAGGGCTGCTGAGGATGCTGCAACACCCTCTGAAAAATCTGAATTCAAATGTGTATTTTTCCAATAAAAGTAGTACATTGGACTTTTCGATATGAAATCCATCAGGAAATTCCACCTGACATTTAGAAAGCTTGCATAGATAATAGATGCCACAATTGCCTACTGCGATGACATTCCAATTAACTTTCCCATGTTGATAAAAACAGCTGGAGACTCGGGAGGGTAGCAGGGAACCAGAGACTGAAGCTGAGGATGGGGCAAGGGGAGAGAAGGCAGGGTATGCAGGTCTGGAGCGAAATCAAAGGAAGCCGTAGACCGGGGGTCCAGGGCAGGGAAGCAGGACTGACAAGACGAGGGACTGGAGACAGGGAACAGAGGCAGACCAGACGGAACTGTAGTAGAGAGAAAAGCAGAGGCAGGCTAGGGAAAATAGGCACAACAGGAGAGCAAAATCTATGCAGGAACAAATGGCTTGAAACGTAGACTGACTGAGCAGAGATTACAATCTGGCTTAGTATTTGTAGAGGTTTCGATTATGGAACAGGTTACAGCTGGTGGGGATCTGTTCTGCCTCCAGCACACCTGTCTCCACTCACAAAATCACACGCACCCAAACAGCGAGAGAGAGGAAGAGAGCACTGGGGGAGTGGCTTCAGCTTAGGGAGACACAGGATGAGAAGTAGTTGGTGTGGCAGGGGCAGATGTAACAGTACCCCCCCCCCCCCTCTACGTGGGGCCTGACCGGCCTTATATGGGTGTATGGTATGGAAATCACTTGAGAGTGAGGGTCCAGAATATGATGGCGAGGTACACAGCAGCACGCCTCAGGCCTGTATCCTTCCCAGTCCACCAGGTACTACCAGCCGTGCCCCCGACGGTGCACATCCAGAAGGTGATGGTCATCAATGAGCCGAGGGGGTGGAGGAGCTGCTACAGAAGGAGACGGGACTGGAGCAGACAGGTTTAATCATGGATACATGGAAGGTACGGTGGATACCGAGAGAGGCTGGGAGTTTCAGGTGCACAGCAGAGGGGTTAATGACACAGTCAATTTCAAAGGGACCAATGGAGTCAGGGGGGGAAAGTTTCTTAGATGCCACTTTCAATGGCAGGTCCTTCGAAGAGAGTCATACCTTTTGGCCTGGGGTGTAGACTGGAACTGAGGCACAGCGACGGTTGACTTGGGACTGGGTCCTGGTAGAAGCACGAAGAAGGGCACTCTGGGCCTTCCTCCAGGTGCGATGACTATGGCACATATGGTCATGGAGAGAGGGGACCGCAACCTCGACCTCTTAGGCAGGTATCGGGGGGGGGGGGGGGGGGGGGGGGGTAACACAGACCACACTCGAAAGGTGACATACCTGACGAGGCGTTAGTGCGGTGGGCATATTCAACCCAGGGTAGCTGAGCACTCCAAGAGGAAGGGTTAGTAGAAGTCATGCAGCGTAGGGCAGTCTCCATCTCCTGGTTGGCCCGTTCAGTCTACGCGTTGGTCTGGGGGTGATATCCAGAAGAAACACTGACATTGATACCAAGAGCTGAACAGAAGTAATTGGGAATGCCATGCAGACGAAACACACGGGATACCAGCAGGTCTGCAGTTCACCTGGAGGACGGAAGCTTGGAGAGGGGAATGAAGTGAGCCGCTTTGGAAAATCTGTCAATAATTGTGAGGATGACTGAGTTAACGTTAGATGGAGGAAGGCCAGAGATGAAATCCCAAGCTATGTGTGACCAGGGGCGACTAGGTATGGGAAGAGGGTGAAGCAGACCGGGTTTAGTGGAGGTTTTGTTCCAGGCACAGACTGAGCAGGCTGAGACAAACTCCCGGGCATCTCTCTCCATAGTGGCCCACCAAAAATAAAAACGCAGGACGGTGGGGGTCCAGTTCATACCAGGGTGACAGGTGAGGTGGGTAGAATGGGCCCATTGAAGAACATCAGAGCAAACAGAATCTGGAACAAACAGAACATTTCTCGGACCGTTACCCGGGTCAGGTTGGTTCCGCTGAGCTTGGCCAATACGGGACTCGATCTCCCAGGAGAGGGTGGCAACAATGCAGATGGATGGCACAATGGAACCTGGCTCGAAACCAGTGTTGTCGGTGGTGAACTGGCAGGAGAGGGCGTCAGGCTTGGTAATCCTAGAACCGGGGTGATAAATTAGTGTGAAATTGAATCTACAGAATAATCTACAGCTTGTCGGGAGTTCAGACGTTTGGCGGTCTGGATTTAGGACAGATTTTTGTGGTCTACCCACACAAGGAAGGAGAGTACGGAGCCCTCCAACCAATGACGCCATTCCTCAAGAGCCAGCTTAACTGCCAGGAGTTCCCGGGTTACCGATGTCAAAGTTTCTCTCTGCAGGTTAGAGCTTACTGGACATGCACATGGGTGGAGCTTCTGATCAGAGGGGGACCGTTGAGACAGAACGGCTCCTACCCCGGTGTCGGAGGCGTCCACCTCCACGATGAACTGGAGTTATGGGTTTGGCTAAGTGAGGACTGGAGCGGAAGTGAAGCGATCCTTGAGTTCCAAGAATGTTGCCTCTGCCTCAGGGGTCCAGTGGATCAGAGTGGAGGTGGAGGAGAGTGGTGAGAGGTGCTGCCAGACAGCTGTAGTTGCGTATGAAACGTCTGTAAAAAAAAACTGGAAATGCTGTAGTTACTTCAGGTTAGAGGGCGCAGGCCACTGTGACTGGCATGACCTTGGTGGGGTCCATACATAACTCCCTGTGCAATAATATAACCCAGGAAAGACACAGAGGAAGCATGGAACTCACATTTCTTAGGTTTAACAAAAAGCTTACTCTCCCACAGCCGTTAGAGAACTTTGTGAATGTGCTGCTGGTGAGCCTCAGGGTCCTTAGACAAATCTAAATGTCATCCAAATAAAAAAAACAAAGCGTCCAATCATATCCCTCAACACATAATTTAATATGTTCTGGAATACAGCAGGGGCGTTAGTAAGACCAAAAGGCATGACCAAATACTCAAATAGGCCAAGTGGTGTGTTGAACACAGTTTTCCACTTGTCCCCCTCTCGGATGTGGACAAGGTGGTAGGCATTCCGGAGGCCGAGTTTGCTGAACACCGTGGCACCATGCAGGGGGGAAAAAGCAAAACTGATGATTGGCAAGGGATACTTGTTCTTCACTGTGATATTATTCAGAGCACAACAGTCTATGGGATGGCCTCAGTGACCCATCCTTCTTATTAATAAAGAACAAAACAGCACCCACCAGAGAGGAAGAAGGCCTGATAAGTCCTGCAGCCAGGGAATCCTGGATGTACCTCTCTCTAAACAACTGCCTACTGGGGAGAGGAGCTCCAGGCTGGAGGTCAATGGCACAGTCGTTTGGCCGATGAGGTGGCAGCGACAGGGCAGGGTGCTTGCTGAACGCAAGATCTAGATCGTGATACTCGGGAGGAACTGATGACAGGTCCGGAGGTTCTGGAATGGACTGGGACACAGAAAAGGCAGGGGCAAGGGCAGACTGTAGACAATTTGAGTGACAAAATTCACTCCAAGTTTTTACCTTTCCGTCGGTCCAGTCGATCTGTGGGTTGTGCCGCTTTAACCATGGATGGCCAAGAACGAGGGGAGAGTGAGGGCAGTCGATTATGTGGAAACTGATCTTTTCCTGGTGGTTTTCAGAGAGACGCAGGATGCCAGCGACGGTTCTCTCACAGACACGGGTGAGGAGTTGTCCGTTGAGAGCGTTGGCATCGAGGGTGAATTGAGTGGAACAATGTCCAGGCCCAACTGGGTAATGACACCACGATCCACAAAACTCTTGTTGGCGCCCAAGTCGATGAGGGAAGGCAGAGGAAAAGCCTGGCTCTGCCACACGAGGGTGCCGTCAAGCAGGGTTCTGGGGAGAGAAGGGCCAGTGATTTGGCTCAACAGTATATCCCCCACTACTACCATGCCACCCCTTTTGCTGGAAGCAGGGATAAAGTGACCAACCTGGCCACAGTATAAGCAGCTCCTAGTGCTGATTCAGCCTTGGGAAGGGAGGCAGTCGGGGAAGGAGAACAACGAAAGGAAGCAGTTGGAGATATGGGGCATGCAACCTTACCTGCCCTCTCACTCCGATGCTCACAGAGACGGTTGTCAATGCGGATGGCGCGAGAGAGGAGCTCATCGAGTCCATCAGGCTCATCCCTGGACATCAACTGGTCCTTGATGGTCTCAGTGAGAGAGTTCTAGAATGCTCCCTGAAGGGCCTCCTCATTCCAGCCGCTCTCAGCGGCAAGGGTGCTAAACTCGATCGCCATTTCAGCAACACTATGGGAGTCTTGATGGAGGAACAGGAGTCATTTAGCGGCATCCTTACTGCACATAGGGTGGTTGAAGACTCTTTATCTCCTCTGTGAAGCTGGAGTAGGAGGAACGGATGGAGGACTGTTTCTCCCACACTGCCATGGCCAGCTAAAAAGGAAGGAAATTTTGGCCCATTTGCTAGCAAAAGCATAGGGCTTTTGCTCGAATACTATTGAACATTGTACCAAAAAAGCTCTGCAAGCTCAGAGTTTGCATTTGTAACGCTCAAGAGCCGGAACGAATGGCTCACGGGGGGAGGAGGAGGACTAGGGGTTGGTTGCGAACTATGGGCCTACGGTCCTGTAGGTTAGAAAGTCTCGTTGAAAATACATTGACGTGCTCCAGGAGTGTTTTCAGGGCTTGGTCATGTTGCTCAAGCAGGGCGCCTTGGCCATCGAGGATTTGGTGGAGAGGATCTTAGTCTGCTGGAATAATATCATTGGCCAGATCATACTGTTAAGCAGGTATGAGCCTAGTTTTCCAAGGAGAAAGCACTGATCTATACAGGGAGAAAGAAAGGATCCTTCCTGGCTAGTCATGATTGGCTTATATAATGGAATGGTTGGACATGCCAAGAGAGTCCTGATTGTTCAGTCATGTCACAGGCTTCTGTCTATAACAGAATGGGGGCTTCCCTGTTCAGTATATAGACAATCTTTGTTACCACAGATCTTTGGAAAGATGTAGCTTTGGATAACTGCACAACTTGCTACAGATCTCAAAAACATTGCTGCCCTGAATTTAGATGGGTTTAAGTAGAGAGACACATTTCTGGAGGACAATGCCATGCTGACTCACGTGTTTACATGTGTGGTTGGGGTGGGGCTAAGGTATAAAAGGGTAATGTATGTAAAAATAAGCAAACCACTTTCATTTGATTTAAGCCTCAATAAAGAAATTGGGACACATATACATATATCATTATTATGATCAACTGTAAGATTGGAAAGCCTTGCAAGTTTGACGAAATTACCTTCAGTCTAACACAGCTATTCACTTAATTTTGTTGTTCTCAAATCAAAATCAAATCAAATTGTATTGGACACATACACATGGTTAGCAGATGTTATTGTGAGTGTATCATGGATGGCCAAGAACCAGGGGGGAGAGAGGGCAGTCGATTATGTGGAAACTGATCCTGCTTGTGCTTCTAGTTCTGACACTGCAGCAATATCTAATCTAAGTAATATATAACAATTCCACAACAGATACCTAATACACACAAATCTAAGTAAAGTAATGGAATAAGAAAATATAAATATATGGATGAGCAATGATAGAGTGGTATAGGCTAAGATGCAATATATAGTATAGAATAGAGTATATACATATGAGATGAATAATACAAGATATGTAAACAATATTAAGGTGGCAGATTTAGAGTGACTAGTGTTCCATTTATTAAAACCTCTCTGGGATAGGCGGGACACAAATGTCCCACCTGGCCAATTGCCAGGGAAAATGCAGGGTGCCAAATTCAAATAAAATACTACAAAATTCAAACTTTCAATAAATCACACATGTAAGATACCAAATTAAAGCTACACTCGTTGTGAATCCAGCCAACATGTCAGATTCCAAAAAGGCTTTTCGGCGAAAGCATAAGAAGCTATTATCTGATGATAGCACAACAGTAAACAAAGAGAGAGTAGCATATTTCAACCCTGCAGGCACCACACAAAATGAAGAAATAAAATATAAATCATGCCTTACCTTTGACGAGCTTCTTTTGTAGGCACTCCAATATGTCCCATAAACATCACAAATGGTCCTTTTGTTGGATTAATTCCGTCGATATACAGTGGGGCAAAAAAGTATTTAGTCAGCCACCAATTGTGCAAGTTCCCCCACTTAAAAATATGAGAGAAGCCTGTAATTTTCATCATAGGTACACTTCAACTATGACAGACAAAATTAGAAGAAAAATCCAGAAAATCACATTGTAGGACTTTTTATGAATTTATTTGCAAATTATGGTGGAAAATAAGTATTTGGTCACCTACAAACAAACAAGGTTTCTGGCTCTCACAGACCTGTAACTTCTTCTTTAAGAGGCTCCTCTGTCCTCCACTCATTACCTGTATAAATGGCACCTGTTTGAACTTGTTATCAGTGTAAAAGACACCTGTCCACAACCTCAAACAGTCACACTCCAAACTCCACTATGGCCAAGACCAAAGAGCTGTCAAAGGACACCAGAAACAAAATTGTAGACCTGCACCAGGCTGGGAAAACTGAATCTGCAATAGGGAAGCAGCTTGGTTTGAAGAAATCAACTGTGGGAGCAATTATTAGGAAATGAAAGACACAAAAGACCACTGATAATCTCCCTCGATCTGGGGCACCACGCATGATCTCACCCCGTGGGGTCAAAATGATCACAAGAACGGTGAGCAAAAATCCCAGAACCACACGCAGGGACCTACTGAATGACCTGCAGAGAGCTGGGACGAAAGTAACAAAGCCTACTATCCATAACACACTACGCCGCCAGGGACTCAAATCCTGCAGTGCCAGATGTGTCCCCCTGCAGTTATGCATTAGGGGGCGCTATTAAAATTTTGGGATGAAAAATGCTCCCGTTTTAAACAAGATATTTTGTCACGAAAAGATGCATCGACTATGCATATAATTGACAGCTTTGGAAAGAAAACACTCTGAAGTTTCCAAAACTGCAAAGATATTGTCTGTGAATGCAACAGAACTGACAGGCGAAACCCAGATAAAAATCCAATCAGGAAGTGCCGCATTTTTTGAAACCGCCTCATGCCAATGACTCCTTATATGGCTGTGAATGAGCTACGAATGAGCTTCCGTTTTCCACGCATTCCCCAAGGTGTCTACAGCATTGTGACGACTTTTTAGGCATTTCCATTGGAGAATAGCTGTAAGGGACCATATTTAGCGAGTGGTCACATGGTGTCTCCCGGAGAAAATCTTGAGAAAAATACTGAGGTAGCCATTTTTCCAATCGCTTCTTATGAGAAACCAATTGCCTCGACGGATATATATGTTAAAAACATCTTGAGGATGGATCCTAAACAACGTTTGCGGTGTTTCTGTCGATGTTATGGAGGAAATTTTGAAAAAAGTTTGGCGTTATAGTTGTAGCATTTTTCAGTTGATTTCTCAGCCAAGCATGAAGAAGATTTTTTGAAAAAAGGAACATTTGCTATCTAACTGGGAGTCTTCTGAGTGAAAGCATCTGAAGTTCTTCAAAGGTAAATTATTTAATTTGGTTGCTTTTCTTATTTTCGTGAAAATGTTGCCTGCTGCCAGCAGAGCCTAGCATAGCATTATGCTATGATTAACTTACACAAATGCTTGTCTAGCCTTGGCTGTAACGCACATTTTGAAAATCTGAGATGACAGTGTTGTTAACAAAAGGCTATTCTTGTGTTTGAATGTATTTATTTCATTTAATTTGCGATTTTCATGAATAGGAAAAGTTGTGTTATGCTAATGCTTTTGAGGCTATGATTACGCTCCCGGATACGGGTTTGCTCGTCGCAAGAGGTTAAGCCAGTACAAGTCCAGGCCCGTCTGAAGCTTGCTAGAGAGCATTTGGATGATCAGAAGAAGATTGGGAGAATGTCATATGGTCAGATGAAACCAAAATATAACTTTTTGGTAAAAACTCAACTCGTCGTGTTTGGAGGACAAAGAATGCTGAGTTGCATCCAAAGAACACCATACCTACTGTGGAGCATGGGGGTGGAAACATCATGCTTTGGGGCTGTTTTTCTGCAAAGGGTCCAGGACGACTAATCCGTGTAAAGGAAAGAATGAATGGAGCCATGTATCGTGAGATTTTGAGTGAAAACCTCCTTCCATCAGCAAGGGCATTGAAGATGAAACATGGCTGGGTCTTTCAGCATGACAATGATCCCAAACACACTGCCCGGGCATGAAGGAGTAGCTTTGTAAGAAGCATTTCAAGGTACTGGAGTGGCCTAGCCAGTCTCCAGATCTCAACCTCATAGAAAATCTTTGGAGCGAGTTGAAAGTCCATGTTGCCCAGCAACAGCCCCAAAACATCACTGCTCTAGAGGAGATCTGCATGGAGGGTATATAACAAATTATTGAGATATAAACTTTTGTAATTGACCAAATACTTATTATCCACCATAATTTGCAAATAAATTCATAAGAAATCCTACAATGTGATTTTCTGGATTTTTTTTCTCATTTTGTCTGTCATAGTTGAAGTGTACCTATGATGAAAATTACAGGCCTCTCTCATCTTTTAAGTGGGAGAACTTGCACAATTGGTGGCTGACTAAATACTTTTTTGCTCGACTGTATATCCAAAATGTCCGTTTATTTGGCGCGTTTGATCCAGAAAAAAAACACCTTCCAATTTGTGCAACTTCACTACAAAATATCTCAAAAGTTACCTGTAAACTTTGCCAAAACATTTCAAACTACTTTGATAATACAACGTTAGGTATTTTTAAACGTTAATAATCGATAAAATTGTAGACGGGACAGAGTTCTGTGTTCAATACAGGAAGACAACACACTCATGCTACTTTTCCAGTAATGCGCATTCTCAAAAAGTACACTTCAAATGACACATTCAAGATGGACATACTTCTTCATTACACAAAGTAATAACCTCAACCAATTTCCAAAGACTGGGGAAATCCAGTGGAAGCGGTAGGAACTGCAAACAAGTGCCTTAGTAATCTCGTTTCCCAATGAAATATCATTGAATAGACAGTGACCTCAAAAAAATAAATCTGAATGGTTAGTCCTTGGGGTTTTGCCTGCTACATAAGTTCTGTTATACTCACATACATGATTCAAACAGTTTTAGAAACGTCAGAGTGTTTTCTATCCAAATGTACTAATAATATGCATATCTTATATTCTTGGCATGAGTAGCAGGAAGTTGAAATTGGGCACGCTATTTATCCAAAAGTGAAAATGCTGCCCCCTATCCCAAAGAGGTTTAAAGCACCAATGATTTCAAGTCTGTATGTAGACAGTGGCCTCTCTGTGCTAGTGATGGCTGTTTAACAATGGAATTGAGATAGAAGCTGTTTTTCAGTCTCTCGGTCCCAGCTTTGATACACCTGTACTGACCTCGCCTTCTGGATGGTAGCGGGGGAAACAGGCAGTGGCTCAGGTGATTGTTGTCCTTGATGATCTTTTTGGCCCTCCTGTGACATCGGGTGCTGTTGGCAGGTAGTTTGCCCCTGGTGATGCATTGTGCAGACCGCACCATCCTCTGGAGAGCCCTGCGGTTGTGGGCGGTGCAGTTGCCGTACCAGGTGGTGATACAGCCCGACAGGATGCCATCAATTGTGATCTGTAAAAGTGTGTGTGGTTTTAGGTGACAAGCCACATATCTTCAGCCTCCTGAGGTCGAAGAGCCGCTGTTGCACCTTCTTCACCACGCTGTCTGTGTGGTTGGAGGATTTCATTTTGTCCGTGATGTGTATGCCAAGGAACAAAAAACTTTCCGCCTTCTCCACTGCTGTCCTGTCGATGTGGATTGGGGAAGGGGGGAGTTGGGGGTACTCCCTCTGCTGATTCCTGAAGTCCACAATCACCTCCTTTGTTTTGCTGAAGTTGAGTGAGAGGTTATTTTCATGACACCACACTCCGAGAGCCCTCACCTCCTCCCTGTAGGCTGTCTCGTCATTGTTGGTAATTAAGCCTACTACTGTTTTGTCGTCTGCAAACTTGATGATTGAGTAGGAGGCATGCATAGCCACGCAGTCATGGGTGAACAAGGAGTACAGGAGGCAGCCCAGCATGCACCCAGGGCATCAAGCTTAAAGATGAGCTTGGAGGGTACTATGTTGTTGAATGCTAAGCTGTAGTCAATTAACAGCATTCTTACATAGGTATTCCTCTTGTCCAGATGGGATAGGGCAGTGTGCAGTGTGATGGTGATTGCATCGTCTGTGGACCTACTGTATTGGGGTCGTAAGCAAATTGAAGTGGGTCTAGGGTGTCAGGTAAGGTGGAGGTGATATGATCCTTGTCTAGTCTCTCAAAGGAATTCATGATGACAGAAGTGAGTGCTACAGGGCGGTAGTCAAATAGTTCAGTTACCTTTGCATTCTTGGGTACATTAACAATGGTGGCCATCTTGAAGCATGTGGGGAAAACTGACTGGGATAGGGAGAGATTGAATATGTCAGTAAACACACCAGCCAGCTGGTTTGCACATGCTCTGAGGACTCGGTGAGGGATGCCGTCTGGGCCGGCAGCCTTGCGAGGGTTAACACGTTTAAATGTATTACTCACGTCGGCCACGGAGAAGGAGAGCCCACAGTCCTTGGTAGCGGGCTGCGTCGGTGGCACTGTATTATCCTCAAAGCGGGCAAAGAAGGTGTTTAGTTTGTCTGGAAGCAAGACGGTGTCCGTGACGTGGATGGTTTTCCTTTTGTAGTCCGCAATTGTCTGTAGACCCTGCCACATGGGTCTCGTGTCTGAGTCACTGAATTGCGACTCAACTTTGTCTCTGTTCACATTTTGCTTGTTTGATTGCCTTGTGGAGGGAAATACTACACTGTATTCTGCCATATTCCCAGTTGCCTTTCCATGGTTAAATGCGGTGGTTCGGACTTTCAATTTTGCGCCAATACAGACATCTATCCACGGTTTCTGGTTAGGGTAGGTTTTACTAGTCACAGTGGGTACAAAATATCCTGTACACTTCCTTATAAACTCACTCACCGAATCAGCGTATACGTTGATATTATTCTCTGAGGCTACCTGGAACATGTCCCAGTCTGTGTGATCAAAACAATCTTGATGCGTGGATTCCGATTGGTCAGACCAGCGTTGAATAGTCCTTAGCATTTTTGCTTCCTGTTTGAGTTTCTGCCTATAGGAAGGGAGGAGCAAAATGGAGTCGTAGTCAGAGTTGACCAAATACGACTATTTGTTCTTTGTTAGAAGCAATGTTTTTGTAAATAGTTAACTGTCATCTCTCCAAGTTTAGCTGGAACTGAGCCCGGCAGGATTTGACTAAATGTGATTGGTTGTCGACATGACATTGGCCTATGTCTAGTCTTTTTTGAAAATACTTTGAGCAGAATATCAGATCTCAAAATGTTTGGAGACGTTTTTGATATCACCAATGCCACACCCATTTGATATACACTCATATATTGGGTACACCACCAAATGGTTTGCTCCTACAGACAGTGAGTCACGTGGCTGTGGTTTTCTACGTATATAAAGCAGGCAGACAGGCATCGAGGCATTCAGTTACTGTTCGATTGAATGTTAGAATGGCAAAACGAGTGACCTATGCAACTTTGAGCATGGTGTGATTGTCTGTGCCAGGCGTGCCGGTTCCAGTATCTCAGAAACAGCCTCCCTCCTGGGTTTACCGAAATTGATGCGACAAACAAAAAACATCCAGTCAAAGGCAGTCATGTGGGTGTAATGAACTCGATAGGAGACAGAGAGCTGGTTTCAAGCGCAGAGTGCAGCAGGTGTTTATTGGAAGGGACCATAGGAGGAGGCATGTAGCTGGGTCCAGGGGCAGGCAGAAGGTATGTCCAAAATGGCACCAGTATAGGCAAAAGGCATTGTGAGTGAGGCAGGAAAAAACTATCATTGGGATCTGGAGAGTGAGCTGGAAAGTTGGATGCGTTCCGGGGATCTAAGTGTTTGGGAGTGTGAGTTGGATGCAGATGTTACAGTGGGCGAAAACAGCTCGTTGATGAGAGAAGTCAAAGGAGAATAGCATGCAAGCCAGCAGGCAGGCCACAAACAGCCAAATAACACCAAAGTACAAGGGTGGTGTGCAGAAAGGCATCTCAGTATGCACAACTTGTTGGTCCTTGTCACGGATGGGATATTGCAGCCAACGACCACACCGCGTTGCACACCTATCAGGTAAAAACAAGAAGAAACGTCTCCAGTGGGCACGCAATCACCAGCAATGGACAATTGAAGAGTGGAAAAACATTGCCTGGTAAGACGAATCCTGGTTCCTGTTGTGTCATGCTGATTGCAGAGTCAGGATTTGGCGTAAGCAGCAGTAGTCCATGGCCCCATCCTGCCTGGTGTCAACAGTACAGGCGTAATGGTGTGGAGAATGTTTTCCTGTTACACGTTCGGTCCCTTGATAGCAAATGAGCAACATTTTCATTCCCTAATTTTCATTCCCTAGCCTAAATAATTCAGGCTGTTCTGAAGGCAAAGGGGTGTCTGACTCGGTAGGTGTACCGTTTTTTTTTTTTATATTTATATTTATTATATTGTTTATATTGTCAAAATCTCAACCTGACTGCAATACTCAACAAATTAATAGAAAGTCTGATTTATGGGAGAAACTGACCTTTTAAAAATATGTGATGTTTTATCAAATGTGTGGTTGAGGGATGCGAGACAGAGGGCCAAAATGCGGAACTGTCCTGCAAAATTTGTGACAGTTGGTTTCCCTACTTTGACGCTCGATGACTATAGCGTACTTTCCAAACTGCATTGTATGTAGGCCCCCTTTGATTGTTACAGTACAAGACCATACAGTAACCTATGTATACCCACACTATGGGAACTAGGGAGCGAGGAGTGAGTAACGTAACAGGACAGAGTTTTAGAGGACAATGTAATTTATTTTTTATTTCTATTCATTTTTAATGAGTTCATTATTCGTTGGCGAGACCCCTGGAGGCTGAGGCATCAACACCATTCCGCCTTTAAATGGAACGCTGATTGTTTTTCATGTTTATTCAGAATCCGTGGGTCAGTGGTCCGCCGTAATCTCCCAGCCCTCCCAAGGACAATTTGGGGGAGATATTATGAATAAAAATGATCTTAATAATATCACACAGAAAAGGGACCCACAGCAACAATGAATAGCATTACTGGCTGATCTGAAGCCGTTAATGTCAGATCCATTTGGTGTGGGCATCAATACAACACAGCTGTTGGCTTCTGAGTAAGCCTCTGATGTCTGAGTGGTTATGCATAGAGTAATCCACAGGCATTAGTATGTGCCCACAATACCAGGGCTGTAGATGCTCTCCAGTTCTCATTTTTATCTTATCTGTCATTAAATCTCCCTAGAAGGTATTCAAAAAATTCCTATGCATTCCATTCCATTTGGACGCAAGTGTTGCTGAAAGATAAAAGCAGTTCGCTAATCACTGACTAACAAAGAGGGTATGACATACTGTACTGTACAAACATATTCCAATACATGTAAGCTGATACAGTATGTATGCATGTATGTCATGTATTTGGTATCTTAAAATAGCTAAAATATGTGGAATAATGACAGTGTAATAAGAACACATGTGCACTCAACTTGTGAAATCCTCTGATAAGTGAGAAGAGTTGACCTGCTAGGAGTCGTCACAGCAACTTGCCTCCCTCCCGTACCCTTGACCTAAATGGAGAGACATTCGGGGGGGAGAGGAGAATTCAAATGAAAAGAAAAATGCAATTATACAGAGAAAGAAATACATTAGGTGATCAAATATAGCATTTTCCTTGAACTGTGGGGTAAGGGAATGAATGTTCCAGTAATATGAACACGGAGAGGTCAAACCAGGAGTACGTTCCACTGGGTATATTCTCCCTTCATCTCAGTCTCACAGGGAGGGAGGGGTCAAGAGAAATGTTGGGCGGATCACAAAAATGACACTACTAGTATGTCAGATTAGCTCAGTTCTACCAATGTACTCGGCCATTCAGACTGGATTAAATTTATTAATGTGGTGTGAAATGAATCCAGCGGTCACAGCCAGTCTGCCCCTTACATCCTTGCCATGTTCAAACTATTTCTCTTTTTTCAATTCATCCTTACCCTGTCTGTGATTTCAATAATGTATATTTTCTAAGGTTATGACCTTGTGGAAGACTTCCATTAAACAAAGGTCCCCTGGTTGGCTAGGTCGCTAGGATGTCACTTAACAGTTTTCCTCAGCAGCATTCTTAAAACCTCATGCTAGAAGTT
Organism: Oncorhynchus kisutch; assembly: GCF_002021735.2. NCBI lineage: Eukaryota > Metazoa > Chordata > Actinopteri > Salmoniformes > Salmonidae > Oncorhynchus > Oncorhynchus kisutch. The sequence continues at coordinate 34,332,998 of NC_034195.2, forward strand.
GCCTCTCAGGGTACCATACTGAATTACACCTTTCAGCAGCAGGTCTAGCAGCTGTAAAATGGAGCTTCAAAATTGTTCAATTTACATTGCTGTTATTCAACCCAGGCAGGAAGGAGCCTCTCCTCCTTGACACAAATGTAAAGCCTGCATAGTGCTGTTAGTCGCACATGTAATAAAGTGCCTGGGAGGCAACAAAAGGAAAATCCCGTGATCCCACTCATTAGAGACGGGCCTATCTTCTACTGAGACCATTTGATCCCACTCATTAGAGACAGGCCTATCTTCTACTGAGACCGTTTGATCCCACTCATTAGAGACAGGCCTCTCTTCTACTGAGACCATTAGATCCCACTCATTAGAGACAGGCCTATCTTCTACTGAGACCGTTAGATCCCACTCATTAGAGACAGGCCTATCTTCTACGGAGTCGGCTGGTGAACAGTGAATAGGCCTAGCCCTTATATCAACTATACATACTAGTGTTAAAGAGACAAAGTTCAATTAGGGGCTCTGGGAGTGTCTAAATGGCAGTAAATATAAAACCCACAGTTCCAGACAAGTTGGCAGATTGGTCCTTCTGGATTAATTATTTTGTAATTAGCCACATGTAATTGCTTTCCAACACCTAGGATTACACTGTCTTTGTAGCATATTATCTCCCTCAATTAGGGAGGGCTGTTGGGGTAAGACAGTACTTCATGTGGCTTTTCTTTCCATTTTATTCCTCTATTTTACCCATTCCTTCCTCCCTCCTTTTTTTCCCCTCTCCTTCGATTTCTCACAAAAGACGGCCTAAGTTACTGCAACGAGTCGACTTGATGTTAGACCAAGACAAATTACAGCCGGTCTGCCTGTGATCTCTAACCCGAGGCCTCTCAGTCTAGTATCAGGTCCAAATCCACTCATTAGTTTCACAGTAAACAACTGCAGCACCGCTTGTGTTTCCTAGCAAAACATTGCCCACATGCTGCATGGGCCTCAGTGGAAACATACTGTATCCGATCATCCCTCACCCCAGCTGTACTTTATCCGCACATTGGGACATTAATGCCCCAGTGTTTGAATCTCATATCTCCCCTTCCCAATGATATCCAGGCAGCCCTCAGTTCAAACAGAGGCAGTTGATTATCAGTGAGCTGTAGGATGGATAGTGGGATAGGGGGGCTGAGGAAGGCAGGAGGCCGGATTGGGCGATAAGCCTGGGTCTTATTGGCTATCTGAGCCAACTGACATCCCCTTGAAGGGAATGTGGTGTGTGTGTGTATTTGTGTCTATATACGTGCATTTCTGTGTGTATACTGTGTGTGTATGTATGTATGTGTGTGTGTGTATACTTTGTGTGTGTGTGTGTGTGTGTATATACTGTGTGTGTGTGTGTATGTGTGTGTGTGTGGTGTGTATATACTGTGTGTGTGTGTGTATGTGTGTGTGTGGTGTGTATATATACTGTGTGTGTGTGTGTGTGTGTGTGTGTGTGTGTATGTGTGTGTGTGTGTAGAGCTAAGTTCCCTGTGTGCTGTATGCTCAGTCTACTGAAATTAGTTAACTGGTTTATGGGGTTGGGGGCTGGGGCTGGGGAAGGATAGGGGAAGCGAGGGGTAAGCCTGACCTTTGAATTGGTGCAGCATGGGGAGCAAGAGGTGAAGAAGGGAAGTGGCTGGGGAGGCAGCATCAGCTGAGATGATTCGTCCCAGACCTTCCATCCTCTACCAAGTCCACAAAGTTTAGCTGCCTGGCTGCAAGGCTGGGGAATAACTGATGAACTAAAAAGACTATTTCATTACCAGCAGAAATATTGTAATCAGATTACAGATACTTAAAAACAAACTAGATTATTATTTCTATGATTACCAAAAAAACATACTTTTTGATTTTATTTAACTAGGCAAGTCAGTTAAGAAGAAATTATTATTTACAATGACGGCCTACCGGGGAACAGTGGGTTAACTGCCTTGTTCAGGGGCAGAATGACAAATGTTTACCTTGTCAGCTCGGGGATTCAATCCATCAACCTTTCTGTTACTGGCCCAACGCTTTTACCACTACCTGCCACCCCCTAATACTTTGATACCTTTATGTTTTCTCAATGACATTCAAATCAGCATTGAAAAAAGGCGCAAGTTTAATTTTGTCTGAATGAATCGCCTGAATGAATCCGACCACAAGTCAGAGACGACTACCATGACACCAAATGCGTTTGATGGATCGTGGAAAAAGAGCAGGAATAGGTTTTTGTAGGCTACAGAGCAAGTTATTTCTTCCAATGGTGCGAGTGCTGTCGCCATCAAATATTATCAGTGCTGTGCGAGTAACTGAAATATGTTGTTTTCTTTCCAGTTATTACACAACTAATTGACCAATGTCGTTTCAATTACTTTAATTGAATTTCGTTTTTAAATGTTTTCTTTCGTGATTACAATGCAACGTTTCTCTAAAGAGACATCAAATAATTAATGAGAGAAATCAAGTCAAGAACTATGTGGGATGCTGGACTGAAGGAAGTTGTACTTCTCATTAAGCAAATATTCAACCTAGTTCAGAGCAGAAACGTGGTAATTAACTACAATGACCATAATCCATTGCGCCTATTCTTTATGGCTTGGACAGAGATGGATACACTTTTACACCTGTTACATTAGGTTAGATACACACAGACCGCATGAGAGAGGAATGTACACAACACACATTTGAGTGAGGGATATAGACAGTTTGTGAAAGTATTCCTTATCTACTTTGAAGAACTAGTAAAATTATTTCATCAGACAGCTCTGCAGCATACTTAGGCAGGCTAGCCTAGCTAAATAGGATGACTAAAGACAGTACAGTATGGAGAGCACAGAGATAATGTTGTCTGGCTGCTACTCCCTGAGAACAGATGAGATGAGGACTTTATGGAATGAAAAATAATAAAAACGAAATAAAACTAAGTAATATACCTAACTGAAATAATGTGTTATTTCTTAGTAATGTCCTATTTTTCTATTGATGTCTACCTAATGTGGAGCTGACAGAGACAATGGAATGTTCACTATTTTTGGCTTTGTAATTTCGAAGTAAAGCTCAAATTATTTTCATGTCATTATTTTATATTGCATTTTATGTTAAAATAATTATCGAAACTGAAAAATATATATATATATATTTTTATAATCAAACGGAAACTTAACCGACCTCAAAAAGCACTAATAGCACTTTAAGACCAACTTGAATAGCCTACAGGCAATACGGATATCAGTTAGGCCTATTATTGATATCCACAAAGATATTATGTGAATCACACTGATGCTCTCAGTTATTTGCACCTTACAGATTGTGATTTTTGTGGATGGCTGTTTACAAAAGAGTAGGTGTATTTTACCCCAATAATCATTGAATAAAAGAAGTGCAGGCTAAGCTGCCTATCAATCATTGTTAATGCGACCTGTGGACAGCCAGTGAAAAATGCAGTTGTTGCCCCCTCGGACGGTTACGTCGGTAGACCAGATGTGTTGGATCGGCAGGGCTCTGTGTAGGCAGTAAAATGGTCCAGGCCAATTGGCAAAATAGGTATTGTAGGCCAAGGCTAAGCTGATGGTCCTCTTCAGCTAACAGTCCGATATGCTCTGGACAGGTAGCAGGCCGCGGCTAGCCGGCTAGCGGATGGGCCTTTAGGGGACGTTGCGACAGAGGAACCTGTTGAAACCCTTCGGGCGGATTACGTCGGTAGACTAGTCGTGATGGATTCGGCGGGGCTCCGTGTCGGCAGTAAAATGGATCCAGGCTAATTGTCAAAATATGTATTGTAGCCCTAGGAGTGGCCTCTGGACCTATTCAGCTAGCCGGGAGATGGGCCAGGCACGAGGCTAGTTCCAGGTTCACTGGTGCTTGCTTCGGGACAGAGACGTTAGCCAGGGGGTAGCCACTCGGATAGCAGCTAGCTAGCTGTGATGATCTAGGTGAAAAGGATCAGAGCTTGCGGAAGGAAACCAGAGATGTGGAGAAAAAGCAGTCAGGTATGCTCTGGGTTTAATCTCACTGTGCAGACTGGCACGAGTTGACCGGGCTAAGGTTAGTTGATGACCGCTAGCAGTGGCCAACTGACTACTAGCTAGTTAGCTGGCTAGCTTCTGTTGGGGGTTCCGGTTCTAAAGTATAGAAAATTGCAGATCCATACCACATTGGGTGAGGCGGGTTGCTGTAGAGAGTTTCAACAACAGAGGTTCAAAATATAAAAAAATATATACAAAATATATACAAAGGGTAAAAAAGGATACATACACGGGACAAAGACAAAGACGTCTGAACTACTACGCCATCTTGGAACAATGGACCCAGCAGAGATTTCTCAGTCGTCTGAGGAAAATGCCGAACTCCAACATTCATGGTCGACCCTGGCCCACCATGGAACTACAATTGGCCACCATGAGGCATGGCTGCAGACATTGTCGGATGATTTAGGAACTCCGCTCTGCAAACAGGACAGATGGGAACAACTGCTGCACCTGTGGCTGTTCCTAATATTCCACTCCCTACCAGCCCAGCGTATTCCTCTCTTCGAGAGCCTCATCTCCTGGCACCGGAGCGCTGTGAGGGGCATCCTGGGAGGTGTCATGGGTTCCTGCTCCAATGCTCTCTGGTGTTCGAGTTGCAGGCATCAACATTTCCCACCAAGCATTCCAGAGTGGCATAAGTCATCTCCTTGCTCCCAAGATGGGCTCTTAATTGGCAAAGCTTCACCCAGTAGATGAGGATGGTTTTTGATAACTCCATCAGTGGCAGGAATGCTGATCAAAGACTCACTGCTCTTCTGCAGGGCATAGCAGATCAGGCCATTGACTTTCAGACGCTCGCCACTGAGAGCAGTTGGAATACAAAGGCACTTCACCCCGCCTTTCTGAACGGACTCAGCGAGGTTCTCAAGGATAAACTAGCTTCCCGGGACAACCCTGACAGTCTGGATGAGCTCATCGTCCTGGCCATCCGTTTGACAACCGTCTTCGGGAGCGTCATTGTGAGAGGATGGAGGGCTTCCGAGTGGTCTCCACTGATTTGCGTCCCGCAGAGGGTGTTGATTATTAGGTTGTTCCACTGCCTTATGCTGCATCTGCTTGTTCTGTACCCCGTCAGAGTTTTCAATTCAGCTCTAGTTCCCCTTCATATCCTTCAGAGCAGCCGATGCAATTGGAACGCATCGCTCTGAAGAGAAGGCGCAGGATTAGAGAGCAACGTTGTCTTTACCGTGAGAGTCTGGACACTTCTGTGCCTCCAATACCGAGCTGACGGGAAACGGGATGAGTCGTCAGTAGACGGGAGAATACTGGTGAATCAGATGCAGTCTCCAGATGACGACACGGTATGCACCTTGCTTCCGGCCAACCTGCAGTGGGATAATGGGCAGTTGGACATTTCTGCATTCATAGACTCTGGGGTTACCGGCTGTTTTCTGGATCAGACAACCGGGGCTGCCTCTCACTAAGCAGGACATTCCGTTGTTGGTCACTGTGCTGGAAACTCAACCCCTAGTGTCTGGGATGGTCAAGCAACTCACCATGCCTATTCAGCTACGAGTTCTGCATTACCACATGGATCTTATCCAGTTACATCTGGTGGACTCTCCTGAGCTTCCCCTGGTTCTTGGACATCCGTGGCTTTCTATCCATAATCCTCAAATTGACTGGCAGTCATTCGAGAAACCAAGGCTGTTTAGTCTGCCGATAAGAATGTGGTGAATGATAGAGTCGAAAGCCTTGGCCAGGTCAATTAATACGGCTGCACAGTGTTGTCTTTTATCAATGGCGGTTATGATATCGTTTAGAACCTTGAGCGTGGCTGAAGTGCACCCATGATCAGCTCGGAAACCAGATTGCATAGCGGAGAAGGTACAGTGGGATTCAAAATGGTCGGTGATCTGCTTGTTAACTTGGCTTTCGAAGACCTTAGAAAGACAGGGTAGGATAGATATATATCCTATGTAGATATTCCATTAAAAATCAGCCGTTTCCAACTACAATAGTCATTTACAACATTAACAGTCTCTACACTGTATTTCGGATCAATTTGATGTTATTTTAATGGACAAATAAATTGCTTTTATTTCAAAAACATGGATATTTCTACGTGACCCCAAACTTTTGAACAGTAGTGTATGTACGGAGACATTCAACAGGATTCCTCCCCTTTCCTTCTGGAGGTGTAAATTCAGGCATCTCATACTCACAGGCAAAAAAATAATTGTTAATCCCTCACCCACTGTTTACAATGCGTATAAGTTTACCTGTATCATGCCTAGACTGCAGTTTTCACTGAACATGAGGAAACATTGTTTCATTGTAAACCATCCTCAGTCATGAATGGATAACAGTGTACGAAGTCTATACCTTTCTAACATTTCATTATGAAACATTGAATGAATGACTGACTGACTGATTGATTATGAATAAACACACAGATTCATAGACAGTCACTTACTAAAACATAACCCACACCCAACACCATCACTATCACCACCACTATCACCATCACCACCACCCTACTGCAGACACATAGCTGCCAGAGGAGCCACACACACAAACAGGCAAACGCACAAACGCACATGCACGATTGCGCACACACACACACAAACAGGCAAACGCACAAACGCACATGCACGATTGCGCACACACACAAACAGGCAAACGCACAAACGCACATGCACGATTGCGCACACACACACACACACACATCTTTCCTTTACACATAGGGGGAATAAAATGATGAAAGAACACAATACAGTAAAAAAGTAATCAAAATGGAGTCTGTGTGTGAGTTGGGGGTCATCCGAGGGCTCAGTCCTGGAAATGCCAAGCAGTCCACTGTCTTCCACTGTTTTTCCCACACCCCCTCAGTCTCTGTCTACACCTCGTTCACAGGAGATTCTGCCTTATTTTCTCCTGGATTGGATCAGATTAAAGTTCAAAAGAAGCAATTTGGGGGTAACTAAAATGGGAACAAGCTTGAGGAAAAGAGGAATGGGAGAGAGGTGGCAGCTGCAGCCTCCACCTTCAAGTTCAAACACTCCTCTGTTACACTGCCAATCTTCATTGGACTCTGCTTTGGGCTGGAGATGCAGCCTGGACCAATTTGTGTCTCACTACTTTGCTTTTAAATGGGACGTAATAGGCCAGATGTGAGGGGAGCCCTGGCCTGCTGTGTTTCAGGCTGTGCTTTTAGAGATGTTACAACATGATCTCGTAACATAATTTTGTCGCTCCAAATGATCAGATGAATAATTGAGTTTGACTCACTTAAATCAAAGGAATTAGTTCTCACCATCATCATGTCCCTCTCTCCTTGTGAATCTCTTCCACGAGTCAACATCAAGAGCTCAATGACACATCAATCCCTTTCACTGGCAGGGAAACAGCTTTTCCACAGTAAGGAAAGTACTGCCAACTACCACAATGTGCTTTATCAAATTATGTTCTTTGGCCATCCACTAGCTCTGCATTTGTTTTCTACAAAATACTAGGTGAGTTGTAAACATTGAAAGATTTTGAAAATAATAACAGTGACTGTTGAGTTTAGTCTGTTCGGAGCTGTTGAGAACATATTCCTTTATTCTATAATAGTAGTTCGCAAACTTTTTATAGTCCCGTCCCCTTCAAACATTCAACCTCCAGCTGCGTACCCTGGACTCTCAAATATTGTTTTTTTGCCATCATTGTAAGCCTGCCACACACTATACGATACATTTATTAAACATAAGAATGAGTGTGAGTTGTTGTCACAACCCGGCTCATGGGAAGTGAGAAATAAATCTTATAGGACCAGGGCACAAATAATAATATAATAATAATCAATCATTTTGCTCTTTATTTAGCCATCTTACATATAAAACCTTATTTGTTCATTGAAGATTACTAATAACTCAAAACAGGTTAATGAGAAAGGTGTGCTTGAAAGGATGCACATAACTCTGCAATGTTGGGTGGTATTGGAGAGAGTTTCAGTCTTTAATTGTTTTCCACACACAATCTGTGCCTGTATTTAGTTTTCATGCTAGTAAGGGCCGAGAATCTACTCTCACATAGGTACGTGGTTGCAAAGGGCATCAGTATCTTAATTAACAGTCCGATTTGCCAAAGCAGGATACTGAGCACAGCCCAATCCAGAAATCTGTCAGTAGCTTCTGATTAAATAATATTTTCACAGAACCGCTTGTTGCAATTTTGATGAGGCTCTCTTGTTCAGATATCGGTAAGTGAACTGGAGGCAATGCATGAAAGGGATAACTAATCCAGGTGTTTGTGTCATCCTTTTTGGCAATGTACCTGTGTAATTGCACACCCAACTCACTCAGGTGCTTCGCTATATCACATTGACAAGCTTGAGTTCATTTGCACACAAAAAAAAAAATCATACAATGACGGAAAGACCTGTGTGTTTTCCTTGTTAATGCAGACAGAGAAGAGATCCAACTTCTTAATCATAGCCTCAATTTTGTCCCTCACATTGAATGTACAGTGGGGAGAACAAGTATTTGATAACCTGCAAAATCGGCAGTGTTTCCTACTTACTTACAAAGCATGTAGAGGTCTGTCATTTTTATCATAGGTACACTTCAACTGTGAGAGGCCGAATCTAAAACTAAAATCCAGAAAATAACATTGTATGATTTTTAAGTAATTAATTTGCATTTTATTGCATGACATAAGTATTTGATACATCAGAAAAGCCTAACTTAATATTTGGTACAGGAACCTTTGTTTGCAATTACAGAGAGCATACGTTTCCTGTAGTGTATTAAATACTTGTTCTCCTCACTGTAGATGCGGAGAGTCCCTGTAATCCTAGATTCAGCTCATTCAGGCGAGAAAAAACATCACGCAGATAGTTCAGTCGTGTGAGAAACTTGTCATCCCACAATCGGTCAGACAAGTTAAAAAGACAGTCAGTAAAGAAAACTTTAAGTTCATCTCTCAATTCAATTTTTTTCTTCAATACTTTTCCCCTTGATAACCAGTGCACTTCTGTATGTTAAAACAGAGTTACATGGTCGTTGCCCATATCATTGCATAACGCAGAAAATACACGATCGTTCAAAATGTCTTTCAAGCTGTCAGGCATTCCCTTGGCAGCAAGTGCCTCTCGGTGGATGCTGCAGTGTACCCAAGTAGTGTCGGGAGTAACTGCTTGCATGAACATTACCACCACTATGTCTCCCTGTCATTGTAATGGCTTTCTAGGTGTGGTGAAGAGTCGGACCAAACTGCAGCATGTAGATTGCGATCCATGTTTAATGAAAGCAAACGTAAATACAAATAAACACAAAACACTACAAAACAATAAATGTAATGAAAACCGAAACAGCCTATACTTGTCAACTAAATACAGCGACAGGAACAAAGACACTAAGGACAATCACCCACGACAAACTCAAAGAATATGGCTGCCTAAATATGGTTCCCAATCAGAGACAACGATAAGCACCTGCCTCTGATTGAGAACCACTCCAGACAGCCATAGACTTTGCTAGATAACCCCACTAGCTACAATCCCAAATACATACACACCAAAACCCCAAGACAAAACACACCACAATACAAAAACTCCATGCCACACCCTGGCCTGACCCAATACATGAAGAAAAACACAAAATACTTAGACCAGGGCATGACAGTCATGGCTTTTGCGCCATAAAGATACCCAAACATCTTGACCAACAAAGTCCATTTGATGTAACAAAGCTGTCCATTACTTTAAAAATATCCTTACCTGTTGTCCTAGTTTCCAGTAGTTTGAAGAAGAGGATGTCTTCCTTAATTGACCCCCCATAAACATAACGGACATATACAAGGAGCTGTGCCAGGCCCGCCACGTCTGTTGACTCATCCAGCTATAATGCATAGAATTCACTTGCTTGTATGCAGTAATTGTTTCAAAACATCTCCTGCCATGTCACTGATGCGTCATGAGACGGTGTTGTTTAATGAAGTGATTGTCTGTATAGTTTTTTTGTCCTTTTCCATTAGCATTGTCCCAGCCATATCCGTGGCGATAGGAAGAATTAAGTCCTCTACAATAGTATTGTGCTTGCCTGTCCTAGCCAATCGGTAGCTCAACATATAAGACGCTTCTAGCCCCTTCTTATTAATCCTCCTGCTGTGTTCCAGTCGAAATGGACCGATTTACAAGTTCTCTCTGAAAAATGTAGTTAATTTAATCTGATTTTCATAAGGTTCCATGACTTTGTCCACACAGGGCATCTGAGCACACAAAATAGATTTTAATAACATTTTGGGTGTTTTATTTAACTTTTGTACACCTTAGAAATTAGAAATGATTGGGTGAGACTACAATTTGTGTATAAAATTGAGTTCAGGCACATGCCCATTCATCAGATGGACACACTTCCTCTCCCAGACCCCCACAGGCATGTGTGTTTGAGCACATAGACACACACACACACACACACCTCACTCCCATTCTTGGCTTCCATGGCAAGCCCCACGGGAACCTTACCCCAATAGAATCTGATCCCCACGGGAACCACACCTTTTGGCAGTCTCACAAACAATTGCAACATTGTTTCAATAATATTGTAAGGTTCTGCTTTCCTTTTCTAAGTCAACCTTGTGTTCTTTTTCTTTGTGTTCTTGAACGTAGCCCTGTTGCTTTGTGTTCTGGAACGTTGCCCTGTTGCTTTGTGTTCTGGAACGTTGCCCTGTCTTTCATTTTTGTTCATTAATTTCACCTGTGTTCGTTTCTCACCTGCTCCCTATTTAGTTCAGTTCTTTCTGTTTGTATGGCTGTGTTTGACCATTGCCTGTGATCACGATTCCTGCCTTCTGCGAAGGCGTAATAAAAATCTGCCCTGCTCTGCACGTGAATCTACACCTTTTTCTCCCTGAGTATTCATTACAAATATATAGAACTTTTCTCACAGCTCTGGTAAATAAAGCTTTTTTGAGTCCTTGCTCACAATTAATTCTGTGGCAGCACAATGACCAAACGGTATACTGTATGTGAGGCTCCTGATCATATCTTTGAGGACTGAGGAGTCACATAACTGGTGAGGAGAGAGTCCTTGTTAAACTTTGACACAAAGTAGTCTGTGATAAATAGCACTATGTTTCATCTGAGTATTTGTTATAGTCAAAATAATCCATTCATTATGCTTTTTTTACTCAAGTTGTATGAGCTCAGGTCAATGAGGCCTACTGGCGGTAAATAGAAAATAGAAGTTCAAAACTTGTAATGTTCACAAGAACTTAAGTTGATAAAAAGATTTAACACAACATTAGGTGATAATATATGTATTATTTTGAATTAATAATCAGCTATAAATGGGGCGGTCATTTTGGACCGGGAACACAGAATTAATTAACATGAAACGAACACAACAGGAGCGTTAATAGTATCTGTTGCTTTTATGCATGTCTTACTACTCAAAAGTCGTCTTAATTCTCGCTCAAACTACAGAGGATTATTTTTCAAATTGGCATATTTTGTTTCTAAATGTCTGCAAGAGTGAAGGTTTCATCGAGTTGTGAGTACTTTTGCACTACTCCCAATATAAGTGAACCCCAAATCAATGTAGTTCTCATATTTGCGCCTCTTCGATGGTCCAACGTCCCTGTCTGTTGTTCGGTGCTTTCCCCGGTAAGGGGGCAGTAGCTCTTCAGCTGCATCAGATTCACAACTGTCAGTGTCCAGGCTAGCTGGGCTAACAACAAATGTAGAATTACTGATGCTAAGATTGGATGTGCTCGTGGAAGCAGAACAACTTGTGTCGTCGACAGGTGCAGGTGTAGTACTGCTGATAGTAGCAGTACTACCAGTAGAGCTGGTATGAGTCTCTATGGACGCAGGCCTTACTTTCTTTAACCATTAAACAATTTTCGAGCAATCGGAATGACCAGCAGCTACGTTTGGCTACATAGTGGATTTCTTTAATGTCACTGTTATTAAAACTTTAATTATGTGTTGAACATACAATCCCTAATTTCATGAACACCATGTGGTCCCATGCTCTTCACCACATAAGGAGTAATGGCCGAACTTCACCTTAAATAACATCCCTGTTATCGTCAACCCTGTTGGAGGCCCAACGATAATTTGATCAGTTTGATATTATACTTGAGATTATTTGTACAAGGGATACTTGATCAATGACAGTGTTTGATTTATCTCAAAGAAAATATTTACTTTTACTCATATACATTTTCCATGACACCCAAAGTACTCGTTATATTTCAAATGCTCAGACAGGACAGCAATATGGTCCAATTCACGCACCTATAATGCATCATCATATCTACTACATCTGATCTGGCGGACGTACTAATAAACAAATGCGTTTGGAGTGTGCCCCTGGCTGTACATAGAGGAAAAAAAGAAGAACAAAGTATGGCAATTGAGTACTTTTTCCACCACTGTACAATAAAACAAGATAGATTTTACTCAATGACTTACTTTTACTTTAGTTATTTTCTATTGAGGTATATTTACTTTTACTCTAGTATGACAAAGTACTTTCTCCACCACTACCCAGTCACTACAAAGATACAGGTGTCCTTCCTAACTCAATTGCCAGAGAGGAAGGAAACTGCTCAGGGATTTTACCTTGAGGCCAATGGTGATTTTAAAACAATTTGAATTCAGTAGTTGTAATATGAGAACTGAGGATGGATCAACAACAATGTAGTTACTCCACTACTAACTTAATTAAATGACTGAGTGAAAATAAGGAAGTTTGTACAGAATACAAATATTTCAAAACATGCAACCTGTGTGCAACAAGGCACTTATTAAGTAATACTGAAAAAAAAGGGTCAAAAAAAGTGTCAAAGAAATGAACTTCTGTCCTGAATACAAAGGATTATGTTTGGGGCAAATCCAACACAACACATCACTGTGTACCACTCTTCATATTTTCAAGCACGGTGGTGGCTGCATCATGTTATGGGGATGCTTGTCATCAGCAACAACTAGGGAGTTTTTTAGGATAAAAATACATGTATTAGAGCTAAGCACAGGCAGAATCCGAGAGGAAAACCTGGTTCAGTCTTCTTTCCAACAGACACTGGGAAACTAATTCACATTTCAGCAGGCCAAATCTACACGAGTTGCTAACCAAGACTACGTTGAATGTTCCTGAGTGACGTAGTAACAGTTTTGACTTAAATTGGCTTAAAAATCTATGGCAAGACTTGAAAATGGCTTTCTAACAATGATCAATAACCAACTTGATATAGCTTGAAGAATCATTTTTTTATAATAATGGGTAAATATTGTACAATCCAGGTGTACAAAGCTCTTAGAGACTTACCCAAAAATACTCTGTTTCTAACAATTATAGTCTCAGGGTGGTGAATACTTATCTAATCAAGATACATTATATATACAAAGTATGTGTACACCCCTTCAAATTAGTTGATTCAGCTATTTCAGCCACATCTGTTGCTGACAGGTGTATAAAATAGTGGTTTGCTGAGTTCGGTGTGGAAGAACTTGACTGGCCTGCACAGAGCCTGACCTCAACCCCATCGAACACCTTTGGGATGAATTGGAATGCCGACTGCAAGCCAGGTGTAGTTGTCCAAAATCAGTGACCGACCTCACTAATGTTCTTGTGGTTGAGCGGAAGCAAGTCCCAACAGCAATGTTCCAACATCTAGTGGAAAGCCTTCCCAGAAGAGAGGAGGCTGCTATAGCAGCAAAGGGGGACCAACTCTATATTAAAGCCAGTGATTTTCAAATGAAATGTTTGACAGTAAGGTGTCCACACATTAACTTTTTTTTTTTCATCCACTTTGACGTTAGAGTATTTTGTGTAGATCGTTGACCAAAAATTGTAATTAAATCCATTTAATCCTCTTTGTAACACAACAAAATGTGGGAAAATTCTAGAGGTATGAATACTTTCGGAAGGAACTGTAACAAGGTTGATGGACATTTTTCTACAAGTGCAGATAAAATGCTCTTAGTTCATAGGATTTTAATGCCTGAGATGGGAAAATGTTTTTCTGTAGGGTAAACATATCCTTCCATGCAATTGAATGTTCAAGAGATATTTTTAAGTTCATTTGAAAAAGCACACATTTCGTGGAATGAACCCACTACAGAATTAATTCCTATCAAATAGTTTTAATATGTGTCTAATAATGACAGTGCAAAACACATTCTTCCTGTAATTCAAATAAAATCAAACCAAATATGTCACATGCACCGAATAAAACAGCCTTACAGTGAAATGCGTGCTTAAAAGCACTTAACCAACAATGCAGTTCTAAGAAAATCCCACCAAAAAAGTAAGAGAATAGAATAATAAATAATTAAAGAGCAGCGGAAAATAACAATAGCGGGGCTATATACAGGGGGTACCGGTACAGAGTCCAGGTGGAGACTATATACAGGGGGTACCGGTACAGAGTCCAGGTGGAGACTATATACAGGGGGTACCGGTACAGAGTCCATGTGGAGACTATATACAGGGGGGTACCGGTACAGAGTCCATGTGGAGACTATATACAGGGGGTACCGGTACAGAGTCCATGTGGAGACTATATACAGGGGGTACCGGTACAGAGTCCATGTGGAGACTATATACAGGGGGTACCGATACAGAGTCCATGTGGAGACTATATACAGGGGGTACCGGTACAGAGTCCATGTGGAGACTATATACAGGGGGTACCGGTACAGAGTCCATGTGGAGACTATATACAGGGGGTACCGGTACAGAGTCCATGTGGAGACTATATACAGGGGGTACCGGTACAGAGTCCATGTGGAGACTATATACAGGGGGTACCGGTACAGAGTCCATGTGGAGACTATATACAGGGGGTACCGGTACAGAGTCCATGTGGAGACTATATACAGGGGGTACCGGTACAGAGTCAATGTGGAGACTATATACAGGGGGTACCGGTACAGAGTCAATGTGGAGACTATATACAGGGGTACCGGTACAGAGTCCATATGGAGACTATATACAGGGGGTACCGGTACAGAGTCCATGTGGAGACTATATACAGGGGGTACCGGTACAGAGTCCATGTCTCAATGTGCGGGGGCACCGGTGTCGAGATAATTGAAGTAATTATGTACATTGAGGTATTGATGTGGCTATGCATATATAACAACAGAGAGTAGCAGCAGTGTGGGAGGGTAGCCATTTGATTAGCTGTTCTGGAGACTTATGGCTTGGGGGTAGAAGCTGTTTATGGCTTGGGGGTAGAACCTCTTGGACCTAGACTTGGCACTCCAGTACCACTTGCCGTGTGGTAGCAGAGAGAACAGTTTATGACTAGGGTTTTTAGGGCCTTCCTCTGACACGGCCTGGTATAGAGGTCCTGGATGGCAGGTACCTTGGCCCAGGTGATGTACTGGGCCATACGCACTACCCTCTGTAGTGCCTTGTGGTTGGAGGCCGAGCAGTTGCCATACCAGGCAGTGATGCAACCCATAAGGATGCTCTCGAGGGTGCAGCTGTAAAACCTTTTGAGAATCTTGCCATGCCAAATATTTTCAGTCTCCTGAGGTGGAATTGATTTTGTCGTGTCCTCTTCACGACTGTCTTGGTGTGCTTGCACCATGTTAGTTTGTTGGTGAAGTGGACACCAAGGATCTCGAAGCTCTCAACCTGCTCCGCTACTGCCCCGTCGACGAGAATGGGGGCGTGATCAGTCCTCCTTTTCCTGTAGTCCATAATAATTTCCTTTGTCTTGATCACGTTCAGGGAGAGGTTGTTGTCCTTGCACCACATGGTCAGGTCTCTGACCTCCCTATAGGCTGTCTCATCATTGTCGGTGTTCAGGCCAACCCCTGTTGTGTCATCAGCAAACTTAATGATGGTGTTGGAGTCATGCCAGCCCGTGCAGTCATGAGTGAACAGGGAGTACAGGAGGGGACTAAGCATACACCCCTGAGGGGCCCCCGTGATGAGGATCAGCGTGGCAGATGTGTTGTTACCTACCCTTACCACCTGGGGGTGGCCCGTCAGGAAGTCCAGTTGCAGAGGGAGGTGTTTAGTCCCAGGGTCCTTAACTTAGTGATGACATTTGAGGGCATTATGTTGTTGAACGCCGAGCTGCAGTCAATGAATAGCATTCTCACATAGGTGTTCCTTTTGTCCAGGTGGGAAAGGGCAGTGTGGAGTGCAAATAGAGATTGCATCATCTCTGGGTCTGTTGTGCGGTATGCAAATATAGTGGTTCTAGGGTTTCTAGGATAATGGTGTTGATGTGACCAACCATTCAAAGCATTTCATGGCTACAGACGTGAGTGCTACGGGTCGCTAGTCATTTAGGCAGGTTACCTTAGTGTTCTTGGGCACAGGAACTGTGGTGTTCTGCTTGAAACATGTTGGTATTACAGACTAAGACAGGGAGAGTTTGAAAATGTCAGGGAAGACACTTGCCAGTTGGTCAGCGCACACTTGGATTAAACATTATGGTAATCCGTCTACCCCAGCGCCCTTGTGAATGTTGATCTGTTTAAAGGTCTTACATCGGCTGCGGAGAGCGAGATCACACAGTCGTCCGGAACAGCTGATTCTCTCATGAGTGTTTCAGTGTTACTTGTCTCGAAGTGAGCATAGAAGTAATTTAGCTCATCTGGTAGGCTCGTGTCACTGGACAGCTCTCGGCTCTGCTTCCCTTTGTAGTCTGTAATAGTTTGCAAGCCCTGACACATACGACGAGCATTGGAGCCTGTGTAGTACGATTCGATCTTAGTCCTTTATTGAAGCTTTGCCTGTTTGATGGTTAGTTGGAGGGCATAGTGGGATTTCTTATAAGCTTCCGGGTTAGAGTCCCGCTCCTTGAAAGCGGCAGCTATACCCTTTAGCTCAGTGGGAATGTTGCCTGTAATCCATGGCTTCTGGTTGGGGGGCGTACAGTACGTACAGTCACTGTGGGGATGATGTCCTCGATGAACTTATTGATAAAGCCAGTGACTGATGTGGTGTACTTAATGCCATTGGAAGAATCCCAGAACATATTCCAGTCTGTGCTTGCAAAACAGTCCTATAGTTTAGCATCTGCTTCATCTTTTTTATAGACTGGATCACTGCTGCTTCCTGCTTACATTTTTAGCTTGTATGTAGGAATCAGGAGGATAGAGTTATGGTCAGATATGCCAAATGGAGGGCAAGGGAGAGCTTTGTACGCGGAGTGAGGTACAACTGATTTAAGTTCCCTGCATTAAAGTCCCCGGCTACTAGGAATGCCGCTTCTGGATGAGCGTTATTCTGTTTGCTTATGGTGGAATACAGCTCATTGAGTGCGGTTTTTGTTCCAGCCTTGGTCTGTGGTGGTATGTAGACAATTACGAAAAATAAAGATGAAAACTCTAGGTATATAGTGTCATCTACAGCTTATCATGAGATACTCTACATCAGGCAAGCTAAACGTTGAGACTTCCTTAGATATTGTGCACCAGCTATTGTTTACAAATGCATATGCCCCCGCCCCATGTCTTACCAGAGGTTGCTGTTCTGTTCTGCCGATAGAGTGTATAACCCGCCAGCTGTTTGTTCTTAATGTCGTCGTTCAGCCATGACTCTGTGAAACATAAGATATTGCAATTTGTAATGTCCCGTTGGTAGGATATACGTGCTTTCAGTTCATCCCATTTATTTTCCAGCGATTGAACGTAAGCTAGCAGAACGAAAGGCAAGGACATATTAGCCAGTCGCCTGATCCTTGCTAGGCATTCTGATCTCTTTGCGCAAAAGTTTCCTTTTCCAGCGAATCACTGGGATCTGGGCCTGGTCGGGTTTCTGTAGTATATCCAAGGCAGCCGACTCATTGAAAAATAACTCCTTGAGGTGTAATCCCAGTTCTGATGTCCAGAAGCTATTTTCGGACATAAGAGACGGTAGCAGAAACATGAATGTACAAAACAAGTTACGAACAATGGACAAAAAAATTTGCATGGTTGGTTAAGAGCCGATAATTCACAAAGGCCTGGAGTATACCATTGAACTTCAGATCAGTGAAACACAAAACGCTTTTGCTGAGTAATGGCCATGCTGGTGGTGTAACGACCATAAATCATGAACCACACGTTTTAGGACCTGGCCATGAATCATGAAACAGATCAGAGACCACAGTGGCACCGCTGGCAGACCGAGCCAGATCAAACATTTCCATTAACTAGCCAATATGAACACTTAGGTAATATGAGCAATATGAACACTATATAATAGCCTCTAGTTTGGATGAAATTGTGTTTATTAGTTCCTAAATAACAAACACATTAAAATGCCACAATCTTATGGCATTTGAAGAAGCTTGGAAAGCAGAATTGTACAGCCATACCTTAATTGCTAAGTCCATTACAGACATCTCTTCTCTCCATTACAATTTTGTAGCCCTCTCCACTCACAGCACCTCAGTGGTATAAAGTACTTTATAGTACCACTTAAGTCGTTTTTGTTTTGTATCTGGACTTTACTATTTATGTTTTTGACAACGTTTACTTGTACTTCACTACGTTCCTAAAGAAAATAATGTACTTTTTACTCTATTCATTTTCTCTGACACCCAAAAGTACTTGTTTTAAATGCTTAGCAAGACAGAAAAAGGGTCCAACATTCCTGGTCGTCCCTACTGCCTCCCTACTTTTACTCAAGTAGGACAATTGGGTACTTTTTCCACCACTGCACCACCTGTCATCACGTACATATACGGGTTGAAAATGACAGATTTTGTCATTGATGAGTACCTAAATTGGAACACAGTTGGCTGTACAGTAACATGCTATACATGACGTCAGACTTCATGCACTCCGCTTCACAAATCTGTATGGGTTTGATCCTTATTAACTTGAGCAAAGCATGTGACAAGAAGATGCCCCCATCTCTCCTGCTAATTGTGCTACTTATGCACATTTGTCATTGTTTGAGTGAGGGATATGCTGTAAATTGAGATGAGTCTGTGTTCTGAAAGCTGAGATGTAGAGGATTATAATAAATACCGCTTTGACGTCATACAAGGAAACCCCACAACCTTGAGTCCAAAAGTGCACTTCACATTTCCATATTTGTAAACTCATGTAATTTACAGTATCAGCATTTACAACCACTATGTTTGATCCACAGTTACAAGGATGACATGCATTATACCCTGGGTTTCCTGAATAAAATGAGCCTGTTTGTAGTATTGTGAAGAAAAATACAAATGGAACACGCACTATAATGCATTCCCAACTCCATCCTATGCGCACCAAAATTACAATCCATTTGCCTGAAGTGCCTTTTGAAAGCCTAAGACTGTAAGATTGTATTTTATAACTTAGCTAGGCATGTTGGTAATCGAATACAGTTTCAAATTATGCCCACCTGAATCAGATTGTGATTTCTAAATGGAATATTTTTGGATTGCAAGACAACAAGAATAATTGTTTGATGGTGGGGACGCAGGGCTGTGTTCCAAAAAGAGACAAGTGTGATGGCTTCAGTTACTCAATGGCAAAACTAGGAAAGCTACAAAAAAAACATATATTTGAAGGCTCTTTCCTTGAATCATAGAAGTGCATTGAGATTACTTAGGAACTGTGCACAGTTTGGAGAGATGTGTGGCCACTTGGAGACACCAGTTAGACCTCTCACTCAAACCCCTGTAATAGTTATTTCTTATCTTGCACCTACTTAAACATTTAAATTAATATTCTTAAAATGTTACTGAAGTACTGAGTATTTTCAGATTTTGTTGTTGACAAATGCTGTGAAAATGACAGTAAAATGTAAAATGCACATAAAATCAAGTGTAATGTTTGGATTCAGTCTTGTGTCAGGTGAACTGTTGTGTTCTCACCTTTGGTCAGATAATTTCCCCATAATTCCCAGTGTTCTCTTTCAACTGCTACCATGATCATGCATATTATTATTTTTTAATTGTATGTTTAGAGAATTTTTGTACCTCTTTTTCGTGGTATCCAATTCATAGTTACAGTCTTGTCTCATCGCTGCAACTCCCGTACGGACTCAGAAGAGCTGAAGGATGAGAGCCGTGCACCAGCCGCACCAATGTGTCGGAGGAAACACCGTGCACCTGGCCGGGTGTTAGTGTGTATTGCGCCCGGCCCGCCACCGGAGTCGCAAGAGTGCAATGGGTCAAGAACATCCCTGCCGGCCAAACCCTGCCCTAACCTGGACGATGCTGGGCCAATTGTGCGCCGCACCATGTGTCTCCCGGGCACAACTGGCTGCGACAGAGCCTGGACTCGAACCAGGATCTCTAGTGACACAGCTAAACTCAGCAAAAAAACAAATGTCCTCTCTTAACTTAATTAACATGTGTAAATATTTGTATGAACCTAACAATATTCAACAACTGAGACATCAACTGAACAAATTCCACAGACATGTGACTAACAGAAATGGAAGAATGTGTCCCTGAACAAATGGGGGGAGGCTTTCGAGTCAAAATCAAAAGTAACTGAGTCTGCACAACTCTGCCAGGACCTAGGATCAAGAGAGACACTCAAGTGTTTTAGTACTATATTTCTTGACACAATGATGAAAATAATCATGGCCTCTAAACCTTCAGGCTGCATACTGGACCCTATTCCAAGTAAACTACTGACAGAGCTGCTTCCTGTGCTTGGCCTTCCTATGTTGAACATAATAAACGGCTCTCTATCCACCGGATGTGTACCAAACTCACTAAAAGTGGCAGTAATAAAGCCTCTCTTGAAAAAGCCAAACCCAAAAAATAAAAATAAACTATCGGCCTATATCGAATCTTCCATTCCTCTCAAAATGTTGAAGCCTGTGTTTCAGACATAAAGAAGTGGATGGCTGCTGTAGAGAAATGCTAATTCTTATGTAGGTGACCAAACTATTGTTAAGGGGGGGCTACAACTCAGAGTTGAGCCTGTGGGGTCCCCTACAGGATAGCTCCCGCATTACACTAATGGCCAAAACCAGCGCACACACACATGATCTCAGTTGTCTCTGAACGTTGAATGCCCGAAGAGGATTCTACGATGACGGACAGACTACTGAGCCAATGGCGGAAGACTACAGACTACACCCCAGCTGAACCAATCCAAAGATCCGATCTTCCAGAATCAACCTACTTTCTGTTCTATATATAAGTGGTGTACTGATTGTATCGGCCTCTTCTTCGTCTGCGCTTCCGTACGAACCAGCGGGAGAGCCGTAATTACGCTGTTCTAGATATCTTCACTCTGAATAAACTGTAGCTTGTCATACAATTTACCACCTTGTCTGAATCGATCCTTGACCGACTCGTCCGTCTACATATCCAATTGCTAACACTGCAAACGTTCTACTTTTAAATTCTGACAAAACAGAGATGCTTGTTCTAGGTCCCAAGAAACAAAGGGATCTTCTGTTGAATCTGACTATTAATCTTAATGGTTGTACAGTCGTCTCAAATAAAACTGTGAAGGACCACGGCATTACTCTGGACCCTGATCTCTCTTTTGACGAACATATCAAGACTGTTTCAAGGACAGCTTTTTTCCATCTACGTAACATTGCAAAAATCAGAAACGTTCTGTCCAAAAATTATGCAGAAAAATGAATCCATGCTTTTGTTACTTCTAGGTTAGACTACTGCAATGCTCTACTTTCTGGCTACCCGGATAAAGCACTAAATAAATTTCAGTTTTTTGATCATATTACTCCAGTGCTAGCCTCCCTACACTGGCTTCCTGTTAAGGCAATGGCTGATTTCAAGGTTTTACTGCTAACCTACAAAGCATTACATGGGCTTGCTCCTACCTATCTCTCTGATTTGTTCCTGCCGTACATACCTACACGTACGCTACGGTCACAAGACGCAGGCCTTCTAATTGTCCCTAGAATTTCTAAGCAAACAGCTGGAGGCAGGGCTTTCTCCTATAATGCTCCATTTTTATGCAATGGTCTGCCTAACCATGTGATAGATGCAAACTCGGTCTCAACCTTTAAGTCTTTACTGAAGACTCATCTCTTCAGTGGGTCATATGATTGAGTGTAGTCTGGCCCAGGAGTGGGAAGGTGAACGGAAAGGCTCTGGAGCAACGAACCGCCCTTGCTGTCTCTGCCTGGCCGGTTCCCCTCTTTCCACTGGGATTATCTGCCTCTAAACATAATTACAGGGGCTGAGTCACTGGCTTACTGGTGCTCTAAGCTTACTGGTGCTCGTCCCTAGGAGGGGTGCGTCACTTGAGTGGGTTGAGTCACTGATGTGATCTTCCTGTCTGGGTTGGCGGCCCCCTTGGGTTGTGCCGTGGCGGAGATCTTTGTGGGCTATACTCGGCCTTGTCTCAGGATGGTAAGTTGGTGGTTGAAGATATCCCTCCAGTGGTGTGGGGGCTGTGCTTTGGCAAATTGGGTGGGGTTATATCCTTCCTGTTTGGCCCTGTCCGGGGGTGTCATCGGATGGGGCCACAGTGTCTCCTGACCCCTCCTGTCTCAGCCTCCAGTATTTATGCTGCAGTAGTTTGTGTCGGGGGGCTAGGGTCAGTTTGTTATATCTGGGGTACTTCTCCTGTCTTATCCGGTGTCCTGTGAGAATTTAAGTATGCTCTCTTTAATTCTCGCTTTCTCTCTTTCTTTCTCTCTCTCGGAGGACCTGAGCCCTAGGATCATGCCTCAGGACTACCTGGCATGATGTTCTGCCTGTGATTATTATTATTTAACCATGCTGGTCATTTATGAACATTTGAATATCTTGGCCATGTTCTGTTATAATCTCCACCCAGCACAGCCAGAAGAGGACTGGCCACCCCTCATAGCCTGGTTCCTCTCTAGGTTTCTTCCTAGGTTTCTGTACAAGTTTTTCCTAGCCACCGTGAATCTACACCTGCATTGCTTACTGTTTGGGGTTTTAGGATGGGTTTCTGTACAACACTTTGAGATTTCAGCTGATGTACGAATGGCTATATAAATACATTTGATTTGAAGTCTACGCTATGTAAAGCTCCGCCTTATCTCAGTTCACTGGTCAAGATAACAACACCCACCCGTAGCACAAGTTCCAGCAGGTATATCTAACACCTCATTTGGCAGCCTTTCCTTCCAGTTCAATGCTGCCAGTGACTGGAATGAATTGCAAAAAATACTAAAGTTTGAGACTTTTATTTCCCTCACCAACTTTAATCAACTATCTTAGCAGCTAACTGATCACTGCAGCTGTACATAGTCCGTCTGTAAATAGCCCACCCAATCTACCTACCTCATCCCCATACTGTTTTTATTTGATACTTTTCTGCTCTTTTGCACACCAGTATCTCTACTTGCACATCATCATCTGCACATTTATCACTCCAGTGTTAATCTGCTAAATTGTAATTATTTGCTCCTATGGCCAATTTATTGCCTACCTCCTCATGCCTTTTGCACACACTGTATGTAGACTTTCTTTTTTCTACTTGTCATTGACTTGTTTATTGTTTACTCCATGTGTAACTCTGTGTCACACTGCTTTGCTTTATCTTGGCCAGGTCGCAGTTGCAAATGAGAACTTGTTCTCAACTAGCCTACAGCTGCAATCCCATTAACCGGAGCGATATGACAACAGCCAGTGAAAGGGCAGGGCGCCAATTTCAAAACATCAAAAATCTCATAATTAAAATTCCTCGAACATACATGTATCTCATACCATTTCAAAGCTAATCTTGTTGCTAATCCCACCACAGTGTCCGATTTCAAATATGTTTACAGCAAATGCACCACAAACAATTATGTTAGGTCACCACATAGCCACAGAAAAACACAGGCATTTTTTCCAGCAAAAGATTTTCAATTTTCCAGTCAGAAAAACCACAAATAGAGATAAAATTAATCACTAACCTTTGATCATCTTCATCAGATGACACTCAAAGGACTTCATGTTACACAGTACATGTGTGTTTTGTTTGATAAAGCTAATATTTATCAAAATATGAGTTTACTTTGGCGCGTTACATTCACTTGTTCCAAAAACATCCAGTGATTTTGCATAGCTACATCATTCAACAGAAATACTCATCATAAATGTAGATGTAGAAGTTATACACATGGATTTATAGATATACCTCTCCTTAATGCAACTGCTGTGTCAGATTTTTTTTTAACTTAACGGAAAAACAAACCCATGCAATAATCAGAGACGGCGCTCAGAAGTAAACGTCACAATAGCCGCAATGATGGCGTCAACATAAACAAGAAATTACATGATAAATATTCCCTTACCTTTGATGATCTACATCAGAAAGCACTCCAGGAATCCCAGGTCCACAATAAATGTTTGTTTTGTTCAAAAATGTCTGTTATTTATGTCCAAATACCTTCTTTTGTTAGCGCGTTTGGTATATTCAAACGCTCATTATGGTCAGCTTTATATCGGACAAAAACTTCAAAAGGTTATATTACAGGTCGAAGAAACATTTCAAACTAAGTACACAATCAATCCTTACAATGTTTTTAACATATAGCTTCAATAAAGTTCCAACTGGAGTATTCCTTCGTGTCTTCATGAGCAATGGAATGCATGAGGAATAAGCGTGATCAGAAAATGGCTGACTGCCAGACACCTGATAGATTCTGCTCTTATTCAAATTTCTATTGATGGGTGACATCTAGTGGAACCCCTAGGCAGTGCAACATCATTAATATCTCAAGGGGATTTCATTGGGGACTCTGGTGAATACATACAAAGCACAGATTTCTCACTTCCTGTTTTGATTTCTCCTCAGGATTTTTCCTGCCATATGAGTTCCGTTATACTCACAGACATCATTCAAACAGTTTTAGAAACTTTAGAGTGTTTTCTATCCAATACTAATAATAATATGCATATATTAGCAACTGAGACTGAGGAGCAGGGAGTTTCCTTTGGGCAACTTATTCATCCAAGCTATTCAATACTGCCCCCCAGCCATAAGAAGTTAAAAAGGTGAAATAAATAAATAAAATATTCCTACCCCTGAGTGACCCGTTAAGTAGAATGATGTGGATGGCCTGTCTTTTTTGTTTCTGGTATCAGTAATGACTGCTGGGACCCTGGAGAACTAGTGGAAACAAGACACAGATCAGTAAGAAGAGACAGTTTCATCAGTAAAGTATGAGTTTGACAGGGACATACTGGACATATTGTTGAAATGCAACTATGCTTAAAACCTCTCTGGGATTTGTGGGAGGCTAGCATCCACATCGACAACACCCAGTGAAATTGTCTGCCAAATAAGTTCTGTCATACTCACAGACATCATTCAAACTGTTTCAGAAACTTCTTCTATCCTAATCTACTAATAATATGCATATCCTAGCTTCTGGGCCTGAGTAGCAGGCAGTTTACTTTGGGCACACTTTTCATCCGGACGTGAAAATACCGCCCCCTAGCCTAGAGAGGTTAGATATGGGTCGAAAATATTCAATAGGATTAATCTAATCAGTGTCACCTGGTATAAAAATATGCTCTATAATGAAATTGAAAATCCAGTTCTCCAGTATATTGTTGTCCTTTCACATATGTAGTCTCAACTGTTCCTTGCCTTCACAATAGGCCCCTGGAAAGCCTTAAATACACACTACCATTTACCCTAGTCACCTTTCTGAATATGTGATATTATGTAGGGGGATAGTGATTTTAGGGGCAATATCGCTCCAAGCGATTGGAATTTGATCATGCTGAATAGCCACCACTACTCTGCTGCTCCCTCTATGGATGTTTTATCCCCCCACCCCTTTTCCTCCTCAACGGACAATTACCCTGACCACACCTCAATGAACATATATATTTATCATTGTCACATTGTAAATATGTATATATTATAATAGTTGTATTATTATTTTTATTGTTTCATTCACACCTGAACTTTTGGAGATCGGAGCGTACATATTTCAGTGTACACTGCATGGGACAAAAAAATATTAGAATCTAATCTAATGATCACTCAGTCAAGATGGTAAGTGTGAAAGGAAGGGGGCGGGCAGAGGGAGAGGGAAGGATTGAAGGACCCTGGGGAGGGGAAGTGAAAAACCGTGGAAAGGCTGACTGAAGGACCATGGGAATGGTTGACACTAGTTACCACAACCACAAAGCCTTAAAACCAGCATGTTTCTACAATTTATCTTCTGAAAATCTGATTTCAAACCGAACCATAACCACACTGCTAACCTTATGTCTAATGATAACCGTAAAAAAAGACCATGGAGCACATTTTTGTTTTCATACATTTCTATGTAATAAACCATTTTGAGTTTGTGACTATGGTAACTAGTGAAAACCCCTGGGAGGGGAAGTGAAAAACCCTGGGAACGGGAAGTGAAGTACTCTGGGATGGTTCTAATCACAGAGAATCATAAGCTGATTAACCAGTGTCCCTCTGAGCAAAGTTCCACCTTGTCCTCCAAAGACGTTACGGAAACGTGACAGACAAGAAACAGTTATCTAATCTGTTTGTTGCTTCCCTCCAGGTCTTGACTCCGTATAATTGTTAGGTACTGTGCGAAGAGGTTTTCTTAGGGGAGAGTGCTAAAGGGTTGTACCAAAGGGTTAGTTGAGCCACCCCTTGTTTCTCGGAAACCATGCACAAAATGAATTGTGACCAAATGTTTAGGACCTGGTCATCATTTTATGGAGTATTTTAATTTTTAAGAAACAACATGTGAAAAGTGGTAAGGAAGTTATGTACAAATAAACAGATTTTCACAAAGTCACATTTATTTAGTGTTATAGGTTTTATGATGCTTGTATCTAAAACAAAGTATATAGTTTTAAGACTGTTTTATACATCAGTTGGGGTCTCTATAACCTACATTATGATGTCCTGAACATAGCATTAAAGTTCATCATTTTAGCTGTGTGGGCTAATATAGTCAAAAAAGTTGATTTGGGGTAAATTGTGCCATTTGGCCAGGGGCAAGTTGAGTCAATGGTCAATCAATATAACCCAATCGAAATGATGATTACATTTTGGCAGTTGTATTCATAATAGGCCTATGCAAACTATTTTGAAGGCACCTCGCATTCAAATGATGAAAAATGTGTTCCTCAGTTGGGTTTGCTCAACATATTCCACTGTCCCTTACCTCTTGTCGACAGGGTCTAATGTTATGTATCAACATTTGTTCTCTCTTCCAGTACCTCCTCCACTCCCAGAAGTGTTGGGCCCCATTGACCCACTGTAGTTAGCCAGGCATAATGATCGGTATAGTGAGTATGTTTGGGGAATATGGGATTGTGACTAGAAATATATATTTTTATTTTTGTTTCAATTTGTCTACCTTGTACTTGTCTTTACAAAGTATTTTGACAACTGAAAAGTGCTGCTTGTTGTACCTTGGTTGAATAAGTTCTTTATCAGAATCACATTCACATTCACTTGCACATGTACAGTATATCCCAGGGCTGATGGGAAATATGTGCGGTGGCGTTATCCATTTGCCCTCGTTTCCATCCATTGGACAGTGACACATATGAATAAGTACACCGCAAATTGGCCAGTGTTAACAAGTGTTCAGTTCCTTGGTGTTACCTTTTTAGTGTTAAGATGTGTTGATTAAAAAGTTGTTTTTACACCCTCTGTGCTAATATAACTCCCAGGTGAGAGTTACTGTACAGAGGTTGGGCGGTGGTACTGGGCAGTGTTGATTGAGCTTCCAGTTTTAACTTGAAACTTCCTTTTCATCTAATTGGTGCAAGGGCAGCTGGAATTGCCCACCAGTGAAAGGTAAGTAATATGTTAATTTTTAAAATATATTTATAAATAAGTTAACTGGTGGCCAAACTTGTTATATCGGCGAAGCGAATGGTCGAGATCTTTGTTTGTAGATATAGCTACATCTGCAAAGTTTAGATTTAGATGTTTGCTAGCTAGCTAACGTGGTTAGTTAACATTAGCACTAGATGAATTAGCTATCTAGCAAAATGTTAGCGGGAACGTTGTCTCAACTTCATTAGTTTGCTAAAATTAGCAAACTATTCGATTTGAGAAATGAATTGAAATCCAAAAGGATCAGCATTTTGCTGTACCATTAGGTGATTTCCTGAGTAGCGCAGCAGTTTAAGGCACTGCATCTCAGTGCAAGAGGTGTCATTACAGTCCCTGGTTCAAATCCAGGCTGTATCACATCCGGCTGTGATTGGGAGTCTCATAGAGTGGTGCCAAATTGGCCCAGTGTTGTCTGGGTTTGGCCGGGGTGGGCTGTCATTGTAAATAAGCGTTTGTGCTTAAAACCTCTTAAATCTAGGGGGCAGCATTTTCACTTTTGGATAAATAGCGTGCCCAATTTCAATGGGCAATAGGGATGCATAGAAAGACAGGGGTTTCAAAATAAGAGTCACTTCCTGATTGGATTTGTCTCAGGATTTCGCCTGCAATATCAGTTGTCTTGTACTCACAGACAATATTTTGAAAGTTTTGGAAACTTTAGAGTGTTTTCTATCCTAAGCTGTCAATTATATGCATATTCTAGCATCTGGTCCTGAGAACTCGGGATGGCCGGGCAGTGTTTCTGGTTCCTCTCCATCGCTTGTTGGTGTTGATTTCAGAATGTCATTTTGGTGATGGTACCTCACTGTTTAAACATATTGCAAATGGACAAAAGTCAGTCAGCCAGCAAGTCACCGTCCATCAGTCAATTAACCAAACTGATGCAAGCTGACACCACACCCACTTTTTCCAACTCATTTTCGAAGCCAACTATCACATATTTCAGAGCAGGCACATAATTCACAGGGCCTTCAGTTTAAAACATAATAAAAGCGTAAAACACGTAGTTACGTTCTAGCTGCGGGTCCAGTTCTGTCATTATGTGTAGAACTATGTGAGGTGACCCCGAATCCCGAGTTTCGGCTCGATAGGTCATTCGGGGCCCGAGCAAGACCTTAATTGGTGCTGAAAATCCACTTTTTTCCATGCCTTGATATAATTTTCCAATACAATGGGCATATAATGCACTTATTTCATTCCGATGCGCCTGTGATGCACTGATTTCATCCTGATGCACTCGTGATGCACTGATTTCATTCTGATGTGCCTGTGATACACTGTTTTCAATCGGATGCGCCTGTGATGCACTAATTTCATTCTGATGTGCCTATGATGCACTGATTTCAATTTAATGTGCCTGCGATGCACTATGCCATTCTGATGCATGCTCTCTTTGTGGCCTTAATATATTAAACAAAGCAGAGTCACTCCTTTATTGCTCCTGTTTATCTCACCTACAACTTGCAGGCTTAATTTATGAGTGGGAGAGAACCAGACAAAAAATAGTTATTTCCTTGTGTGAATATTTAGCACTTCCTGGTGTCAATTCAGCTACAGGATGCATTCTCTATAGTTGAACCTCCTACTTTAAAAGGTGTTCCAGCTTAATAGTGAGGTTGTTGAAAAAACACTCCCATGGGTCATTTGAAGAACACCTGAAGAGTTATATCTTAACACTACAAAACGTGTTAAATTAACACTGATGAGAGTGGACCTAT
Source organism: Oncorhynchus kisutch (assembly GCF_002021735.2). Lineage (NCBI taxonomy): Eukaryota > Metazoa > Chordata > Actinopteri > Salmoniformes > Salmonidae > Oncorhynchus > Oncorhynchus kisutch. The sequence continues at coordinate 34,362,397 of NC_034195.2, forward strand.
GTAAACACTGGATGTGTGTTAAAATGAACACTCCTGGTGTTAAATTAATACTTTCAAATTTGCTGTGTAATTTACTAATTTCCTCCTATTCTGTTGGGACGTATCACCTGAGTGTCCCTGACACCTGTCATTTTTAACACAGGGAGTCATAAATAAACGGTAGAGTAATTCCAGAGCCTTGGTAGCGATTTTTCAGCCAACCTCTATGGCAGCCATTTTATTTCCTCTCCCCCTGAGGGTGACCGTATGGATGATGTTATCGGTACTTTTGAGCGGCGACACAAGCTGGTGAGCAGCACTAAGTTTGACCTTCATCTACAAACATCTGTGCCATCCCCTTGACACACACACACCATCCCCACCACCCCCACCATACCATACTGCAGACACACAGCTGTCAGAGGAGCCACCATGCAGTGTGCCACTGTGTCCCTGAGACAGCCAGCCAAGGGCAGGAACTGAATACGAGTCAGACAGCAGCAGGCTGGGCCACAGACTGAGGGCTAGAGGACCAGGGCCTGGCAGACATAGTGAGATCAAAGTGTTTAAGGGTGGGTGAATGGGCTGCTGGGAACCCTTATATGTCATTCAGGGGTAAAATGGTGCTAAATATAGGGTTTAAATGTGAGTGGTTCTGTTGTTAGGATGATTGTTGTTGAAACAATTGATTATATTTTCATGGTGTTTTACCAGACACTTAGAACATAAATGGATTCAATAAGCCAGGAATACTCCTGTGAAAATACAGATAAACTATATCAGCATGATTGCTTTATTAATATGTTGATGAGATAGAATCTCATTCAAGGAGATGCTGGCATTTGAGTATACTAAACAGCAGTCAACACCATTTATTTCCCCCTCACATTCACTCTGAGGTTTTGTAGTTGGTTCTCCCAAACATGGGTAAAAGTTAAATCATGACAAAAAAAGAAATGTGTTTCCCCCCACCTGAACAGTCTACCTTGACACTAACACAAATATCAACCCTTCGCGTCCAACTCCAGGACCAGGAGTGGTGGGTGACCTGATGATGAACCCCTCTTGAACCCTCTGGTGAGATAAGCCTCTTTCTCACCTCCAGAGGGTGACAACTGTAAAACATGTCCCCTGCTATGCCCAGATTAAACCATCCGTCTGACTGTAGAACCTCACTGATAATGGAGGAGGATCTCTCCTATGTGACACCTCAGTGCCTCTCTTTCATGATTTTCTCCCTTAACTCCCCCTTCTCTCTGTGTCTCTCACTCCCTATGAGACACCCCACCTCTCTCTCGTGATGTTTAGCATGGGTAGAATGGTAAATGCAGTGGCTGCCATTACTCTGGTTGTGTGCCATCCATCCTATGGAGAATCCCTGGTCTGGAGATCGATAGCTACTGGCAGGTAGATGAGGAATGGCAAGGGAAGGGAAGGAAGACTTTGACTGAGGAAGCTGTCACCATGTCCTGGATACAGTTCACAGTGGCCTAACCACTAATGCCCAAAAAGCCGGTGTATGGAGGATATATTGGCGGTGTGCCAATATATCCTCCAAACACCGGCTTCTCGAGCATTATGACTTTTATACAACGAGTTATCAACATATTGAAATAATGATTGACATCTTTTCATTAACATTTTTATTTTGCTGAATTTATTCATAGTGTTTCATCCTTCCACAAGATATAGTCCCGTCACAAATCTAGAGTTGCTACCCAAGCCGGCTGGTCGTTCGTTTTATTAAGTTGCCAGAGACGAGACCCAGTCCTGAAGTGTTTTGTTCTATATCTATGGACCAGTCATTCATTCTAAATGTTCCATTGCCATATTGGCTGGCCACGTTCTAATCCCTTACTTGCTAGCTAGCCAACTACGTCTAATTTACAGTCACGTCAAAAAATGCAGCCAGAATAACAGCAAAGCTGCCTTTTGCGTTTATTTAAGATGTTTTCTAGTGACATTTATTTGGAATCATCCATAACAATGGACCTAATGAGGTGAAATTTCGTCTGGCATAGAAAATGTGTTCACTCTTCAGCGTGATCGTTTGTTTCGTTTGACCTTTTTTCAATTTACATTTCTTTGTATATATCCCAAAAAATGATGACAGCTGATTTATGATTTAAAATGGCTGAGGAACGCTGCCTCCCTGTCTATCTCGTCCCGACTCCCGATGCATTCATTACTATGGGACAGATGGAGATTGAATTTGAATATTGAAACAATGTTGCAAACCGACAGCAAGGTTTATACAAATCTCCGCTGTTGAAAACTAAATGTTATTCTGAAAGAAATGTGTGATAATGACTCAATGCTTTTTATAATGGAGATCAAGTTTATAAATTGCCTTGCTGGGCTGATGAGACAGTGGATTGCGCAGATAGGTGGCACAGACTAAATAGTATAAGATTTAGCCGGTGGAAACTGGTGGAATGGACACCGGCTGGAATTTAACCAATCAGCTTTCAGGATTAGACCCACATGTTGTATAATGTGTTTTAATTACCAGCTAAACAACCGTTCATCATCACAGACTATGGTACTAGTATGAAATGTCTGGGAGGGAGTGGGAATGGAATCCTCAGCTTGGCTATTGGATAGTTAAAAAAGCATTAGAATTATCAAAGGGATACTTTTTTTAACCCAAAACATACAATGATAAATGTAAAGCATTGTGTAAACACCACAATAGGGAAAGTGAGAGTGCCACAATGGTTGTGCATGCATTTTGTTGATTAACATTTGACTGATGTTTCTTTCCATTAGGTGAGTCTCAAATTAATCGAAAACTTGTAACCACAATGTATTGTTCAGTCTATGTCTAATGTTCAGTCTGTGTATAAATGTTGTTTGTATCCCCATTGTGATTTGTCTCCCCTTTTGAAAATATTACAAACATATTTATATCTTTAAAACCCTGATGATGTGTTGGTTTTAACAATTAAGATGTTTTTTTTAATCAACTTCAACTGTCCTCCGATGGTTGCTGGATTTCCTCTTCACCCCAGATTCACAGGCAGCTGCAGACTTACTTACCTTAGGTCAGTGGTTCCCAAACTTTTTATAGTCCCATATCCCTTCAAACATTCAACCTCCAGCTACGTACCCCCTCTGGCACCTGCTTGCACGCTCATTACCACTCCACTATGTCTCCCTGTCATGGCTTTTGCGTCATCAGTACAGATACCAACATGAGCAGCAGCTACGTTTGGCTACATATGAACTGTTAATGGAATTCCCACGAGAGAGTAACGGTTAATGTGATTGGATGTTAGTTATTTTGACTAGGCTACCTGTATTTGATATTGTGTTGTTATTTCACTGAATACTAGATGGTTTAATTTTATTTTTGGCAAGAAAAATACCTCACCCAAATGTATAGCCCTGTTGGAAAATATAAATGGACTGCTTGAAAATGTGAATTTTTATTTTATTTTTTTAAACACATATATTTTCAAATGTGAATCACATTTTTATTTGGTGTACCCCCGGCAGCAGTATGCGTTCCCCAGTTTGGCTATACCTGCCTTATGTGATAGAGTGCCTTGCGAAAGTATTCGGCCCCCTTGAACTTTGCGACCTTTTGCCACATTTCAGGCTTCAAACATAAAGATATAAAACTGTATTTTTTCGTGAAGAATCAACAACAAGTGGGACACAATCATGAAGTGGAACGACATTTATTGGATATTTCAAACTTTTTTAACAAATCAAAAACTGAAAAATTGGGCGTGCAAAATTATTCAGCCCCTTTACTTTCAGTGCAGCAAACTCTCTCCAGAAGTTCAGTGAGGATCTCTGAATGATCCAATGTTGACCTAAATGACTAATGATGATACATACAATCCACCTGTGTGTAATCAAGTCTCCGTATAAATGCACCTGCACTGTGATAGTCTCAGAGGTCCGTTAAAAGCGTAGAGAGCATCATGAAGAACAAGGAACACACCAGGCAGGTCCGAGATACTGTTGTGAAGAAGTTTAAAGCCGGATTTGGATACAAAAAGATTTCTCAAGCTTTAAACATCCCAAGGAGCACTGTGCAAGCGATAATATTGAAATGGAAGGAGTATCAGACCACTGCAAATCTACCAAGACCTGGCCGTCCCTCTAAACTTTCAGCTCATACAAGGAGAAGACTGATCAGAGATGCAGCCAAGAGGCCCATGATCACTCTGGATGAACTGCAGAGATCTACAGCTGAGGTGGGAGACTCTGTCCATAGGACAACAATGAGTCGTATATTGCACAAATCTGGCCTTTATGGAAGAGCGGCAAGAAGAAAGCCATTTCTTAAAGATATCCATAAAAAGTGTCGTTTAAAGTTTGCCACAAGCCACCTGGGAGACACACCAAACATGTTGAAGAAGGTGCTCTGGTCAGATGAAACCAAAATTGAACTTTTGGCAACAATGCAAAACGTTATGTTTGGCGTAAAAGCAACACAGCTCATTACCCTGACCACACCATCCCCACTGTCAAACATGGTGGTGGCAGCATCATGGTTTGGGCCTGCTTTTCTTCAGCAGGGACAGGGAAGATGGTTAAAATGGATGGGAAGATGGATGGAGCCAAATACAGGACCATTCTGGAAGAAAACCTGATGGAGTATGCAAAAGACCTGAGACTGGGACGGAGATTTGTTTTCCAACAAGACAATGATCCAAAACATAAAGCAAAATCTACAATGGAATGGTTCAAAAATAAACATATCCAGGTGTTAGAATGGCCAAGCCAAAGTCCAGACCTGAATCCAATCGAGAATCTGTGGAAAGAACTGAAAACTGCTGTTCACAAATGCTCTCCATCCAACCTCACTGAGCTCGAGCTGTTTTGCAAGGAGGAATGGGAAACAATTTCAGTCTCTCGATGTGCAAAACTGATAGAGACATACCCCAAGCGACTTACAGCTGTAATCGCAGCAAAAGGTGGCGCTACAAAGTATTAACTTAAGGGGGCTGAATAATTTTGCACGCCCAATTTTTCAGTTTTTGATTTGTTAAAAAAGTTTGAAATATCCAATAAATGTCGTTCCACTTCATGATTGTGTCCCACTTGTTGTTGATTCTTCACAAAAAAATACAGTTTTATATCTTTATGTTTGAAGCATGAAATGTGGCAAAAGGCAAAAGGGGGTCGAATACTTTCGCAAGGCACTGTATACAAGCCAAACCTAGTGCAACAGTTTCAGGCCTGGCTGACAGCCTTAAAAATCATGTAAATCTCCATTATGGTCTACTCCTGAAAAGGCACCAGTCTCACCTGAGCACTTTCTATTAATTAAACCAATCTAACAAACTCCAGCCAGACCTGCAATCTCTCTCATTACCTCTCAGAGAGCTCCAGACCCAAAATGCCCTTTAAAGGTTCAGAAAACAACACAACTGATCAACCACAAAAAAAACTGATTACAGAGCACGGCAATTAGCTCAAACAGATTATCACAGGTGTTATAATGACATTAACTTTCTAAACCCTGCAATCCATTACCCTGTGTGTGGCTGAGTGGGCTGAAAAAATAAAGGTGGGTGACAGTGTTGGTGCAGCTCTGTTTCTTTATCCTTGTGGATCTATGTTAGAAATGCAGTTATATGTATTACATGTAGTCAGATTGTCAGATAAATTCTAGTATTTTCACTGTAAATGCAAAGATAATGGGCCACATAGGACCTACAACAATTTTTGAAGACATACAATGAATCCATACAAGCAGTTTAACATATCTAACTGCAGTTGCCAAGGGGATAGCAAGGCAAAAATGTTCACCTAATTGATGGTTTATGCTAAATATCACAAAAAAGCTCCATAGCACTGATGCTTGTAGGCTTTAATATTACACATGATCAAATATTTACATTACAAATGTGAGTTGTGCTTTGTAGTTACAATACAGTAGTGGAGTGGGAATGGTGTTAGCTAATTGTGGCTTGACATTGAAAGGCTTCATTTGAAAAATATCCATACTTCTTGCATCAACAAACAAGAATGGGACTTTGATATGCTCTGTACAGTCCAATAGAGCCTCTCATTTGGAATGTAGTCTAAAGCCCGAAGATAACCATATTGGCATCTATAGTGCCAATTAAAACCAAAGGCTCATTTGGCTTTCCTTTGATAGTAGGCTGCTGAGACTCTACACAACTGCACAGACCCTGATTTAGGCTAGTGCCCCATAATCCAACCGTACGCCACAGAGAAAGAAGCTAAATGTGTTGCTTCTCTTCCTCCTCCTTGGTGCATGGTTGCTTGAGCAGAGAGAGCAAGTGAGATCAACCATGAAAGTGCTGACAGTGCACATGCTCTTGCCAGCCGAGAGGACACTTGTAAAAGCAGTGATGGGACCTCTCTGGATGATTCATCATCCTCTCTCCTCTATACCTATGTAGAGGACAAATGATGGGTAATTCTGACCTTTAACATCTGTCTAGACCATCAGTAGCAAAATAGATACATTCAACACCAGTGTGAGATACGTGAACACCACAAATGTAAATCTTATATGCCGGGTTGTATAATTTTATGATAATAAGAAGACAAACAATATGTTCCATGTCAGTTGAAACTGTTGCATCACTAAGCTTCCTTAAAGATCAAATCCTCATCAAGGGAAACAGTCCACTGTTTGCCCCCAGCACCTGTGTTTTATTGACGAAACAGGAGTGAGGAGCGAATAGCAGCATGGTAAAAAAAAATATGGCAATAATATATTTTGTGGTTCTATAGCGTGAGGTTGAGGGAAAAAAAGAGGATTCGTTGTTTGCAGTAACTTTGTTGTTGTAATATCCCAAACGGACGTGGCAGTTTCCCCATTAAGGATTCAAGATTTAAATATCACATTTGGGAGCAACAAACAGTGAGCAGACGTGTTACGTTCCTGTCAACAAATATCTCTTCACCTGGTCATTGTCTGGTTTATGTTTCTCTCCACTGAGCCCAGCCAACAGTTACATCCTTCGTTTATTCACCTTCTGTCTTTTCTTAGTCAGCGGACAGCTGTGTATTTCCAGTCCCCTGTCTGTCATGGCTAAGCTTAAATCTTTAATGACACTCATCTGGAGTTCTGCCTACAGAATGGCTTAAATGTTTTTCCCAAAAAATGTCACACTTCTCTGGTACTTCTAATTTCCATCCCATCTGGTGGGCTATTCACTCAAATGCGCATTTACCCGAGGTTTAAGGGGCTTTTAAAATGTTCAATGAAAACAACAAACTAAACTTAATTATTGTGTGTTTTGAAAAGCGATCCAACTGAGCAAAAGACACGCAAAGATGTCATTTAAGTCTACATTTCCCTAATAACAAATTGAACAAACATTTTGAAATAATTTTGTCAACTTGGACCACATCATATGCATAATACTTGAGAAAAATAATGAAATATTAGGCTATTACAAAGGCCTATTTCTCCCTCGTCATAAGAAAGGTTATGCATTAACATTCCAGTCCAACCTTCTTTTTGATAAGTTCTTATGACAAGCTTTCCTTCCCTAAATCCCTCTCTAATCAATGGGGCTAGAATCAAAGTTTCATTTTCAACAACAGTGGACACCAAACCTCCTGTGCTGTGTATGAGAAGCCCATAGTGAATGGACACGCAAAACCAGCTAAATGACAGGAAATCACATCACTGTGGCCATGATTTCCTTCTCTGGACTGTGAGAGGATGAGCGGAGAGAGAGGAGATAAGGGATGAGAAAGGGCACTGACAGCATGTACTGTAGATAGCCAAACCCCAACCCTGTTGTCCTTTCAGGAGAGTGGGCACATCCAGCTGTCAGAACTGGTGCATTGCCTGGTAGACACCAGGGCCACCCGTGTCCTGGATGTGTTTTCTCTTCTCTCTCTTTCCTGTCGTTTACGCACTCGCTAGCTTCCATCGTTCCATCTGTTCCTTAAATAGACCATCCCCTCATCCCTCTCTTTCTTGTCCTCTTTGGGAGCAGCAGTCGTTCCAGACTTTCATTCCTGAGCCAGTCTCTGTTTCTCTCAGGGCCTTGGAAAGAGAGAGAGGAGCACTCCAGTTGTCTTCACTCCAACTGCCCATCTGTGGTGGGGGTGGCTAATGGGGGTAGGGTAGGAACCATGCAATCAACATCTTCTCCATGTCTCTTAATGACTACAGTACGACAATCCATTTAGACAATTGTATACAGTGGCGATACTTGTCAATGCTAGCAATGACTGTCACTTTCATACAAGTTATCACATTTAGGAATCTTGTTTGAGGATTTGGAGATGGAAGGGAGGGAGGAATTAAGGAGGAGCAGCCATAATATCTATCCATGGTGGCTGGCCATGGTTCGAAGGGGGTTAGGCCGTGTGTCTCCGTCTGTCCAGGGGTGTGGTTTCAGAAGAAACCATGAATACCCTGGGCCTCTTTGGAGCTGTGTGTAATTGAAAACAGCTTCAATCTGGTGCATGGAAACCAACCGGGATCTCTCTGGAAATAGACAGTGTTTTAATGAGTTTGTTCATTAAAAGTTTAACATTTTCCTAGGAGATCAGGACTGCACTTTTAAAGCAGATCTGGGAACCATATGAAATGCACAAACTGAGATGTGGAACTGTGTTATGCTATTACAAGCCACGCTTATACCTGGTTCTAACATGCATCCATTGTCCTGATCTTGTCCTCATTCTGATTGTGCCCACATTTTTAGACAGGTGTAGAGTTTTAAAATACGCACTGAACTGCTTTTGATCATATCTTATAAGTGTAAACAAGCAAGATCAGGATAAGATTTGGACAAGATCAAGACGAAGGACGCATGTTAATGGCAGGTATACACGGGCGCTTCTGTTTAGGAGATGGCACTGTTGCTATTGCTTCCTGGTTCAAATAGTGTCACTGTCTACATAGTGTGAGCTTGCTGGAAAAGGCTGCATACATAGTTATATTTCTCCAACGCTGTCCAGGGACATTGGTAATTGCCCTCTGTCCTATTACATTTCTTCCGCGGCACCTGGTTTTGGTGAGGTTGAAGCCAACCTCCTCCACATAAATAAATTCATGGCGAATTACATGGGAAACCAGCTCCAATACTCTCTGTAACAGACAAAGGGATATACAGAGTGTTTCTCTCAAATGGCACCTTGTAAAGTTGTTTCATCGTCACTCGGTGCCGTTGGAGGATGCGTTGTATGGTCGACAGGCTTACAGCATTGATGTTGTTAAATATGGTGTCATTATTCAAGATATGCTCTCTTATCTCTCGAATCCTAATTGCAATGTTGGCCAAAACCATATTTATAATTGCAGTCTCTTGTACATCTGTAAACAAGCGTCCTCGTCCTCCATGATGTCTTTGCCTTTCCACTCTGTACAGAATTCAAGCACAGTACAGCATAACCAACCTCATTCATTCAATGCAGTGCAATAAATGGATGGCTTAGAGTTACAAATGTTTATGCAATACTATGCAGTCATGCGTATTTTACAGTACATTACTGTAATGCTAAAATTGTAATTAGATAGTTCTCTAAAATTGTAATCATACCTGTTCTCATTTCTGAAGGTTCGAATTATGGACGCCACTGTAAATCGACTCAAGTTGGGCTGGACTCTCAGTCCAGCCTCTCTCATGGTCAAACTGTGATTGATCACATGATCAACAAGTGTTGTCCTAATCTCATCAGAGATGGCTCTCCTTCCTTCTCTTCTTTGCCCGTGTCCTTTTCTTCCTCTTCCTCTCCCTCCTACTCCTCTTGCTCTCTGTCCATTGTTGGCATCCATTGTTCAAAACAGGTCATCTGACCTTTGACCTATTTATAGGTCTATACGACAGTAAAGTAGTGATTGGTTAGTGATCAGTTAAGCTATTAGTGTTTGCACATGTGAGGAGTGTGTGGGTGACCTGGTGAATAAGTGTAGCATTTTGATTGGTTGTGTTTGGAAAAGGAATGCAAGCCACTTCCTGTTAGATTTTTCTGTTTTAGGTAGAGAATTGTGTGTAGTGTTTTGCAAAAAGTTGATATTGATAACTGATAACTGAGTCAAAGGCTGAGAAATATCTTATGGCTTTGGATATTTGGTGTCTAGTTTTGCACTATGAGTGAGAGGTTTCAAAAACTGTGAGACATGAAAAGATTTTGTGTGTAAGCAGTTGGAAAAAACTGTAAGAACTGGCAATCACACACAAGCACACTCAAAGTTCATTGATCATTAATTTAAATAATCAGTTTAAACATTCTTGCCCAAAGCTGTTGGGTGATGTTAGTCCAGTACACGACTAAGTCACTCCTGCATCCCTCCCTCGCCCTTAGTCTGCCAACCATTCCACTCCAGGTCTCTCTCTCTCTCTCACACACACACACACACACACACACACACACACACACACACACACACACACACACACACACACACACACACACACACACACAGCTAATATGACATTTACCTGTAATTAGACTCTTCCATATTTTAATAGAAAATGATATCCCTTAAGGTCTCCCTGTCATTTGCATGGGCAGCTCTGATGATAATCAGGTCCTGGAAAAAAATCATTAACTGACATGGGCTGTCAGCCCAAATTAGTACCTGCAAAAATCTTATCAGGGATGTGACCTTACAGAGCACCGCTGAACGTTGTCTAGCAGGGAAGAGAATGGTGGGTGTACTTCCTTTGTGTGTGTGTGTGGTTGTGTGCGTACTACCTTCTTGTGGTGTTCTGAAAGTTTATGAAACTTCTCATGCCTGTCCACTGTGAGTAGACCTTTCTACAGATGTAGGATCTTAATAATTTCTGAAAGTCTAAGTCGTTGGGGGTGGGGAATCTCTTCTTGACGCTACCCATCCCGTTAGCCGGATCATTTTCATCAGCGACCGCTGAATAGCATAGCGCCAGAATCAAATAATATTACTAAAAAATATTAATATTCGTGCAATATTGCAATACAGCTTAGCCTTTTGTTAATCCACCTCTCATCTCAGATGTTGAAATTATGCTTTACAGCAAAAGCAATCCAAACATTTGTGTAAGTTTATCGATAGCATAACATAACATAATGTGCACTAAGCATTAAGTAGCTAGGTCACAAAAATCAGAAAAGCAATCAAATTAATCGTTTACCTTTGATGATCTTCGGAAGTTTTCACTCACGAGACTCCCAGTTACAGAACAAATGTTCCTTTTGTTGCATAAAGATTATTTTTATACCCAAAATTCCTCAGTATGTTTGTCGCGTTATGTTCAGAAATCCACAGGAAAGAGCGCTCACGACAAAGCAGACGTATATTCCAAATAATATCCACAGAAACATGTCAAAGTTTTTTATAATCAATCCTCAGGTTGTTTTTAAAATATATATTTGATAATATATCAACCGGGTGTGTAGTTTTTTCAAAAACCCCAGGAGAAACATTGGCCGCTTTACTCTGTAGCGCAAAACTCACTCTGAGAGCCCCCACCTATCCACTTACGCAATGTGATCTTTCACGCTCATTTTTCAAAATAAAACTATGTCTAAAGACTGTTGACACCTTAGGGAAGCCATCTGGTTGATATCCCTTTACATGGAGGATAGGCATGCATAGGAACAGAGAGGTTTCAAAATAAGAGGCACTTCCTGATTGGATTTTCCTCAGGTTTTCACCTGCAATATCCGTTCTGATATACTCACAGACAATATTTTTATTATATGCATATTCTAGCATCTGGTCCTGAGAAATAGGCCGTTTCAAATGGGTACGTTTTTTAGCCAAAAACAAAAATACTGCCCCCCTACACGCAAAGGTTAATTGGGGAGGACGGGCCCGTGGTAATGGTTGGAGCGGAATTAGTGCAATGATATCAAATATAGTTGAAGTCGGGAGTTTACATACACTTAGGTTGGAGTCATTAACTAGTTTTCAACCAGTCCACAAATTTCTTGTGAACATAGTTTTGGCAAGTCGGTTAGAACATCTACTTCGTGCATGACACAAGTTATTTTTCCAACAATTGTTTACAGACAGGTTATTTCACTTATAATTCACTGTATCACAATTCCAGTGGGTCAGAAGTTTACATACACTAAGTTGACTGTGCCTTTAAACAGCTTGGACAATTCCAAAAAATGATGTCATGGCTTTAGAAGCTTCAGCTAGGCTAATTGACATCATTTGAGTCAATTGGAGGTGTACCTGTGAATGTATTTCAAGAACTACCTTCAAACTCAGTGCCTCTTTGCTTGACATCATGGGAAAGGAAATCAGCCAAGACCTTCAATTTTTTTTTGTAGACCTCACAAATCTGGTTCATCCTTGGGAGCAATTTCCAAACGCCTGAAAGTACCACGTTCATCTGTACAAACAAAAGTATGCGAGTATAGGAGATGCGTTCTGTCTCCTATAGATGACCGTACTTTGGTTGCGAAAAGTGCAAATCAATCCCAGAACAACAGCAAAGGGCCTTGTGAAGATGCTGGAGAAAACAGGGTCAAAAGTATCTACATCCACAGTAAAAAGGATCCTATATCGACATAACCTGAAAGGCTGCTCAGCAAGGAAGAAGCCACTGCTCCATAACCACCATAAAAAACAGACTACAGTTTGGAACTGCACATGGGGATAAAGATCATACTTTTTGGAGAAATGTCCTCTGGTCTGATGAAACAAAAATAGAACTGTTTGGCCATAATGCCCATCGTTAGGTTGTGATGAAAAGGCTTGCAAGTCGAAGAACACCATCCCAACCGTGAAACACGGTGGCGGCAGCATCATGTTGTGGGAGTGCTTTGCTGCAGGAGGGTCTGGTGCAATTCACAAAATAGATGGCTCATGAGGGAGGAAAAATACGTGGATATATTGAAGCTTCATCTCAAGACATTAGTCAGGAAGTTAAAGCTTGGTTGCAAATGGATCTTCCAAATGGACAACGACCCCAAGTATACTTCCAAAATTGTGGCATAGGAATTGTCATTATAATATAGCCTTCATTGTAACAGCCATTGAGCCTGTACAAATCAATACCACCATATATTATTGTCATATGTATAGGATAGACGTGGAGTAGCCTTCACAGTTCAGTGACATGTTGACTAGTGGCAATCTTATTCACTCATGAGACTATGTCAATTTGTATCATATCGAATTATTTAGCACGGATATATCGCACAATTGCAGTCTCGGCTTTGTTTAGTTTCAGGTGTGCAGCCCACATGCCTACCCCGACTGGCAGCTCCGGACAGGCGGGCGACTCTGGCAGCTCCGGACAGGCGGGCGACTCTGGCAGCTCCGGACAGGAGACAGGCACAGGACTCACCATGCTGGGGAGACACACAGGAGACCTGGTTTTGGGAACAGGCACAGGCGGCCTCCTCCTTGGCCGAGGCACCGGACACACTGGGCCGTGGAGGCGCACTGGCGGTCTCGAGAGCAGAGCTGGCCCCACTCGTTCTGGCTGGATGCCAGCTTCCACCCGGCAAATGCGGGACGCTGGTACCGAGCACACCGGCCTGTGAATGCTCGGCCGAGACACAGTGCACATCACCCCATAGTTCGGGGACTGACCAGTCACATGCTCGCCCCGGTAAGCACGGGGAGTGGGCTCAGGTCTCTAACCTGACTCCGCCACACTCCCCGTGTGCCCCCTCCCCAAATGTTCCTTTCTCCTGCTGCCTCCACTCTCCTGGCTGCCTCCACCTGTTCCCATGGGAGGCAATTCCTTCCAGCCAGGAACTCCTCCCATGTGTTGGATCCCTTGCCGTCCAGAATTTCCTCCCATGTCCAGTCCTCTCTTCCATGCTGCTTGGTCCTTTGGTGGTGGGTAGTTCTGTAACGGCTGTTGGAAGGAGTGGAGGACCAAGGTGCAGCGTGGTACGTGTTCCTCTTAATAATTGGAACTGAACACTGAACACAAAATAACAAAGCGAATGGACAAAAACTTGAACAGTTCTGTCTGGTGCAGAAAGACACAAAACAGAAAACAACTACCCACAAAACCCATGTGGGAAAAAGCTACGTAAGTATGGTTTTCAATCAGAGACAACGATAGACAGCTGCCTCTGATTGAGAACCACACCCGGCCAAACAACAAAGAAATACAAAACATAGAAACTGAATATAGAATGCCCACCCTAGTCACACCATGGCCTAACCAAAATATAGAATAAAAGCCTCTCTATGGCCAATGCGTGACACTGTGTTTATTTTCAGCAAACTTAACATGTGTAAATATTTGTATTAACATTCAACAAATTCAACAACTGAGACATATATTGAACAAGTCACACGGACATGTGACTAACAGAAATAGAATAGTGTGTCCCTGAACAAAGGAGGGGGGTCAAAATCAAAAGTAACAGTCAGTATCTGGTGTGGCCACCAGCGACATTAAGTACTGCAGTGCATCTCCTCCTCATGGACTGCACCAGATATGCCAGTTCTTGCTGTGAGATGTTACCCCACTCTTCCACCAAGGCACCTGCAAGTTCCCGGACATTTCAGTGGTTAATGGCCCTAGCCCTCACCCTTCGATCCAAAATGTCCCCAGACGTGCTCAATGGGATTGAGATCCGGGCTCTTCGCTGGCCATGGCAGAACACTGACATTCCTGTCTTGTAGGAAATGACGCACAGAACGAGCAGTTTGGCTGGTGGCATTGCCATGCTGCAGGGTCATGTCAGGATGAGCCTGCAGGAAGGGTACCACATGAGGGAGGCGGATGGATCAGGGAATCACCCGCACCAAGAGCGACATCGTTGATATATACACTGTAAAGAGTCGGCCCGAGAATTGATCCCTGTGGTACCACTATAGACTGCCAGAGGTCCGAACAATAGGTCCTCCGATTTGACACACTGTACTCTGTCTGAGAAGTAGTTGGTGAACCAGGTGAGGCAGTCATTCGAGAAACCAAGGCGGTTGAGTCTGCCGATAAGAATTTGGTGATTGACAGAGTCGAAAGCCTTGGCCAGGTCGATTAAGACGGCTGCACAGTATTGTCTTTTATCAATGGCAGTTATGATATCGTTTAGAACCTTGAGAGTGGCTGAGGTGCACCCATCACCAGCTCGGAAACCGGATTGCACAGCGGAGAAGGTACAGTGGGATTCAAAATGGTCAGTGATCTGTTTATTAACTTTCGAAGACTTTAGAAAGGCAGGGCAGGATATAGGTCTATAACAGTTTGGGTCTACAGTGTCACCCCCTTTGAAGAGGGGATGACCATGGCAGGGATCGGGATCTCGGACGATATGAAAGAGAGGTTGAACAGACTGGTAATAGGGGTTGCAACAATTGCTGCGGATCATTTTAGAAAGAGAGTGTCAAGATTGTCTAGCCCAGCTGATTTGTACGGGTCCAGGTTTTGCAGCTCTTTCAGAACATCTGCTTTCTGAATTTGTGTAAAGGAGAAGCTGGGGAGGCTTGGGCAAGTAGCTGCAGAGCTGTTGGCCGTTGTTGGGGTAGCCAGGAAGAAAGCATGGCTAGCCATAGAGAAATGATTCTTGAAATTCTCGATTATCGTGGATTTATCGTGGGGACTGTGTTACCTAGCCTCAGTGCAGTGGGCAGCTGGGAGGAGGTGCTCTTATTCTCCATGGACTTTACAGTGTCGCAAAACTTTTTCGAGTTAGCGGTACAGTATGCACATTTCTGTTTGAAAAAGCAAGTCTTTGCTTTCCTGACTGACTGCGTGTATTGGTTCCTGACATCATTGAAATGTTGCATATCGCAAGGACTATTCAATGCTAGTGCAGTCCGCCACAGGATGTTTTTGTGCTGGTCGAGGGCAGTCAGGTCTGGAGTGAACCAAGGGCTATATCTGTTCTTAGTTTTACATTTTTGAAAGGGGCATGCTTATTATGTCATCTACAAAATGGCTTCCAACACTCAACTCAGCAAACTGGATGCAGTCTATCACAGTGCCATCCGTTTTGTCACTAAAGCACCTTATACCACCCACCACTGCGACTTGTATGCTCTAGTCGGCTGGCCCTCGCTACATATTCGTCGCCAGACCCACTGGCTCCAGGTCATCTACAAGTCTATGCTAGGTAAAGCTCCGCCTTATCTCAGCTCACTGGTCACGATGGCAACACCCATCCGTAGCACGCGCTCCAGCAGGTGTATCTCACTGATCATCCCTAAAGCCAACACCTCATTTGGCCGCCTTTCGTTCCAGTACTCTGCTGCCTGTGACTGGAACGAATTGCAAAAATCGCTGAAGTTGGAGACTTTTATCTCCCTCACCAACTTCAAACATCAGCTATCTGAGCAGCTAACCGATCGCTGCAGCTGTACATAGTCTATTGGTAAATAGCCCATCCTTTTCACCTACCTCATCCCCATACTGGTTTTATTTATTTACTTTTCTGCTCTTCTGCACACCAATATCTCTACCTGTACATGACCATCTGATCATTTATCACTCCAGTGTTAATCTGCAAAATTGTAATTATTTGCCTACCTCCTCATGCCTTTTGCACACATTGTATATAGACCCCCCCTTTGTTTTCTACTGTGTTATTGACTTGTTAATTGTTTACTCCATGTGTAACTCTTTGTTGTATGCTCACACTGCTATGCTTTATCTTGGCCAGGTCGCAGTTGCAAATGAGAACTTGTTCTCAACTAGCCTACCTGGTTAAATAAAGGTGAAATAAAAAAATAAATACATTTAAGATGGTGAGGAAATTACTTTTAAAGAACGTCCAGGCATCCTCGACTGACAGGATGAGGTCAATATCCTTCCAGGATACCCGGGCCAGGTCGATTAGAAAGGCTTGCTCGCAGAAGTGTATTAGGGAGCGTTTGACAGTGATGAGGGGTGGTCATTTGACCGCGGAACCATAGCGGAAGAAGGCAATGAGGCAGGGATCGCTGAGATCCTGATTGAAAACAGCAGACATGTATTTGGAGGGCAAGTTGGTCAGGAAAATATGAGGTTGCCCATGTTTACGGATTTATGGTTGTACCTGGTGGGTTCCTTGATAATTTGTGTGAGATTGAGGGCATCTAGCTTAGATTGTAAGGCTACCGGGGTGTTAAGCATATCCCAGTTTAGGTCACCTAACAGAACGATCTCTGAAGATAGATGGGGGGCATTGATGAGGGGGAAAAAACTTGAATCATTTTTACAATAAGGAAAAAGTGAAGGGGTCTGAATACTTTCCGAATGCACTGTATGGTCAGTATTTATTATTATTTATTTAGTCAGCTAACCTCACATTAGCTAGCTAGCTATCAAAGTAGAATCTAACCAAAACATTGTTTAGAAAGTTGCTTTTAGTTGCCTGGTTTGCTACATTTACATATATTAAATAAATGTTTTAACAGGTGGGTTTATAGGTTTTAAACTACACAAGTTATGCTATTTTGGACCACCAGGCTGCTGATGTCATGCATCCTGTAGATTTTGTGCTTATACTTTTTCACAACGACAAGTTTGATGTCAGACAACAATAAAATGTTCCTGATGTCACAGCGACAACTGTCGATAGACATAGTATAAACCAGCCATTACTCTTAATTAACCACTTGAATGTAATTGCAAAATGTAGATTTCTGCCTAAATATCCATATCCCAAAGTAACTGTTACGGTTTTCTTGTGTCGAAGGAGAGGAGGACCAAAATGCAGCGTGGTTATTTCGATACATGTTTAATAAAAGATAAACATGAACAATACAAAAACAATAAACGTGACAACCTAAACAGCCTTATCTGGTGCAAACAAACACAGAGACAGGAACAATCAAAGAATATGGCTGCCTAAATATGGTTCCCAATCAGAGACAACGATAAACACCTGCCTCTGATTGAGGACCACTCCAGGCAACCATAGACTTTTCTAGACAACCCCACTATACAACAATCCCAATACCTACAAAAACCCCAAGACAAAACACACCACATAATAAACCCATGTCACACCCTAACCAAAAATAATAAAGAAAACACAAAATACTAAGACCAGGGCGTGACAGTAACTGCTATTCATGTGTAGTTACATGATTTTGACATGTAAACACTTGGTATATCTTAGTAAACCTGTAGTTCTGCCCTTGAACAGGCAGTTAACCCACTGTTCCTAGGCCGTCATTAAAAATAAGAATTTGTTCTTAACTGACTTGCCTAGTTAAATGAAGATAAAATAAAAAATAAAACATATATATATTTGGAAGAAGACTTCTGGGAGATTATGAGGAAATGATCATAAGATAGATAGGAGTTACATAGTTCAGAGTACACAAGTGTCATGCATAGGTGTAATAGGTGGCAGGGAAGTCAGGCGCAGGAGATTCAAATGGAGTGTAAAATGGAGTCTTTTAATAAAGTCCAGAGTATGCTCCATAACACTAAATGTACATAAACACACTAACATGGGTATGAGGACCCGACGCGCACCTATACAATAATCACACTACACTGACAATAAAACAATCTCTGACAAAGACATGAGGGGAAACAGAGGGTTAAATACACAACAGGTAATGAATGGGATTGAAAACAGGTGTGTGGGAAGACAAGACAAAACCAATGGAAAATGAAAAAAGGATCAATGATGGCTAGAAGACCGGTGACGTCGAACGCCGAGCACCGCCCGAACAAGGAGAGGCAACGACTTCGGCAGAAGTCGTGACAACAAGATCAAGCACACACTAAATAACTGTTTTTTTTGGTCTTTCATTGACAAGCTATAATTTAATTATTAATGACTAGAGCTGGAAACATATCAGATGACTTCCACAACATGTGAACAATATGAGAAAAAAATGGGATTGACAGACTTAACAACCAAAAATGGGTAGATGTTTTAGTTAGTGGTGTCAGGTGTGGACACGAGAAGTTTCCAAGTGTCCCTAAACCTCTCCACAGTGGCATATGTCTGTAATTTAGATTATTCCAGTGCTATTACATATTTGAAATCCCTAAATGCTACTTGTTCAGTATAAAACACCATTTCTACCATATCAACCTCACTCAAACATTGTGGTGGTGTTAACTAATAAGAACCAACACGTTTTTCATATCTGTCTGTATGCATTTATTGATTAACCTCAGCTTGAATACCAAACATATAGCTAGCTTCCTATAGTAGCCTAGGTTTGTCCTCAACCACTTCTAATCATGGCTGGTTGGTGCAGGTGGCTATCTGTTTGTGTTTTTGAGTTGCTGAGTGACCTAGTTGCTGCCACAGTTTGATAGAACTCTGAGATTCGGCTGAATTAATATTTTAATTGTCAGAAATGCTACAAAAAGGAAGCAAATCTTTGTTTTTTAATTAAGGAGGCTGCGAATTTTCGCAGTTTTTGTTAAAAATCGCGCAACATTTCAGCGTCCTGCTACTCAGGCCAGGAATATAGTATATGCATATGATAAGTGTGTATGTATAGAAAACACTCTGAAGTCTCTAAAACTGGTTAAATCGTGTCTGTGGCTATAACATAACGTGTTTAGGAGTAAAAATCCTTCGAAAAACTGTTCACCAAAAACACAAAAATAATATTCATCCGCCAGTCAATGATTTGTCTAAGGCTAAAGAAAATACATGAGGATCCCCTGTAAACGCCTCCAGCTTTCACACGATGTCGCGATTACTGGCATTTTTTGGCTACTTTATCCTTGGTTTGATGACGTATAAGCACTTCCTTTCTTGGGGCTCACCGCAGGATGTTATGAAAGTGAAAACATGGAGTATGATTTCAAGACTTGCTGCTATCGAATACAGATCGCCCAGTGATCAATTTGATAGATTATTAACGTTTATTAATACCTAAAGTTGGTTTAGAAAAGTAGTTTGAAGTGATTTTTAAAAGTTTATCGGCAACTTTTGTAATTTTAAAACGTGACGTTGCGTCTTGTAAAGGGGCATTTTTCTGGATCAGACCGGTCTTCAGCAAATCACATTTTGGGTATACAATGACGGATTTAATCGGGAAAAAGACCCAATTGTGATGTTTATGTGACATATAGGAGTGCCAACAAAGAAGCTCGTCAAAGGTAATGAATGTTTTATATTTTATTTCTGCGTTTTGGGTAGCGCCGGCTACCGCAAAATCTGTTGTTTAGGTGACGTTCTGGTATTTTGGGGGGTGCATGCTATCAGATAATAGCTTCTCATGCTTTCGCCGAAAAGCATTTTACAAATCTGACTTGGTGGCTAGATTCACAATGAGTGTAGCTTTAATTCACTACCTTGCATGTGTGTTTTAATGAAAGTTTGAGTTTTATCGAAAACTATAGGTGGCGCTCTAAAATTTCCGCTGATTTTGATCCCGCCACAGGGACCAAGTCCATAAGAAGTTAATGGAAGGAAATGTGCATGTGAGAGTGATAAATTCTATGACGGATATTTGAGTTTTAACCAATACCTATATAGACTATCATCACGTCTATAATATTAATACATGCTACGTTGATGAGGTAGCATCATAAACACTACCATATTAATACCTGCTATGACTGTGAGATAAGAAGCGATGTGAATTCTACTGTGCTTACTAGATAAATGTAAAATTGACGAGCCATTCAAACCAGCCTTACTGATTGACATTTTGTAAACTACATAATATTGTGTTGACAGCTGAACTGACTGAATGCCGGGCATTCAACTCAGTTTTTGATATTGTTTCCACGGTAACATGTAACGTGATAAAACTTCAAGTTGCAAGCTACTTTGGTAGCAATGTGTTGTAGAATGAGTGTCTCATTAAACACATTCCAGGCACTGGTACTTCTTGCTATCATGGCATAACTGTGATTTGACACAGAAATGTCAGCTAGCTATATAGGCTAGCCAGCTGTAGCTATTCCTGAGCTATGCTAGCTAGCTACAGTAGTTGCTGTCAGGTTGGTTAAACACAAGGTCAGTGCAGACTTTAGCCTATACAAGGAACTGAATTAGCAGACCATCTTGAGATGGCGAGTCAGTCAAGGAGGGGAAGTCTTCAACTAAAAACTTTTTTCCATAACAAAGCTAGCTTAACTTACTTTACTGTCACTAAGTTGCTCACTACTGCTCTTGTTTGTTTGTTGTGATTGAATTGCAAAGACACTTAAGTGATAATGCCAGAGAAGCCGGTGTTTGGAGGATATACTGGCACGGGTGTTGTTAGGCCCGAGACAAAGTGCTCCAAACACCGGCTTCAAGGGCATTATAACTTTTATACAACCGGTTACCAACATATTCTAACAATGATTAACATTTTTTTCAATCAACATTTTATTTTAATGTATTTATACATACTATTTCATCCTTCCACAAGATATATTGCCAGGCCGCAGTTGTAAATCAGAACGTGTTCTCAACTAGCCTACCTGGTTAAATAAAGGTGAAATTGTCCAGACACAAATTTAGGGTTGCCACCCAAGCCATCTGGTCGTTCGTTCTATTGGTTCGGTTGCCAGAGACACGACCCAGTCTTTCGTTCTAAATGTTCCATTGCCATACTGGCTGGCAATGTTCTTATCCCTTGCTTGCTAGCTAACAAACCATGACTAACTTACAGTCATGTCAAACAGTGCAGCCAGAATAACAACAGTAGCTGCATTTGCATATTTGTTTAAGCTATCTTCTAGTGACATTTATTTGGATGCATCTGTAACAGTGTACTAATGAGGAACGATTTTCCCTGTCATAGAAAATGTGCTCTCTCGTCAGGACACTGCTGTTCAGAGGAGCTAGGAAACAACACAGCTAACACAATCACTTCAAACTGAAGCTGGGAAGGCTGCATTTCTTTGTATGTTTCCATAAATTGACATTTCTTTGTATGTATCCATAAAAATTATGCCAGCTGATTCATGATTTTGACTGGCTGAGAAAAGCTGCCTACCTATCTGTCTCGTTCTGTCTCGTTCCGACAAGAGAGACAACACAATACTACATAAAGAGAGACCTAAGACAACAGCACGGCAGTAACAGATGACAACAGAGCATGGTACAGTAGCAACACAACACGGCAACAGCACAACATGGTCGCAGCACAAAACATGGTACAAACATTATTAGAAACAGACAGCAGCACAAAGGCAAGAAGGTAGAGACAAAAATATATCATACAAAGCAGTCACAACTGTCAGTAAGAGTGTCCATGATTGAGTCTTTGAATAAAGAAATTGAGATTAAACTGTCCAGTTTAAGTGTTTGTTGCAGTTCGTTCCAGTCGCTTAGCTGCTGCGAACTGTAAAGATGGGCGACCCAGGAATGTGTGTGCTTTGGGGACCTTCAACAGAATGTGACTGGCAGAATGAGTGTTGTATGTGGAGGATGAGGGCTGCAGTAGATATCTCAGATAGGGGGTAGTGAGGCCTAAAAGGGTTTAATAAATAAGCATCAACCAGTGGGTCTTGCAACAGGTATACAGAGATAGAGTATAGAGTGCAGTGATGTGTCCTATAATGAGCATTGGTGGCAAATCTGATGGCCGAATGGTAAAGAACATCTAGCCCTCAAGAGCAGCCTTACTTGCAAATCTATGAATTATGTCTCCGTAATCTAGCATGGGTAGGATGGTCATCTGAATCAGGGTGAGTTTGGCATCTGGGGTGAAAGAGGAGCGATTACGAGAGAGGAAACCAAGTCTTGATATAACTTTATTTAACATAGCTATGATATGTGCTGAGAGAAGGATAGTGTACCATCTAGCCATACTCCTAATTACTTGTATGAGGTGACTACCTCAAGCTCTAAACCCTCAGAGGTAGTATTCACACCTGTGGGGAGAGGGGCATTTTTCGTACCAAACCACATTACCTTTGTTTTAGGGGTGTTCAGAACAAGGTTAAGGGCAGAGAAATCTTGTTGGACACTAAGAAAGCTTTTTTGTAGATCGTTTAACACAAAATCCGGGGAGGGGCCAGCTGAGCATAAGACTATCATCTGCATTGTGCCCTCAAAGCTCATCAATAAGCTTAGGACCCTAGGACTAACCACCTCCCTCTGCAACTGGATCCTGGAATTCCTGATGGGCCGCCGCCAGGTAGTAATGGTAGGTAATAACACATCTGCCACGCTGATCCTCAACACAGAGATCCCTCAGGGGTGCGTGCTCAGCCCCATCCTGTACATCCTGTACTCCCTGTTCCCTCATAACTGCATGGCCAGGCACGACTCCAACACCATTGTTAAATTTGCCAATGACACAACAGATCACCCACAACGACGAGACAGCCTATAGGGAGGAGGTCAGAGACCTGGCCATGTGGTGCTAGGACAACAACCTCTCCCTCAACGTGATAAAGACAAAGGAGATGAATGTGGACAGCAGGAAAAGAGGTTCAAGCACGCCCCCATTCTCATTGCCGGGGCAGCAGTGGAGCAGGTTGAGAGCTTCATGTTCCTTGGTGTCCACATCACCAACAAACTAACATGGTCCAAGCACCCCATGACAGTTGTGAAAAGGGCACGACAAAACCTATTCCCCCTCAGGTGGCTGAAAAGATTTGGCATGGGTCATCAGATCCTCAAAACGTTCTACAGCTGCACCATCGAGAGCAACTGCTCGGCCTCCGACCGCAAGGAAGGCACTACAGAGGGTAGTGCGAACAGCCTAGTACATCACTGGGGCCAAGCTTCCTGCCATCCAGGACCTCTATAAAGGTGGTGTCAGAGGAAGGCCTTAAAAATTGTCAAAGACTTCAGCCACCCTAGTCATAGACTGTTCTCTCTGCTACCACACGGCAAGCCTGTACCGGAGCACCAAGTCTAGGTCCAAGAGGCTTCTAAACAGCTTCTAACCCCAATCCATAAGTCTCCTGAACATCTAATCAAATGGCTACCCAGACTATTTGCACTGCCACTCTCTGTTGTCATCTATGCATAGTCACTTTAATGAACTCTACCTACATGTACATACCACCTCAACTAACCGGTGCCCCCGCACATTGACTCTTTACCGGCACCCCTCTGTATACATTGTTATTTTTTACTGCTGCTCTTTAATTACCTGTTACTTTTATTTCTTATTCTTATCTGTATTTTTTAAAACTGCACTCTTAGGGGCTCGTAAGTAAGCATTTCTCTGTAAGGTCTACACCTGTTGTATTCGGCGCATGTGACTAATACATTTTGATCTGATTTGCTTATAAATGGATGAGAGAGCTTCCTACTGCCTAAGCTATGTTGTTGATGCATTAGTTATGTCATGATGTTGCCCTCTTTGAGTACAGCGAGTACCATCCCCTGCTCTCTGCTTCTACAACCAGACTGCTGTGGGCAGAGAGAGAGTGTAAATTCCTAAGGAAGACCCTGCCTCATGGACACACAGTTATAGGGAGTAGTTTTTCATGGAGACAAAGGAAATCCTTCCACCTCACAGAACTTGAGGTACGAACACATTTCATGTTCCAGAGAAAGTGTAAAAGATCGATGAAGAATCCGGCTATGAACTGGTGTGTTTGTCACAACTTGGGAAGCTCAAGAGAGACGGTGTGGCCACATTACCATAACGCTGTTTATATAATAGCCTCAGATATGAGGTTTACATCTAATTGTTGTATAAGATGAATGAGTGAGGATGATACTGTTTGAATAATGGTGTAATATGATTGTGGACTGTGAAGAAAAATACAATTCCCTTTTGATTTGAACTAAATCAGAGGAGCCCAGTTAGGGCCAGACATCCTGAGACATCCAGACAGCCAGACATCCTGAGACAGCCCTCTTCTGCCATTCTGAATAAAACCACACTTTGAGACATTATCAGGAGACCATGTTTTTCTCAATTAGGAGGGGGACTAAAGGTTGTAGACCATAGCTGAATCTTCTAACCATACCACGTGGTTAAAACTCTTAGACTATCGATACCGACAGAATAAGAACAAGTCTTTGATACTAATTACTAGTCTGCAGCTAGGAATTCGGCATCATTGAACGCGAAGAACGACAACCACCAAAACACCCATTCTATAACGAACGCTGAACCATCCCGTCTAACCACAACCCGAGAGAGAGAGGAGAGGGAGAGAGACGGACAATTCTGCAAAATAAATGAACTTTTCACCAGCGATCAAGACGACACACTGAGCGTAAATATATATATTGATTGCAATTGTTCCCGACTGAGTGAGCGTTCATGTGTAAGGATTAGCATTTCAATTGTTATACAGTGCCTTGCGAAAGTATTCGGCCCCCTTGAACTTTGCGACCTTTTGTCACATTTCAGGCTTCAAACATAAAGATATAAAACTGTATTTTTTTGTGAAGAATCAACAACAAGTGGGACACAATCATGAAGTGGAACGACATTTATTGGATATTTCAAACTTTTTTAACAAATCAAAAACTGAAAAATTGGGCGTGCAAAATTATTCAGCCCCCTTAAGTTAATACTTTGTAGCGCCACCTTTTGCTGCGATTACAGCTGTAAGTCGCTTGGGGTATGTCTCTATCAGTTTTGCATATCGAGAGACTGAAATTTTTTCCCATTCCTCCTTGCAAAATAGCTCGAGCTCAGTGAGGTTGGATGGAGATCATTTGTGAACAGCAGTTTTCAGTTCTTTCCACAGATTCTCGATTGGATTCAGGTCTGGACTTTGACTTGGCCATTCTAACACCTGGATATGTTTATTTTTGACCATTCCATTGTAGATTTTGCTTTATGTTTTGGATCAGCAGTCTCAGGTCCTGCTGAAGAAAAGCAGGCCCAAACCATGATGCTGCCACCACCATGTTTGA
Source organism: Oncorhynchus kisutch (assembly GCF_002021735.2). NCBI lineage: Eukaryota > Metazoa > Chordata > Actinopteri > Salmoniformes > Salmonidae > Oncorhynchus > Oncorhynchus kisutch. Next base: position 34,387,981 of record NC_034195.2, read on the forward strand.
CAGTGGGGATGGTGTGGTCAGGGTAATGAGCTGTGTTGCTTTTACGCCAAACATAACGTTTTGCATTGTTGCCAAAAGTTCAATTTTGGTTTCATCTGACCAGAGCACCTTCTTCAACATGTTTGGTGTGTCTCCCAGGTGGCTTGTGGCAAACTTTAAACAACACTTTTTATGGATATCTTTAAGAAATGGCTTTCTTCTTGCCACTCTTCCATAAAGGCCAGATTTGTGTAATATACGACTCATTGTTGTCCTATGGACAGAGTCTCCCACCTCAGCTGTAGATCTCTGCAGTTCATCCAGAGTGATCATGGGCCTCTTGGCTGCATCTCTGATCAGTCTTCTCCTTGTATGAGCTGAAAGTTTAGAGGGACGGCCAGGTCTTGGTAGATTTGCAGTGGTCTGATACTCCTTCCATTTCAATATTATCGCTTGCACAGTGCTCCTTGGGATGTTTAAAGCTTGGGAAATCTTTTTGTATCCAAATCCAGCTTTAAACTTCTTCACAACAGTATCTCGGACCTGCCTGGTGTGTTCCTTGTTCTTCATGATGCTCTCTGCGCTTTTAACGGACCTCTGAGACTATCACAGTGCAGGTGCATTTATACGGAGACTTGATTACACACAGGTGGATTGTATTTATCATCATTAGTCATTTAGGTCAACATTGGATCATTCAGAGATCCTCAATGAACTTCTGGAGAGAGTTTGCTGCACTGAAAGTAAAGGGGCTGAATAATTTTGCACGCCCAATTTTTCAGTTTTTGATTTGTTAAAGTTTGAAATATCCAATAAATGTCGTTCCACTTCATGATTGTGTCCCACTTGTTGTTGATTCTTCACAAAAAAATACAGTTTTATATCTTTATGTTTGAATCCTGAAATGTGGCAAAAGGTCGCAAAGTTCAAGGGGGCCGAATACTTTCGCAAGGCACTGTAATTATTAACTCTGTAGTGGCTTCTTAGTCGACCCCCACTCCCCTTTTGTCAAACAAGCCGCGATGCCGGTTTAGCCTACTAGGGCACATTCTATCATTTCATGTAACCATATTTACTCTTTGTTTATGCATTTCTGTGAATTACTTAGTTAGTAATAAATAAATGATTTAAGACAATTGAAGTAGTGAAGACTGGATTCGTGCAGATAACCAACTATTTACGACGTTTGGAATGAGACTAACGTGAGGTCAAATAAATAAATAATTAATCAGAAGACTATTGATCAGATATGAAAATATCTGAAAGGTTATATTGGTAAATTATAACTTTGTAATCTGAATACTTTCCTTGGTGCCCTTATTTCCTAGTTAATTACAGTTACACGATTAATTACTTTGATCGCGTTATACTAATTACAGGGAATCTTTGATAAAACTGTGTCTTCAATTTAATGATAGTAAAGACACGACAGATATAAGCATTTACACTTGAGGTGTAAATTATACATGACAAAATTGATAGTGCAATGCTCCTAATTTACACTTCTGATTATGCTGCTCTTTTCAGGCTGACATTCCTTTCGTTAATAACATAGATATTTTTTTTTGTACTAGCATGTTGACTAATGCAAAGATCCAGGAAATTTTTGCAAAGTCAACAATCTATGGGAAGTTTGGCCAGGGAACCATAATTCCAAATCTGTTGAATGCATTGATTTAAGATAAATCGGATTGTTCTAAAAGCATGTTGTAGCTGTTAATAGCCATTCTATTCCTTGCAGAACATAAGTCATTGGCAAACATTCAGATTCAGATTGTTTAATAGTCACATGTACAGGGTTGCAGGTGTGATTGCAGGGTACAGTGAAAATCCATTACATTATGCCTTAATGGATGTTCAGTTCTCTTCTTGTTTGGTTTCTGTCTTTCTGTTTGTATTCATTTATTGCTGTTTCAATGTTAATAGAAGTTAGAATGAGAGAACAATGAAATGGACTTGAGTTTGAACTCACGCTCACTACGGTAACCTCCTGTGACCAGAGATACAATACCTGCCTTCCCCAGGCATCCCATCATACACGCCCTAGTTTCCCCATGTGACTGGGCTGAGGCACCCTCCAAGGGGTTTATAATCAGACACATCTCCCTACTGCCAGGAGACCTGGTCCAACACACCTCCCTTTGTTATCATTATTTTCCTACACTCAACTAGCCTAATGATGCTAGTCTTCTTCTGTTTCTACACAGACACAGTGGTTGTTGAGAAAGTCGTTTATGCATAATTCTGCAGAGTAAATGAGAGAGTGAAGAGAGAGTAAAGGGAAATGCATTGACAACCAACAACTGGTACCATATCATCCACGCTGAACTGACAGAATGTTATATACTGAACAAAAATATAAACGCAACATGTAAAGTGTTGGTCCCATGTTTCATGAGCTGAAATAAAAGATCCCAGAAATGTTCCATCCGCACAAAATGTTTATTTCTCTCTGATTTGTGCACACATTTGTTTACATCCCTGTTAGTGAGCATTTCTCCTTTGTGAAGATAACCAATCCACCTGACATGTGTGGCATAACAAGAAGCTGATCAAAAAGCATGATCATTACACAGGTGTACCATGTGCAGGTGACAATAAAAGGCAACACTAAAATGTGCAGTTTTGTCACACAACACAATGCCACAGATGTCCCAAGTTTTGAGGGAGCGTGCAATTGGCATGCTGACAGATAATTTAATGTTTATTTCTCTACCATAAGTCGCCTACATCAGGGGAGTTCTTTGCTTCAGAATGAGATGAGTAATATGGACGAGTTTTGCAGATGGGGAGTAAAATGGGCTAATCCTGCCGAGTATAGAATCTGACAAACGCTAGAGTGACAAATTAGAATGTACTATATTATAAACTGGGTGGTTTAAGCACTGAATGTTGATCGGCTGAAAGATGGTGTATCAGACCGTATACCAGGCTTATGACGAAACATTTATTTTTACTCTTCTAATTACGTTGGTAAGCAGTTTATAATAGCATTTAGGCACCTCTGGGTTTGTGGTATATGGCCAATATACCACTGTTAAGGGTGCTATCCATAAGAACAGCCCTTAGCCGTGGTATATTGGCCATATACTACACCCCTTTATTGCTTAATTATATCATGGTAAGTGTACACTGAGTGTACCAAACATTAGGAACACCTTCCAAATATTGAGTTGCACCGCCTCTTTGCTCTCAGAACTGCCTCAATTTGTCAGGACATGGACTCTACAAGGTGTCCAAAGCACTCCACAGGGATGCTGGCCCATGTTGACTCCAATGCTTGAAACAGTTGTATCAAATTGGCTGGATGATCTTTGGGTGGCGGATCACTCTTAATGTTTTCTATACTCTGTGTATATCCTTCTATTTAAATGCATACCAGGTATGGACACTGCAAATTGTTTAATCTCAGTTCCATATATAAGTGTGATTTCATTGTCACACACACGCATACTCACAGGTGTGCAGTCCATATTGGTTTACAAGATACTGCTTTTAACCCTTGTGTAGTCTTAACAGTCTGTCCTAAGGATAAAAAATGACCACATTCACTAAACCCCTAAAATAAAGCAGCTTAATTGAATTTTAAACCACAAATCTATTTTGTGATTCATCACAAACTTTGTGAATATAAGGATTTTCCCTCTTCACAATGCAGAAAGACTGCATTTAATCAGTGGACACCACAATTTTTTTATTACAACACACCTGTCATAATTGTTTTCTTTACTGAAGTAGAGGTTTATTATTATTGCTAAAGGTACTGCATAGGTTAAACATACATTTTTTAGGATGAGATAGCATTTGTGTAGCCTAAGAAAGTAGCAGAAATGTGCAGAAAGTAGTTTTGAATGCATTTATTTGAAGGGAAACAAGTCTTGAACTTCTTTGGCAACATAGTGATATATTCTTATATACTGTACAATGAGGAATTCAACTACAAAATACTAGTCTTCTGCCATTTCTAAATAAGAATAAAATAAGAACATGAAGAACATACTCAATCAACTCTAATTAGCACATTTAGGACAGTATGCAAGTGTGTGTGCATGGACTTTGCAGATGTATTTATCACATGTGCAGCACATATTATTTGTTTTCCAGTCCTTCTTTGGGGAACAGAATTGGCATCTCTTCCTCTTGACTGCCCCAGCTGCTGCCTCAGGTGGATCAGGACAAGATCCCGCCCCCTGAACAGCTTTCACAAGCGCTACAGAGGCTGCTGTGCAGGGGAGGCACTCCCTTCAATGAATGTCTGAGGTTACAAGTGCTTTTCCCAGCAGCTCCAGGAACGATTATCAGGCATCCAGGTAGGGTTGATCTTGTTCCGTATCACGAAGGCATTGTATGATGACACATCAATGATGTTATGGAAGATGACCAGGGGCCGCGGGCAGTCATCCACCTGCAGTTTTTAGTTCCAATCACCTTGTCCAGGTTGTCCATGCCTCCTTTGTTGTTGTTGTAGTCCAGGATGATGGCTGGCTTCCTGTCCTCACGATCACTGATCTCAGCCATTTTGTGCAGTGTGCTCAGGAGAACCACATTCTTGTTCCTCTTTGGGAGGTAAGAAATGAGAGTGGTGGTGGAGGTGAAGGCGAACTTTGATGAGAAGGCCTCTCTCCCCTTGTTGCGAGGAGTGCAGGGGGAGCTCAGGCTTGTTCTTTCTAAATGTCCAACCTTGGTGATCTTCCTCTTCAGGAGCTGTTGGCTGAGTTCAATCAGTAGCACACATAATCTCCATTTCTCATTGTGTGTGTGTTTGTGTCTTTGTGGTTGGTTTTTGTTGTGTGCAAATTATTTTATAACTGCTAGGTCAAAATGAACCTAAGACAATCTTTCTACCCTGGTGGTGTACAGCTTTCATGGAAATATGAACAAAGGTGATGTTTCACTTTTTCTAATGTTGGGGTCACTCTAGGAAAAGTCATCAAATTTCAAGTTGAAGAAATATAATTTAGGGGGTTTTCTCTGCTGTTAAACATGGTGGCGGGTCATTTTTTACCCTTAAGAAAACACAAATGTTAATGAGTATTCACAGAATGTAAACAAATGTGGCATCACATCAATACTGTTTTCAGAGTGGAACGGTCACACACATCTGATCATAATCAAGTCAGTTAATTAAATACATAAACATACCTGAATCCACACTTTATAACTTTTTTGCTTCTCTGCTACTGTTGACAGGCTCTGCTATTCTCGTCCCCATCATCTCTGCTCCCCACTCTGTGATGGCAGGGGACACAGCAGGATGGATTTGGCACAGAGGCCACACTCCTTGCCCCAACCCTGTCACAGTTTCCCAAAGAGGAGGGGGGAAACTGCTAATGTGTGTCAGAGACCACAAGAAGATATACAGCATGTTTAGGACCCTCTAATTTGCCTGACCGTGTCCCTGATGTGGAAAAACGTTTTATGCCCTCATTACTTGATATACAGTGGTGTCTGACATGTTTGACACCCTTGATAAAGATGAGCAAAAATGATTGTATGAAATAAATAATTCAAATACAGAGCTAAATGTATGCTAAAACTGTTTTCAAAATTATATTATTTTATACTAATACAATTGCTCAGAAACACATTTTGTTTAATTAGTAATGATTGCTTTCTCTCAAAAAAGTAGGGGTCAAAATGATTGACTCCCCTGCTTTCAATAGATTTCAATTTCTCACATTGGGAAGATAACTGAGCCTTTTTCTAAAATATTTTATGAGTTGGAGAACACGTTGGGAGGGATCTTAGACCATTAAACCATACAGAGTCCTTCAAGGATCCTTGCTATCCTTAGTATGTGCTTATGGACTGTGCTCTTCCATTGAAACCGTGTGGTTTGAATTGGTCCAGAGACTGAGATGGCATTGCAAAATGTACATTTTGTGGCCAATTAACTATTTCTTTGTGGATTTTGATGTGTGCTTAGGCTAAAATCTCCTGGTACTTGGTAAAGTTCATGATGCTGACCTTAACAAGGGCCCAATGACCAGTCTAAGAAAAATAACCCCATAACATCAAAGGGCAGGTCACATCCACCACCATATTTTACCTTAGGTATGAGGTACTTTTCTGTTTGCTTCTTTTTTTCAACACCAAACCCACCACTGGTGTGCGTGGCCAAATAGTTCTATTTTAATGTCATCTGACCATAGGACCAGTGCCAATCTAAGTAGCGCCAATGCCTTTTTTCAAACTCCTAAGGTCAGAGTACCAGGACATTTTAGCCTAAAGCCTAGTTGCCTCTGCCAGGAGGCTGACATGCAAGTGGATCTTCCAGCAAGACAATAACCCCAAGCACTAATCAAAATCCACAAAGAAATGGTTAATTGACCATAATATCAACATTTTGCAACAGCCATCTCAGTCTTTGGACTTGAAGCCCATTGAAAACCATATGGTTTGAATTAAAGAGGGCAGTCCATAAGAGCACACAAAGGAAATCAAGGATCTAGAAAGATTCTCTATGGAAGAATGGTCTAAGATCCCTCCCAACGTGTTCTCCAATCTCATAAAACCTTTTCGAAAAAGGATCAATGTCATTATCCTCATGTTGTTTGAGATTTTTTTTGTGTAACTTGTTAAACAAAATATATTTCTCTGAGCAAATGTATTAGCATAAAATAATATAATTTCCCATTAAAAAAAAATATATTATTATTTATTTTATAATGTCTTTTTTCACTAATCTTTATCAAGGGTGCCAATAATGATGGACCTGGCTGTAGCGGTCAGTGTCTCTGGATGTGTTGTAATGTACCCCTGGATCGAACCAGGGTCTGTAGTGACTCCGCTAGCACTGAGATGCAGTGCCTTAGACCACTGCGCCACTCGGGAGCCCTGTAGGTAAGTGATCACCTGAATAGCTGCTGACAAGAGCTCAGCTGGAGATTGAAGGGTGTCTGTGGGCTAGCGAAAGAGGGGCTGGAAGACTGGAGTGATTGAGGTGGAGAAGGTAAGAATCAAAGTGGAGTCAAGGCACCCTGACATGCTGGGCATGCCCAGTGTTGTCTGGTCTATATCTCTCTCCACCAATCTCCTTTCCTTACTCTCCAACCCATTCTCTTCGTCTTTCCCTCATACTCTCCTGATACTCTTCCTCTCCCTCTCTCCCCCCACTCCCTCCTTCCAGCAGGGTATGCCTGCCAGCAGTTCTGTCCATTATCTCGACTCCATTAGCCTTGCAACATCTAGTACCTCAGAGTCAGACGGCTGTGTGATGTTTCCCCCATCTTGTCCATATGTGATCTTGACAGCATGGCTGTGTCCACAGGTAGAGAGGGGGGATGGGGAGATGTAATCAAGGCATTTGCCTCATCCGTCACGCTTCCCCCTGCACTATTGTGCTGTCTGAAGGTCTTTCTGCCCATTACATTGTTTTGTTGCCTTTTTTACCTCCACTGAAATGTCACAGAGAAAAAGGCACACAACATTGACACCAATAAATAATGCAGCCTACATTACTCCATCCCCGTCCCTGAGAGTGGAGGGGACATGGCAGAGGAGGCCTTACACTCAAGGGACACCAGGAGCACAGACAAATACCACAGTGTATCACATGCGCAAACAGATTCACACACACACACACACACACACACAGAGAGAGATACAAGCCACTCACCCCTAATGCACAAATATAAAACATGCATAGAAATCTACCATTCCAAAATAACTTACCACAGAGAAACGTCACATACACATATATGTACAGCATGCCCACAACTAATTCAAATTCACATTGGAAATCATGGCAGTCACACACCACCACACTCTGTCTGTGAGGTCACATATTTCTATAGCGATGCTTGGGAAGATATAAATAAAAGCAGACACGCCATATTAACTGTGGTAAAGAGGCATCTGCACTCCTACACACAAACTGTATCGAACACACTTGTGAGGGCATGCATGAAGACAAAAGGCTGATAGACAGACGGAGCATCAGAGTGGGCCCTGAATGGAATGAATTAGATTTTATCACGCCAGAAGGGCAGGTCACACCGCCAGGCACTTTGACAAACACAGTGGTCTGGAAAGGGATTAGAAAGAAAGGTCAGGGAATGCAGGAGTGAGACAGGAAGGAGAATTAAGTCATCACATGCTATCTGAAGTTCAAACAAAGCACCTTCCGCCCACAGCCTTATCTCCTCGGCAGCAGACACACTGGCAGCTCACTTTTTTTGTCTGACTAAATCAAAGCAAGACAAAGCATCAGCTGGATATTAAACCCCTGTTTCTCATTGGTGTTTCTTTCTCTCTCCCTCTTTTTACTCTAGTACCACTCAGAGCTCCTTTCGATGTATCACCTTGCTCCCAGCACAATACCAGTGTAGCCACATGCTCCCTGTGCTCTCCGTGGACATTTTCTCAGCAGCAGTTGTTTGAAAGCCTCCCACAGTGTGGATGGCCTAAGAGAGAGAGACACACGCACAGAAAGAGAGAGAAAGGGGAAGAAGGAGAGAGAGAGACAGAAAGGGATGGGAGTGAGAGAGAGAGCATCAGAATGGGAAGAGCATACAGACATGATGCACTCCCATGTGTTACCCTAGGAGGCAGTGTTGTCTTTAGTTTGAGGGGAGCGTGGATGAGAGAGAGAGACGTAGCTTCTGCTCCTGCCACCTCTCTTGTGTTTGAGAAGGCATGATCTCTAGCCACAGACAGTAACCATAGTTACATCACTGATAACAGTAATAAACCTAGTTTGCACCTGAAAAAAGGATTGTTAGTTGTCATCGCACCCGTAAACTATCCAATGAGAATAAGTTAAAGATTACTTTTCTGCTCGATATGGGCAATCATGGTGACCTTCGTCTTAGAATGAGTATTATTTTAGTTTTGGAATAAAACAGCAGATTGGTAGCCTCAGTGACCATCATTTGTTTGAAAGTGAGAAAAGGAGAAATGAAAACGTATGAATGTAACCAATGAGAGAGAGAGAAGACAGGAGGGACACGATATCATCAAAGGCAGAGTTATTAATAGTACTTTATGGTTACAGCAAGCAATTCAGCTGGTGCCTGGTATTATATGATGTAAAGAACATCCATTTTGCAGAGAAAGTTAAACTCTTTAGTGTTGTGTGTGGGTGATACTATAGCATGGTGACTCTATAATATAACATCAGGTAATCACTACTATACAGTGTGTGCTATGCCTGCATTATTCGTATTATTTCCTCATTCAGGTCTTGGGTTAATTACACATTGCTACTGTATTTTATCATCCATTAACTTACTTATGTACTGTGTATTAGCACAATTGCTTGAGAGCGTCATTGGGTCAGCTGTGCTCTGTATCAGTCCATTATGGTCTATTACTATAGCTTCTGCTAAATGACCATTCAGGTCATCAGTTTGAGGCTGACAAAATGTAGTGGAGAATGTGTCACCAGAGTACCATGTCAGGGGTAAACTCACTCCCAAGGCCTCATGCAGAGACCTGTAAACCTGTGATTATATTTTTATTGCGGAGATTGTACAACTGAATTGAAAACCTTCCCCCCTCTTGTTCAATTACCATCTCTATCTTTCTATCTCTCTCTCTTTCCTCCCCTTGTAAAGCTCTGGTGCCATGGCAGAGTGACAGGCCTTAGTTCTCACTGATCTGTGAGCACGAGCGACAGCCACTGATCCTGTTTGGAGTGGTGCCACCCCAGTGCTAACCATGCCCAGAATATCCCTAGCAGAGAGAGTCATTGAAAAGGATCAACATTTAGCTACGTGCAGAGGGGAGACAGGCTGATATGGTAAGGACTCAAACAGGGGAGGTGGGTGGCATGGCAGTTGGTGAGGAGGGATGCTGCTGCTGGGGATGGTGCCAGCTGGAATGTGACTTACCTTAGCAGGGTCCAATCCATTTCACATCAGCTGGGTTTGGTTTCTACTGCTGCGATCCAGGACCAGGTTCACACACAGATGACCTAGAAGGTGAGACATTTTTCAGGACACACATAACACCTAATGGCAGGCTAGCTGGTACACATAGCATGGCAATAAACTGTGTTTGTACAAATAAATATTTGCAACTGTTACCCATGTGGCTGACATCGGGGACCTAAGTACCTACCATCACCGGTCATGTAAATGATGCTACCTGAGACAAGGCATTCTCTTTTAGCTTTTAATTCTAGCCCTTTTGCAACCAAGTCATTTCAACATGTGTGGTCTTATGCGGCTCTTATCAAAAGTAGTGCACTATATGAGGAATAAAGATCTCTCTCATTATAACAGGGAGTCTCAGTTATGGGCAATGCTGGGTTGTGTTGCAAAGTCCATACTCTTAGAATTGACAAGTAATTCCTTAATTTCTTGCCAGGGTATGACTTATCTTTAAAGGGAACATTGCAATGCCAACACAGATATATACACTAGTTGCCTACATTCAGCTGAGCTAAACATGCAGTGTACCTCTGGAGCATTAGCTAACAGGGTTGTTAAAAGGCATTGTTAATCAAACCACTGTGAGATCACGCTGTGTTACACACTCATTCACAACGCTCCTCATTACTTTCCTATTACCCCAGCAGTGTCTTCAGACCCTCAAAGACTCTCTGACGTTAAAACCTATGAGGTGAGGAGGAGCGCAGGGATATTTCTGGTCCTCTAGAACACCTCAGAACCCTGTCTCTTACTCACTGATTGATGACCATTATTACGCAGCTTTTTTAATGTTTTGAAGGACAGGAGAATCCAGGAGAATACATATGTTTAGGGCTGCTCATTGGGTTCATTTCATTCGCATTCACTCACTCATAGATGGGAACCAGTGTCAACAAACATCAAATATATAATGTACTGACATTAAGGTCTGAAAAGCACTCACGCATCAGGTCATGAGTATTTTTTGGATGCCCTAAAAAGATTATGATCACTTGCCCAAAAATGTAAAGTAGCTATTTTCACCTATACACAGGGGAAGAACCAGAAAGACCAGACTTTTGGTTGTTGACAGTAAAAAAGCCACAGAGCAGGCCACAGAACAGGCTCAACTTGTGCGACTGCTCAGGTCACTTGCCACAGGAAACAGGGCAACCCTTATTGTCAATCCCTGCTATATGAACAATGTATATGGCAAACCCTTGTCACAAGTTGTGACAACCAACAAAACAAACAACAGTTAGTGACAATCAAGAAAACTCTTGGTTGATACTGCTAGACACTTAAAAGGACATTTAAACTTCATATGCATCATCACCAGCACCTACCCCAACATCAACATACAGTAAGTGAAAGTGGCACGTTTCTATGTTTTGTGGGAAAAAATGATAGCAGGAGATAAGTGTTTCTGACGACATCATCAATGTGCATCATATGATTTTAACCAATTATGGGTAGGCATTGCCTACTAACTGTTTGATAATGTCATTGGAAACACTTATTTTCCTCTCTTTTTTATTGCAAAATATAAAATGCACCCTTTGCACATACTGTATGTTGATGTTGGGGTGGTACGGTTGAAAAATTGCGAAATTCCCCTTTAAAACATCAAGGAGTTGATGTGACAACACTGGTTGGATGTTTAACTATTGCAAGCAATCACAACAGTTTACACGCAACATCTGTTCTCATCAGCGTTATGACAATGATCAATGTGTTTACTTAACTAGACATGCTTGGATTTTGTATGTAATTCCAGCACTGCGCTAACCAGTACATCTGAACCATTCTCTGCAAGACCAATTGATTAGTGCAAATAAATCATGTCGACACTGTAGGCAACTTCATCACAACTGAACCAAACTGTAAAATCCCCCTAAGTATTGTCTTTATGGAACAACAGTTGTCAATAGACATTACCGTCAGGCCCTCAAGCCATTAGTTTCCTGCAGGGCACTGATATGGTGGGCCAGCTGTGAGGGTACAGCACTGTGTCGCTTTGGTGAGAACCAATGCCTCAAGGCATAGGGAGGGAGGGACAGGGGAAGGGAGGTCATAGAGAGTGAGATAGAGATGGTGTGAAAGATAAAGAAGTAGAGAGAGATAGAGGCAGAGTGAGAGGAGAGAAATGGAGAGGAAGGGTGAATAAGGGCTGTTGTGCTAAACAGAGTGTGGCATGGCACCCCCACAGATGTGTTTATTAATGAGCTTGCTGGCGTTTAATTTCCCTGTCACCTTGGCGACCCCATATCGAGGAGACAAGCGGCGCAGTGGGACCGCCACAACAGTGCAGTCTGGGAACAGGGGGCGCCGTCACCAACACAGCCTGCTGGAAGAGACAGGGACTTCTTAGGAGCACTGACTTCTGAGGGCTGGAGAAGGTTGGGCGCTGCAAGAGAGGAGGCCTGTTGACTCAAAAGAGAGTGTTACTGAGCCAAATGACTGTGGAACGGTGGGGTGGAGGGGATGAAGAGTATGATGAGGTTGAGGGAGATGACTGAGCTGGTTGAGTTGAGGATGAAATCGATTTTGATTTGTCACATGTTTCATAAACAACAGGTATAGATTAACATTGAAATACTTACGGTTCCTTTTCCAACAATGTAAAGCCAAAGATCTTTAAAAAAATATTTATACCGTGCTTATATATATACTGCACAGTGCCTTCGGAATGTATTCAGACAACTTTACTTTTTCCACATCAGCCTTATTCTAAAATGGATAAAATACAACAATTTCCTCAGCAATCTACACACAATACCCCATAATGACAAACCAAAATGTTTTAAGGTCCCAAAGAACACAGTGTCCCCCATCATTCTTAAATGGAAGAAGATTGGAACCACCAAGTCTCTTCCTGGAGCTGGCCACCCAGCCATGAAACTGAGCAATCGGGGGAGAAGGGCCTTGGTCAGGGAGGTGACCAAGAACCCGATGGTCACTCTGACAGAGCTCTAGAGTTCCTCTGTGGAGATGGGAGAACCTTCCAGAAGGACAACAATCTCTGCAACACTCCACCAATTAGGCCTTTATGGTAGAGTGACCAGACAGAAGCCAGTCCTCAGTAAAATGCAAATGACAGCCCACTTGGAGTTTGCCAAAAGGTACCTAAAGACTCTCAGACCAGAAACAAGACTATTTGGCCTGAATGCCAAGCGTCCCGTCTGGAGGAAACCTGGCACTATCCCTACGGTGAAGCATGGTGGTGGCAGCATCATGCTGTGGGGATGTCTTTCAGGGGCAGAGACTGGGATTGAGGCAAAGATAAACGAAGTAAAGTACTGCTCCAGAGCGCTCAGGACCTCAGACTGGGGCCAAGGTTCACCTTCCAACATGACAACAACCCTAAGCACACAGCCAAGACAATGCAGGAATGGTTTACGGACAAGTCTCTGAATGTCCTTGAGTGGCCCAGCCAGAGCCAGGACTTGATCCTGATCTAACATCTCTGGAGAGACCTAAAAAAATAGCTGTGCACCAACGCTCCTCATCCAACCTGACAGAGCTTGAGACGATCTGCAGAGAAGAATTGGAGAAACTCCCCAAATACAGGTGTTTCAAGCTTGTAGTGTCATACCGAAGAAGACTCGAGGCTGTAATCTCTGCCAAAGGTCCTTCAACAAATTACTAAGTAAAGGGTCTGAATAGTTATGGAAATGTTATATTCCCGTTTTTTGTATTTTTATTGTTAGCAATAATTTAAAAAAACATGTTGCTTTGTCATTATGGAATATTGTGTGTCGATTGATGAAGGGGGAAAAACAATTTAATCAATTTTAGAACAAGGCTGTAACAAAATGTGGAAAAAGTCAAGAGGTCTGAATGAGGTCCGAAGGTACTGTTTGTACATATAGGTAGTGGTAAAGTGACAAGGCAAAAGTATATATAATAAACAGTAGCAGCAACTCATGTGGTGAGTGTGAAAGTATGTGTGTGTGTTTATGGCATTGGTATGCGTGTGTGGGCGTATGGATTGTGTGTGTGTGTGTGTGTGTGTGTGTGTGTGTGTGTGTGTGTGTGTGTGTGTGTGTGAAAGTGTGTGAAAGTGTGTGTTGAGGTGTCAGTGAAAGTATGTGTGAGTGTGTGGGTAGAGTCCAGTGTTTGTGCATAGAGTCACTGCAACAGAGTTAGTGCAAAAAAGGGTCAATGCGGGTAGTCCGGGTAACCATTTGATGAACTACCTGTTTAGCAGTCCTATGGCTTAGAGGAAGAAGCTATTCAGGATCCTGCTGGTTCGAGACTTGGTGCCCTGGTACCGCTTGCCATGTGGTAGCAGAGAGAACAGTCTATGGCTTGGGTGGCTGGAGTCTGACAATTTTTTGGGCCTTCCTCTGACACCTCCTGATATAGAGGTCCTAGATGGCAGGGAGCTCGGCTCCAGTGATGTACCGGGCCGTACTCATCACCCGCTGTAGTGCCTTGCAGTTATCACACCAAGTGGTGATGTAGCCAGTCAAGATGCTGTCATTGCTGAAGCTTTAGACATTTTGGAGGATCTGAGGGACAATGCTAAATATTTTCAGCCTCCTGAGCGGGAAGAGGTGCTGCCGTGCCCTCTTCACAACTGTGTGTGTGTGTGTACCCTGTTTTTTCCTTAGTGATATGGATTAGCTCCTTTGTCTTGCTGACATTGAGGGATAGGTTGTTGTCCTGGCACCACACTGCCAGGAGTCTGACCTCCTCCCTATATGCTGCATCATCATCATAGGTGATCAGTCTTACCACCGTTGTGTCATCAGTAAAGTCGTGGGTGAATGGGGAGTACAGGACGGGACTAAGCACACACTCTCGAGGGGCCCTCATGTTGATGGTCAGAGTGGCGGATGTGTCATTGCCTACCATCTGGGGGTGGCCCGTCCGGAAGTCTATAGAGATTGCTGGATCTGTTGGCGCCCCCCTTGGGTTGTGCCGTGGCGGAGATCTTTGTGGGCTATACTTGGCCTTGTCTCAGGATGGTAAGTTGGCGGTTGAAGATAACCTTCTAGTGGTGTGGGGCTGTACTTTGGCAAAGTGGGTGGGGTTATATCCTTCCTGTTTGGCCCTGTCCGGGGGTGTCATCAGATGGGGCCACAGTGTCTCCTGACCCCTCCTGTCTCAGCCTCAAGTATTTATGCTGCAGTAGTTTGTGTCGGGGGCTAGGGTCAGTCTGTTATATCTGGAGTACTTCTCCTGTCTTATCCGGTGTCCTGTGTGAATTTAAGTATGCTCTCTCTAATTCTCTCTTTCTCTCTTTCATTCTTTCTCTCGGAGGACCTGAGCCCTAGGACCATGCCTCAGGACTACCTAGGCATGATGACTCCTTGCTGTCCCCAGTCCACCTGGCCGTGCTGCTGCTCCAGTTTCAACTGTTCTGCCTGCGGCTATGGAACCCGGATGTGCTACCTATCCCAGACCGGCTGTTTTCAACTTTCTAGAGACAGTAGGAAGTGTAGAGATGCTATTAATGATCGGCTATGAAAAGCCAACTGACATTTACTCCTGAGGTGCTGACTTGTTGGACCCTCGACAACTATTGTGATTGTTATTATTTGACCATGCTGGTCATTTATGAACATTTGAATATCTTGGCCATGTTCTGTTATAATCTCCACCCGGCACAGCCAGAATATGACTGGCCACCCCTCATAGCCTGGTTCCTCTCTGGGTTTCTTCCTAGGTTTTGGCCTTTCTAGGGAGTTTTTCCTAGCCACCGTGCTTCTACACCTGCATTGCTTGCTGTTTGGGGTTTTAGGCTGGGTTTCTGTACAGCACTTTGAGATATCAGCTGATGTAAGAAGGGCTATATAAATCCATTTGATTTGATTTGACCACTTCCGTATTGAGCGCATCACTGGTACTTCCTATTTGAGTTTTTGCTCGTAAGCAGGAAGCAGGAGGATCGGTTACTGTAAGATTTGTCAAAGGGAGGGCAAGAGAGGGCCTTGTACAGTATGTGTTTCTGTGTGTGGAGTAAAGGTGATGTAGAGTTTTGGCGCCTCTAGTTGCACAGGTGACATGCTGGTAAGAATTTGGTCAAACAGATTTCAGTGTCTCTGCGTTAAAATCACTGGGTAAAAGAGAAGCCGCCTCTGAATGTGCATTTGCTTGTTTGCTTATGGTCCTATACAGCTCATTGAGTGTGTTCTTAGCTTGGATGAATAAGTTGCGCAAAGCAAACAGCCTGCTCCTCAGTCTCAGTTGCTAATATATGCATAGTATTATTAGTATTGGATAGAAAACACTCTACATTTTCTAAAACTGTTTGAATGATGTCTGTGAGTATAACAACTCATATGGCAGGCAAAATCCTGAGGAGAAATTAAAACAGGAAATGAGAAATCTGAGCTTGGTATGTATTCACCACAGTTCCCAATGAAATCCCCTTGAGATATTAATTATGTTGCACTTACTAGGGCTTCCACTAGATCAACCGTCTATAGAAATTTGAATGAGACTTCTGCTGTGTTATGGGACTGAATGAGAGCAGAATCTATCAGGTGACTGGCAGTCAGCCATTTTCTGATCACGTGCATCCCTCATGGTATCCACTTGCGTTCCATTGCTCATCAGGACACAAAGGAATACTCAGATTGGAACTTTATTGAAGCTATATGTTAAAAACATCTTAATGATTGATTCTGTACTTAGTTTGAAATGTTTCTTCGACCTGTAATATAACTTTTTGAAGTTTTTGTCCGACGTAACCATGACCAGAATGAGCATTTCGATATGTATACCAAACGTGTTAACAAAAGGAGGTATTCGAACATAAATAACGGACATTATCGAACAGAAAAAAACATTTATTGTGGACCTGGGATTCCTGGAGTGCTTTCTGATGAAGATCATCAAAGGTAAGGGAATATTTATCATGTAATTTCTTGTTTATGTTGACGCCAACATGGCGGCTATTGTGACTATTTTTCTGAGCACCATCTCAGATTATTGCATGGTTTGCTTATTCCGTAAATAAATAAAAAAATCTGACACAGCAGTTGCATTAAGGAGAGGTATATCTATAATTCCATGTGTATAACTTGTATTATCATCTATGTAACGCGCCAACGCGCCAATGTAAACTCATATTTTGATAAATATGAACTTTATCAAAAAAACTGTCCTATGAGTGTCCTATGAGTGTCATCTGATGAAGATCATCAAAGATTAGTGATACATTTTATCTCCATTTGTGCTTTTTGTGACTGATATCTTTGGCTGGAAAAAATGGCTGTGTTTATTGTCGTTTGGTGGTGACCAAACATAATCGTTTGTGGTGCTTTTGCTGTAACAACAAGATAACCTTTAGAATGGTATAAAATACATGTATGTTTGAGGAGTTTTAATTATGAGATTTTTGATGTTTTGAATTTGGCGCCCTGCACTTTCACTGGCTGTTGTCATATCAATCCCGTTAATGCGATTTCAGCCCTAAAAAGTTATCTGGGATATTTGGGACGGTAGCGTCCCACCCCGCCAACAGCCAGTGAAAGTGCAGGGCGCCAAATTCAAAAGACCAACAATCTCATAATTAAAATTCCTCAAGCATACAAGTATTTTACACCATTTTAAAGATAAAATTCTCGTTAATCCAGCCAGTGTCTGATTTCAAAAAGGCTTTACACGAAAGCACCACAAATGATTATATTAGGTCACCACCAAGTCACAGAAAATCACATCCATTTCCCCAGCCAAAGAGAAGAGTCACAAAAAGCAGAAATATAGATAAAATGAATCACTAACCTTTGATGATCTTCATCAGATGACACTCATAGGGCTTCATGTTACACAATACATGTATGTTTTGTTCGATAAAGTGCATATTTATATCCAGAAATCTCATTTTACATTGGCACCTTACGTGCAGTAATGTTTTGATTCCAAAACATCCAGTGATTTTGCAGAAATACTCATAATCAGCATTGATAAAAGATTCAACTGTTATTCACAGAATTAAAGAGACTTCTCCTTAATGCAACCACTGTGTCAGATTTTAAAAAACCTTCACGGAAAAAGCATAATCTGAGAACGGCGCTCAGAGCCCAATCCAGCCAGAGAAATATCCGCCATTTTGGAGTCAACAGAAGTTGGAAATAACACCATAAATATTCACTTACCTTTGATAATCTTCATCAGAAGGCACATCCAGGAATCCCAGTTCGACAATAAATGATTGATTTGTTCCATAAAGTTCCATAAAGTCCATCATTTATGTCCAAACAGTCACTTGTTGTTAGCGTGTTCAGCCCACTAATTCATCTTCATGAGGTGCACTTCGTCCAGACAAAAAATTGAAAGTTCTGTTACAGGTCGTAGAAACAAGTCAAACTATGTATGGAATCAATCGTTAGGATGTTTTTAACATAAAACATCAATAATGTTCCAACCATCATGAGCTCCTGCTTTATAGTAGAATCCTCATTCATTCATTCAGAAGGTTGACATCTAGTGGAACCCATAGGAAGTGCAACTTTATCCATATCCCACTGTGTATTCGGTAGGCCAAGCTTTGAAAAACTACAAACCTCAGATGTCCCACTTCCTGGTTGGATTTCTCTCAGGTTTTTGCCTGCCATATGAGTTATGTTATACTCACAGACATACTTCAAAAAGTTTTAGAAACTTCAGAGTGTTTTCTATCCAATACTACTAATAGTATACATATATTAGCATCTGGGACAGAGTAGGAGGCAGTTCACTCTGGGCACGTTATTCATCCAAAAGTGAAAATGCTGCCCCCTTTCCCAAAAAGGTTAAGGACAGCAAAGTCAAGGTATTAGTGGCTATCACAAAGCCCTGACCTCAATCCTATAGAAAATGTGTGGGCAGAACTGAAAAAGCGTGTGCGAGCAAGGAGGCCTACAAAACTGACAAAAATGAGTCAGTTACACCAGCACTGTCAGAAAGTTACACCAGCACTGTCAGCCAAAATTCATCCAACTTATTGTAGGAAGCTTGTGGAAGGCTACCCGAAACGTTTGACCCAAGTTAAACAAATTAAAGGCAATGCTACCAAATACTAATTGAGTGTATGTAAACTTCTGACCCACTGGGAATGTGATGAAAGAAATAAAAGCTGAAATAAATAATTCTCTCTACTATTTTTCTGACGTTTCACTTTCTTAAAGTGGTGATCCTAACTGACCTAAAGCAGGGACTTTTTAGTGGGATTAAAATTATTAAATGTCAGGAATTGTGAAAAACTGATTTTGAATGTATTTGGCTAAGGTGTATGTCAATTTCCGACTTCAACTGCACATGATAGCAGAACTGGTCAGGAGCCTGCAAAACGGTGGCTATCCACTGCAGCGTCGTCTTAAAATGGCGGACGATGAGGCTAAGGGAAATTGCTGTGGATTGGTGGAGTTGAAAGCATGAGGAGCAATATGAGTTCATTTTTGACTATTAAAGTAAGTCAGAAATGTCAGACTTGGCTGAAGACAAAACTACAGGTTGTAAAGTATAACTGCTAGACAGGGGAGACATGCTGAAATGATGACGGTAAATAAAGGTGTTAGCAGTACACTGACTGTAGAAATAGTAACTAAAGGAAGTGAATATGAATTACTTACACAGGTTAAAGGTTCAATGCAGCTGTATTTGTCGAGATATCAAATCATTTCTGGATAACAATTAGGCAACTTTATGGTGATAATTGTTTTAATTACATTGGTAAAACAGAAACAAAATAGCTTTTCTCAATTTCTCAAGCAAGTATTTTGATAGGACTGTCTGGGAGTGGTTTTGTGTGGGGAGGGGAAAATGGAGAAAAAGCAGTTATTGTTAAAGAGGTTTAGAACTCTTTCTTATTGGTCTATGTCACCAGACAGACCAAAATTCCATCCCACCAAAACAGGCTAAAAACCCAGGAATTTCTCATCACACAGGGTTTTTAGCAAGATGCAGATAACACATTCTAAAGACAGAAATATTTGTGCCATACCATTCCCAGCTAGCTGCTGGATGAACTAACATGCCAATGAAAATGGGAAATGGTGAGTAAGGACAATGGTTGCAACTATAGAACATGAACCCATAGTTAACCTGAATTCAATCCATGTCAATATGATGTCAGAGTAGCAGTGGGTGATCAGGAAGCCCAGCATGAGTCCTTTCTGTCCTTGCTCTTAGGCCTGGGCCCATATCCACAAAGCGTTTCAGAGTAGAGCATTGGTTGTAAATGCTGAGAATAGAGACATTTTGCTCCTACTCTGGTGGGTAAAAATAAAAGCTATGCATGAAGCCTCTTTAGTCATAAGAATCACTCCTAGTTGACAGATAGTTAGCTGTGCTAATCAGTTAAGTGTTACCATCAGGTGTCTTGATAATAGAAAAATGCAGAGAGTCAGTGATTCCTGTGTCACATGCAATTGCTTTTGGGTTGTTAAAATAATGTTTTGATATTTCATCAATCGATACAAAATCTAAACCTACATGTAACAGTATCTCTCGTACTTTTGACAATTTCACGAGGCATATTTTACATGGTATGACTAAATACCACTGGGCTAATAAATGTACATGTTTTTCTTTCAATTATTGTAGTACCTACATCATGTTATTTCAAGTTAGCCATTTGGAACACAACATCAAGTTGTTCAAAATATCTCTAAATTGGGCAAGCCTATAAATTGTGCAAATAAAGGCATCTCTAGTGCTTTTATGTTGATTGTGTTCGCTGAAAATTATAGACCTTTCAAAACCTTATATGTAGTGTTTTATGCAACCTTATCGCCAAGTGACTTGATGCCTACTGTGCCAAAGTGATTTAGAGTTGTCAAATGGGAGTGACGTTGAATGTGTTGATAACGATAATATTGTGAATATCCCACTTTTAACAATAATCAACATTTTATAAAAAATGCATGCCAACAAATTAGGCAATAATTAAGAGTAGGCAAAGTGATCGTGTCAGGCGAAAATTATATACAACATTTTACCAACATTATGCAACATTTGATGTTCAGTCACGTTGTCTGAAGGGTGGTATATAGAGATCACATCTGGCGATTGGTTATTCCCCATTTTTCGCAACAATAACTATCTTTCTTTTGCGGTACCTCAAAGTGTCGTGATTACCAGCTGACATTAACTTTTATGAGGTGATTTTACTCCTGGCTCAGAGATTGTCTGTTCAGTGTCTTAACCTCTCTGCGCACGGAGCCTGCTAGCGGGCTGAAATTCCACAACATACGGTGATCGCTAAATAAATAGTCATATTAAACATTCATGAACATACAAGTGTCTCACATGTATCGAAAGCCTAGAATCTTGCTAATCCAACTGCGTTGTCAGATTTAAAAAATGATTTACTGTGAAAGAATACGATGCGATTATCTGAGCATAGAGCCCCATAAAAAAAAACAATTTTAACCAGCACAGACGTAACATAATCACAAACTGCATTAAAATAAATTGTTTACCTTTGACGATCTTCGTCTGTTTGCAATTCCAATGCTCATTGTTACATAATGAATGATCTTTTGTTTGATAAAATCCGTTTTTATAGCCTAACACGAAACATTTTGTGAAGCGCTTGTGTCGTGAATTCCGTCTCATTCCATTTTCGACGACACATTCCAGGTAAATAACCCACACAGAACATGACTTTTCCAGTCATGTTTGGTTTGTAACACAATCAAACCTGATGGGCCATTTCGCGGGACGTATTGACTGAAATAAACCGATTTGAAGACAACAAGTCATGACATCATTGTGCACCAATGATTTGCCTGCTGTTTCGTTGATTGACTGTCTTTTAACCCAATGACCACTTGAAATCTTGAAATCTTGATGTCTTGAAATCTAGCTGGGTAGATAGCCAATGAGCTGAGGTAAACGGCAATACGCCATGTTTATGTGTTGCAAGACCAACCCATGTAGTAAGCTCCAGTGTAAAGTGAGTCATTCGCTATTGAAGTTTCATACCGGAAAGAGAAACACATATTACGCACTGCATTGTTTGGTAAAAGTGCAGATTCAGCTGTTTATATATCAATCATTATGGCGACTAAGTCAGGGAAAGCTAAATCTAAGTCTAGATATACAGATGTACACACAATTTTAGTATAAATTGATTGGGAAGGTGAGACAGAGATTGTTGTAGGACGATTCATTTAGCGATTGTGGAGGAATATTTTTTGAACGGGAGAGGACATCGTTTTGGACTGGTAAGTTCTTATCATGCTAATGCCCTTGTTTGAAATTAATAATATCAAATATTATTTGTGATTTTAATTTTAGAAGCAATATATAAACATGTAATGTCATGAAATGTGAGATGCGTGTGTCTGCCGCCCCACCCCAACCCACATGAAATAGCCTATTTGAGGCTGTTGAGGAGAGGGCAGGACCACATCAATGGCCAAAGTGAAATAGAGACAGTAGATCTAGCTGGTCTGTCGTAATATAATAGAGACAGTAGATCTAGCTGAAATGTCATAATATAAAAGAGACAGTAGATCTAGTAGGTCATAATAATATATTCAACCTTATGTTCCCTTTACTATCTCTATATATCTGTTTATTATAGCCTGTTTCCTCTCTGGGTTTCTTCCTAGGTGTTTTTCCTAGCCACCGTGCTTCTACACCTGCATTGCTTGTTGTTTTGGGTTTTAGGCTGGGGCTATATGAATTGATTTGATTTGATAGAGGACTGAGGATCTTCCAAATATTGAAATTGTGTAAATAGTTACCCATGTTATTTTGTAAATGTATATATACTGTATATATTTTTTCATATATTTTTTAATTAATATATAATTATTTTTTCCATAAATTTTTCTCATTTTTTTTTTTTAGGGGGGGGGGGTTTAGAATACCATTTTGGTATTTTGTATATACAGTGGGGCAAAAAAGTATTTAGTCAGCCACCAATTCTGCAAGTTCTCCCACTTCAAAAGATGAGAGAGGCCTGTAATTTTCATCATAGATACACTTCGACTATGACAGACAAAATGAGAAAAAAAATCCTGAATATCACATTGTAGGATTTTTAATGAATTTATTTGCAAATTATGGTGGAAAATAAGTATTTGGTCAATAACAAAAGTTTATCTCAATACTTTGTTATATACCGTTTGTTGTCAATAACAGAGGTCAAACGTTTTCTGCACACAGTTGCTGGTATTTTGGCCCATTCCTCCATGCAGATCTCCTCTAGAGCAGTGATGTTTTGGGGCTGTTGCTGGGCAACACGGACTTTCAACTCCCTCCAAAGATTTTCTATGGGGTTGAGATCTGGAGACTGGCTAGTCCACTCCAGGACCTTGAAATGCTTCTTACGAAGCCACTCCTTTGTTGCCCGGGCGGTGTGTTTGGGATCATTGTCATGCTGAAAGACCCAGCCACGTTTCATCTTCAATGCCCTTGCTGATGGAAGGAGGTTTTCACTCAAAATCTCACGATACATGGCCCCATTCATTCTTTCCTTTACACGGATCAGTCATCCTGGTCCCTTTGCAGAAAAACAGCCCCAAAGCATGATGTTTCCACCCCCAAGCTTCACAGTAGGTATGGTGTTCTTTGGATGCAACTCAGCATTCTTTGTCCTCCAAACACGACAAGTTGAGTTTTTACCAAAAAGTTTATTTTGGTTTCATCTGACCATATGACATTCTCCCAATCTTCTTCTGGATCATCCAAATGCTCTCTAGCAAACTTCAGACGGGCCTGGACATGTACTGGCTTAAGCAGGGGGACACGTCTGGCACTGCAGAATTTTAGTCCCTGGCGGCGTAGTGTGTTACTGATGGTAGGCTTTGTTACTTTGGTCCCAGCTCTCTGCAGGTCATTCACTAGGTCCCCCCGTGTGGTTCTGGGATTTTTGCTCAACGTTCTTGTGATCATTTTGACCCCACGGGGTGAGATCTTGCGTGGAGCCCCAGATCGAGGGAAATGATCAGTGGTCTTGTATGTCTTCCATTTCCTAATAATTGCTCCCACAGTTGATTTCTTCAAACCAAGCTGCTTACCTATTGCAGATTCAGTTTTCCCAGCCTGGTGGAGGTCTACAATTTTATTTCTGGTGTCCTTTGACAGCTCTTTGGTCTTGGCCATAGTGGAGTTTGGAGTGTGACTGTTTGAGGTTGTGGACAGGTGTCTTTTATACTGATAACAAGTTCAAACAGGTGCCATTAATACAGGTAATGAGTGGAGGACAGAGGAGCCTCTTAACATCACCTTAAAACTACTCCAAGCTGGGAGTTTTTGTTGTTGTCTTAAAACAGGTTTGACCAAGATTCCTAGAACCTTTTCTGAGATGCTTTGTGGATTCGGGCCAAGGTCAGGGGCCATTTCCTTCTGCTCATTAGGACCTGCAGGCTGGACACCATTAGGGCCCTCCCTTTCCAGCCGCGCTATGCACTGCAGCCCTGGTGACTGTCAAATTGACATTTCACCAACAGGAAGATGAACAAGCTGTTTGGCAGCAGGTGTAAACAGTGCCATTAAATCTCACAATTGTTCTGCCCTCCCCATGCTCATTCACAAAGTACGGAAAACCTCCACCGAAACGTCCTTCCCCTCCCACCCGCTGCCACCCCTTCATTGGGAAAGCATGAGCTCACTGCTGGCTCAATTAGGCCTATAGTTCTGAGGTGGACATAATGACTGCAATTAGGGACACCTTCAGAGCCAGACAAATCAGCCCGTTCAGCAGCTACAGGAATATGATGCTGTTAAGGTCACTGGCAGTCTGCGTGCGTGAACAAAATACCAAGCATGGTTGTCACCACCATCACTGACACGGTTTTCTCTGTTTTAGGATGCACCTGAAACACCATGCCCAGTGATAATGGTAAGTGAAATGGCATCCCCTATGACAAATGCATACTAAGAGTGGAGATTAGGTGAAGAGGAATGCATTAGGTCTTTAAATTAATGTAGAATGTTGTAGTCTGAACATGTGCAGAATGGTTGATCAGGCCAAAGCTAATCACTAGTCTTTAGGAGTCTGATATTCCAATGGTGAACAGTGGATCATTTAGAAACTAATCTGGTCGAGCCCTCTCTCTTTTTCGTCTCATTTTATTTTACCTTAGAGGCATCATCTCTTTAATCATCATCGCCATCATTGTAATTACCATTCACATCATCATAATCCTAAAGACATTAAACAGTCTGTCGCTAATTCTGCATGACAAAGAGCTGGGGCCTCGATAGCTAGCCTCACTGACTGACTGACTGACTGCACTCTGTGGTAAGCTAAATGAGTGGTGCCAAACTGGTTTTCCAATCACAACCGAGGAGGCAGTGTTGAATAATTAATGACAGAACTCTGACCAATCATCTTCCACTCAAACCTGAATAACCTGTAGGTCACTAAATCATCCAAATCACTCACATATTTCCAACTTGAAAAAGCTTTATATTTATTATTATTATTTTTTTTTACTCCTACAGATTTAAAATAACAAACTCTGTGAAAATGCCAATCCTTTGCACCTTGTGTGTGTTACCCAGACTCAACGCGATTCAGTTTTAATTTGTATTAGCAAAATAGCTTATTGGATCTATCATCTTATAATGATGGCAGTCTACTCCCACTCTAAATGAAAGCTTGACCCGTGTGTATTGTAAAATGGTGGATGGGGATTTAGATAATGGGGTATTGGTGAACAGAAGCGTTGCAGAGTTTGGATAAGAACAGCTGTTGATTTCCTGAAGCTCAGCCAAAAGCCAAAACCCTAGGGTGAATCACTTTCCCCTATAGAGACAGTGGGTTATAGGGCCTGAAGTTAAGAGTATCTACTGCTGGTCTCTACCGCTGTCACAATTCAATGAAGCTTTATGTCTGTTTTGTTTGGCCAGCTACAGTAGCATGTTTGTACTAATCAACCAACTCAGACTTTCTCATCATAGTCTTCCTCAAATTATGGGCATGTTCTGTCCATATGAAGCAATGAATGTGTGGGGAATCTCTAGCCATCCTACATGTTATTAAAATGTTTCTGGGTTGCCAAGCTCCATATCTGTCACTCACCTACTGTAGCTGGAGAATTGGCGTGTTCTTGTCCTCGTCAGGCATCCTGGGCCAAATGCTGTCACTATGTAAAACTAGACCTGAGAGAAACACTGCAGTGATGGAACAATGCCTTATGAGATACAGCAGAGGTGATAGGCTGTGAGTGTGATACAGATACAGGCCAATGGAGGAGGTGAGCATGGAGGTAAATGTTCTGTACAATAATATAAAGTGCTAACATCGTAGCTTTACACACCCTGCTTTGTACTTCAGGTGGTTTGCTTCAGGCTGTCTATACTGGTGCGTCAGTTTAGTAAATTGATGTATACTGCAAATAGGGTATAGGACACTGTGTGAGTATTTCAATAGTTGTCCATAGATAAACATAAGGGTCACTTTCATTGGCGGTTAGTGCTGTTTTAATGAGCATGGCCTTATTTCTTTTACAGCATATTGGATGGCTGTCATTCACATTCCATTCACCCAGCTCAATGTGACATAGATAGGTTTAGGCTACTACATGATACTCATATTTTCCCTGTACCCATCATAAGGTTGCTACAACCTAGCCTATGAATGAAAGTTTACAACGTAGGTGCACAGGTCGGGAGAATTTTGAGTAATCAAGGTGACAGACAGTGACATGTTCAATACCACCTTGCACACTTGCAATCTAGGGTGTAATCATTAGAGTTTCTATTAGACAAATCCAGGTATGTTTTTCCCCGTTTCATTCCTTTTGCTTCTGATTAAGAAACGTTTTCAACAGAATCAGCTAAACGAATAGACTCCTGACACACGCAAACACAGTTCACTTTCATAACAGCCACATTAGAACACCATGATCACTTTCCTCTTTTTATGTATAATTGATTCTCGCAACTATCTATGCGCTCTCCTCCTCTCACCTTTTTAATTTGCTTGTGGACTTCAGACGCCTCACAAGTCCTCTACCGGCAGCTTCATTAAATAGTACCCGCAAAACACCAGTCTCAATGTCAACAGTGAAGAGGCGAATCCGGGATGCTGGCCTTGTAGGCAGAGTTCCTCTGTCCAGTGATCTTTTGCCCATTTTAATACTTTATTTTTAATGACCAGTCTGAGATATATTTTTCTTGCAACTCTGCCTAGAAGGCCAGCATCCCGGAGTCTCCTCTTCACTGTTAACATTGAGACTGGTGTTTTGCGGGTACTATTTAATGAAGCTGCCGGTAGAGTACTTGTGAGGTGTCTGTTTCTCAAACTAGACACTCTAATGTACTTGTCCTTTTGCTCAGTTGTGCACCGGGGCCTCCCACTCCTCTTTCTATTCTGGTTAGAGTCAGTATGCGCTCTTCTGTGAAGGGAGTGGCACACAGCGTTGTACGAGATCTTCAGTTTCTTGGCAATTTCTCGCATGGAATAGCCTTTGTTTCTCAGAACAAGAATAGGCTGATGAGTTTCAGGAGAAATGTCTTTGTTTCTAGACATTTGGAGCCTGTAATCGAACCCACAAATGCTGATGCTCCAGATACTCAACTAGTCTAAAGCAGGACAGTTTTATTGCAACAGTTTTCAGCTGTCCTAACATAATTGAAAAAGGGTTTTCTAATGATCAATTAGCCTTTTAAATGACAAATTTGGATGAGCTAAAACAACATGCTATTGGAACACAGGAGTGATGGTTGCTGATAATGGGCCTCTGTACGCCTATGTAGATTTTCCATTTAAAAATGCAGCCTTTTCCAGCTACAATAGTCATTTACAACATTAACAATGTCTACACTGTATTTCTGATCAATTTGGTGTTATTTTAATGGGCAAAAAAGTAGCTTTTCTTTCAAAAACAAGGACATTTATAATTGACCCCAAACTTTTGAACGGTAGTGTATATAGCTATCTCTCTTTCTCTCTCTCTCTTTCTCTTGCTTCTCCTTAATTTTGGAAGAAATTAGTTTGTTCAAAACTGTTCAACTATGGTCTTTGTCTCGCTTTGAGTCAACTACTCACCACATGTCATGCACTGCAGTGCTCTAGCTAGCTGTAGCTTATGCTTTCAGTACTAGATTCATTATCTTCGCCTTTTATTGGGTGGACAACATATCAGTTCATGCTGCAAGAGCTCTGATAAGTTGGAGGACGTCCTCCGGAAGTTGTAATAATTACTGTGTATGTCTATGGAAGAGGGTGGGAACCATGAGCCTCCTAGGGTTTGTATTGAAGTTAATGTACCCAGTGGAGGACAGAATCTGTCCTCCAGCTACACCATGGTGCTACAGAGTGCTGCTGAGACTACTGTAGACCTTCATTGCGAAACAGTGTGTTTTAATCAATTATTTGGTTATGTGAATATATTTAGTAATAGTTTTATATAAAAAATGATAACTTTTTTAATGTTTCACTATTATTATTACTTTTTTAAATTCACTGAGGAGGATGGTCCTCCCTGCTTACTTTGCTCACTTTACTTTGGGTCCTTCTTAAGAAGCCCTCTCCTTGGGCTACTTATTTAGTCGTGGATACTAGGGAAGGATCTGTCAATGTATCAAATCCTGCTCACAATCATTACACCAACTTGTCTTGAAAAATGCATATTAATTACCACAATATACTATTATGTATTATGTATGCATGTGTGGAGTAATTATCCAGTGAGAATACATTATCCGACCTACACAAGGAAATCTGTCTGAATAATTCTGATAGAACTAAGGTTTTAGAAACAGAATACAGATGCACATAGTTTGATCATTCTCCTTTCTATGATGATTCTTATCTTCCTCTCAGTAAAGTCTCCTGACTCTGACTCTCTATGTTTAACAGGATAATCTTGAATTACAACTCTTGTAAATAAGTGTTTTATTTGTCCGGGAGACCCCAACACAAACTTACAGATGGGCTAAAAGTGATCGCAGTTAAAAGAAATGGCACATCCTGGACATCATTTTAAAGTTCTAGGATTCCTTTATGGTGTTTGTCTTCAAATTGAGGGAAAAACACACCCATAAAACATTACTAATGCTGCATTCATCTTATCACCATTTTGTAATTTGCATAATATTGTTTATTGTGCGGGATGATAAAGAAATACTACAAAGAGTTGGTGGCAAGTTAGGGTCATTTTAGTGTTCCAAGAAAAATAGTCACCAATGATGTGCTTTTAAAAGGGAGGTTAGGGAGACAATGCTTTGCTTCAGTCACCATTGCTTCAGTCACCATCACAACCATGAACTATAGACACACTGAATACATTCATGAATAAAGATAACATACTGTCTAAGACCAATGGACTGGTAAGACTTCAGGAGCTCAGCATGTCATTACAAGTATGTATGCAGAAAACTCAGTAACAAAAATACTAACTATTTAAAAAATCAAAGACTTTATGTAAAGCAGAAACTTCTTGAAATGAACATATGAGACATTGGGAATCCCCAGCAATGCCCCTACAGCTTCTTGTTTCTTACGCACACACTCATCCTTACAGTATGTTGATTATAGTGCCCTTTGGTGGAGCCAGTCTCTCCCATTGGTGATAATACAGCCTCACACTCTCCACGTGTTTGCCCCTTGGCCCCACCAGTAGCAGCTGGCAGGGAACTATGATGAAGTTGGAGCCTTTCCTTCCCATTTACCCTCCAAGACATCTAATCTTTGTATTTCAGGTATAAAAAGATGCTCTGCCAGCCATTCAGCACAGCTCCAATTTCCCCTCTCACAATACCGCTCCTGATGTTTCAAAGTCACCAGAAGATCATTTCATACAATGTGGCTACAGAGAAATAGAGAGAGAGAAAACTAAATTGACTGTGCTCCTCCAACAGCAGTATATGGTTATATGAAACATGCAATCATACCCACTGTTGAGGAGTTGGTGGAGTCTTATAAGGTCTGTAGTCTTTCTGGCTTCTAGGTGCTGGAGAGTCATCATTCCAAAGTAAATGTGACAGCTTGGATAGATGTTGATTTATGGTGGCCCTCTTGCCCTCTGCACCCCTATCTCTCTGTCATCAGACGACATTTGCAAAGTTCGGCATGGGTATGAAGTGCCATTCACCCATGCATTCTACTCTGAAACTAGTAGATAGAGTGGTGACAAATTCAAAATTGTGAACAAATGTGGACAGCTACATCTTTTTTTATCAATATAGAAAATCTAATCTAATATACTAGTAGGCCTGCGATGATGACTGCCGAGCGCCGCCCGAACAGGAAGAGGCACCATCTTCGGCGGGATTCGAGACATACTGTACCTCTCTTTCATTTACATTTTTTTTCTATGTACAGTATATGATGGATGGATTGATGATGGATTGCATTTGTGTAGCTTTTCAACTAAGTGTCCAGGTTGTTCACCACTATGTTAGCAAGAATGAAACACAAATAGTCAGTTCAAAAGCGCTTCAGAAAATAACGCACTTGTTCAGTGTGTCAGATACAGTACTGATGGTCACACTTTCAATCAACTTTAGGGCATTCATAAACACTTCATAAGGGTATTTCAAGTTAGATATTTAGGTCAATGATGCATATGACCGGGGCAAAAAATGCTGCTTCCAGGCAAGTTCAAATATACAGTACCAGTCAAAAGTTTGGACACACCTACTCTTTGTTTTTTACTATTTTCTACATTGTAGAATAATAGTGAAGACATCAAAACTATGAAATAATACATATGGAATCATGTAGTTAGCAAAAAAGTGTTGAACAAATCAAAATATATGTTATATTCTTAAAGTATTAACTATCAAAATAAAGAGAGTCGCACACTCCATTCAGGGTGACCCTGAAGATGGCTAAGTGATAGCGAAATGTTAGTAAATACCCAATACATTACTGGGAGTTTATAAATGGAGTATGCGACTCTATTTATTTTGATAGTTTACAGTTTATTTGCCTTTAGTTAGCAACTCCACACAAACACATTTTTGCATCCAAAGAACACCATATGTGAAGCATGGGGGTGGAAACATCATGCTTTGGGGCTGTTTTTCTGCAAAGGGACCAGCATGACTGATCCGTGTAAAGGAAATAATGAATGGGGCCATGTATCGTGAGATTTTTAGTGAAAACCTACTTCCATCAGCAAGGGCATTGAAGATGAAACGTGGCTGGGTATTTCAGCATGACAATGATCCCAAACACACCCGCCGGGGAACAAAGGAGTGGCTTCGTAAGAAGCATTTCAAGGTCCTGGAGTGGCCTAGCCAGTCTCCAGATCTCAACCCCATGGAAAATCTTTGGAGGGAGTTGAAAGTCCGTGTTGCCCAGCAACAGCCCCAAAACATCACTGCTCTAGAGGAGATCTGCATGGTGGAATGGGCCAAAATACCAGCAACAGTGTGTGAAAACCTTGTGAATACTTACAGAAAACGTTTGACCTCTGTCATTGCCAACAAAGGGTATATAACAAAGTTATTGACCAAATACTTATTTTCCACCATAATTTGCAAATAAATTCATTAAAGACCCTACAATGTGATTTTCTGGATTTTTTTTTCTCATTTTGTCTGTCATAGTTGAAGTGTACCTATGATGAAAATTACAGGCCTCTCATCTTTTTAAGTGGGAGATCTTGCACAATTGGTGGCTGACTAAATACTTTTTTACCCCACCGTATATACTGTATTCTATACCATCTACTGCATCTTGCCTATGTCGCACGGCCATCGCTCATCCATATATTTATATGTACATATTCTTATTCATCCCTTTACATTTGTGTGTATAAGGCATTTTTTGTCAATTTGTTAGATTACTTGTTAGATATTACTGCATTGTCGGCACTAGAAGCACAAGCATTTTGCTACACTCACATTAACATCTGCTAACCATGTGTATGTGACCAATTCAATTTGATTTGATAGCCATGCTGGTTAAGTGTGCATGGAATTCTAAATATATCTCTGACAGTGCCATCAGCAAAGCAACCATCACACCTCCTCCATGCTTCGCAGTGGGAACCACACATGTGGAGATCATCCGTTCACCTACTCTGCTTCTCATAAAGACAGGGCAGAGTCAAAAATCATAAATTTGTACTCATCAGACCGAAGGACAGATTTCCACTGGTCTAATGTCCATTGCTCGTGTTTCTTGGCCCAAGCAAGTCCCTTCTTATTATTGGTGACCTTTAGTAGTGGTTTCTTTGCAGCAATTCTACATTGAAAGCCTGATTCATGAAGGTCTCATCTGACAAGTTGATGTTTTTTTATTTTTTATTTTATTTTTTATTTCACCTTTATTTAACCAGGTAGGCTAGTTGAGAACACCTTTATTTAACCAGGTAGGCTAGTTGAGAACAAGTTCTCATTTGCAACTGCGACCTGGCCAAGATAAAGCATAGCAGTGTGAACAGACAACACAGAGTTACACATGGAGTAAACAATTAACAAGTCAATAACACAGTAGAGAAAAAAAGGGGAGTCTATATACATTGTGTGCAAAAGGCATGAGGAGGTAGGCGAATAATTACAATTTTGCAGATTAACACTGGAGTGATAAATGATCAGATGGCCATGTACAGGTAGAGATATTGGTGTGCAAAAGAGCAGAAAAGTAAATAAATAAAAACAGTATGGGGATGAGGTAGGTGAAAATGGGTGGGCTGTTTACCAATAGACTATGTACAGCTGCAGCGATCGGTTAGCTGCTCAGATAGCAGATGTTTGAAGTTGGTGAGGGAGATAAAAGTCTCCAACTTCAGCGATTTTTGCAATTCGTTCCAGTCACAGGCGGCAGAGTACTGGAACGAAAGTTGATGTTGAAGTTTTCGATAATCATGGATTTATCGGTGGTGACCGTGTTACCTAGCCTCAGTGCAGTGGGCAGCTGGGAGGAGGTGCTCTTGTTCTCCATGGACTTCACAGTGTCCCAGAACCTTTTGGAGTTGGAGCTACAGGATGCAAACTTCTGCCTGAAGAAGCTGGCCTTAGCTTTCCTGACTGACTGCGTGTATTGGTTCCTGACTTCCCTGAACAGGTGCATATCGCAGGGACTATTCAATGCTATTGCAGTCCGCCACAGGATGTTTTTGTGCTGGTCGAGGGCAGTCAGGTCTGGAGTGAACCAAGGGCTGTATCTGTTCTGAGTTCTGCATTTTTGGAACGGAGCATGCCTATCTAAAATGGTGAGGAAGTTACTTTTAAAGAATGACCAGGCATCCTCAACTGACGGGATGAGGTCAATGTCCTTCCAGGATACCCGGGCCAGGTCGATTAGAAAGGCCTGCTCACAGAAGTGTTTTAGGGAGCGTTTGACAGTGATGAGGGGTGGTCGTTTGACTGCGGCTCCGTAGCGGATACAGGCAATGAGGCAGTGATCGTTGAGATCCTGGTTGAAGACAGCGGAGGTGTATTTGGAGGGCCAGTTGGTCAGGATGATGTCTATGAGGGTGCCCTTGTTTACAGACTTAGGGTTGTACCTGGTGGGTTCCTTGATGATTTGTGTGAGATTGAGGGCATCTAGCTTAGATTGTAGGACTGCCGGGGCGTTAAGCATATCCCAGTTTAGGTCACCTAACAGAACAAACTCTGAAGCTAGATGGGGGGCGATCAATTCACAAATGGTGTCCAGGTCACAGCTGGGAGCTGAGGGGGGTCGGTAGCAGGCGGCAACAGTGAGAGACTTATTTCTGGAGAGAGTAATTTTCAAAATTAGTAGTTCTAACTGTTTGAGTATGGACCTGGAAAGTATGACATTACTTTGCAGGCTATCTCTGCAGTAGACTGCAACTCCGCCCCCTTTGGCAGTTCTATCTTGACGGAAGATGTTATAGTTGGGTATGGAAATCTCAGAATTTTTGGTGGCCTTCCTGAGCCAGGATTCAGACACGGCAAGGACATCAGGATTAGCAGAGTGTGCTAAAGCAGTGAGTAAAACAAACTTAGGGAGGAGGCTTCTGATGTTTACATGCATGAAACCAAGGCTTTTTCGATCAAAGAAGTCAACAAATGAGGGTGCCTGGGGACATGCAGGGCCTGGGTTTACCTCCACATCACCCGCGGAACAGAGAAGGAGTAGTATGAGGGTGCGGCTAAAGGCTATCAAAACTGGTCGCCCAGAGCGTTGGGGACAGAGAATAAGAGGAGCAGGTTTCTGGGCATGGTAGAATATATTCAGGGCATAATGCGCAGACAGGGGTATGGTGGGGTGCGGGTACAGTGGAGGTAAGCCCAGGCACTGGGTGATGATGAGAGAGGTTGTATCTCTGGACATGCTGGTTGTAATGGGTGAGGTCACCACATGTGTGGGAGGTGGGACAAAGGAGGTATCAGGGGTATGAAGAGTGGAACTAGGGGCCCCATTGTGAACTAAAACAATGATAACTAACCTGAACAGCAGTATACAAGGCATATTGACATTTGAGAGAGACATACAGCGAGGCATACAGTAATCACAGGTGTTGAATTGGGAGAGCTAGCTAAAACAGTAGGTGAGACAACAACAGCTAATCAGCTAGCACAACAACAGCAGGTAAAATGGCGTTAACTAGGCAGAGGGAGAGTCGGATTAACTACACACAGAGCCTGAGTGCGGCTGGGGCCGACAGATAAAACATAAACAAGCAGAATGGAGTACCGTGATTAATGGACAGTCCAGCATGCATCAGCTATGTAGCCAAGTGATCAGTGTCCAGGGGGCAGCGGTGGAGGGGGCAGGGAAGCTGGACTGGCGAGTGTTATCCAGGTTAAAAAAAACGAACAATGACTAAATAGCTTGTAGCTAGTTAGCTGGTTAGCTTCTGGAGGTTCTTGAGTGTGTTCTAAAAATAAAAAATAATAGCGATTCCGTATCACATTGGGTGAGGCAGGTTACCGGAAGGTATAAACAAATTAAAAATCGAAAGAGATAGAAAGTAAATATGGGTCCAGTGAGTGTTTGGGACGCAGCGATTCAGACGGTTAGCATGCCTGTGCTAACAAGCTAACAGTTACTAGGCCGGGGCTAAACAAGGTAGCAGTTAGCGGACCGGGGCTAAACAAGCTAGCAGTTAGCAGGCCGAATTAGCAAGCAAGGGCTAGAGAGTTAGCCTTTGGGGGACGTCGTGATGGGGTGAGTCTGTTTATTCCTCTTCATGCGGTGACATCGATAGACCGGTCGTGGGTCTGGATATTGTAGCCCAGGAGTGGTAGCACAAGGGCTCTGGCCGGGCTAGCTTCAAGCTAAGTGGGTGGAAACGCTAGCCAGGAGTAATCATCCGGGGTTGCGGTTAGCTAGGTTGCTAGTTGTGAAGATCCAGCTGAAGATGTTCCGTTTGCGGTGGGAATCCGGGGATAAAAAAATAAATAGGTCCGTTATGCTCTGGTTAGAGTCGCGTTGTTCGAACTGGCGAGAGCTTTCCGAGCTAAAGGTTAGCTGATGACCGGTTAGCTGAAAACCGCTAGCAATGTTTTGCTGACTGATAGCTGGTAGTTAGCTGGCTAGCTTCAGTCGAGGGGTTCCGGATCCGAAGTAAATATAAATACTTTAGGAAAAATAGCTACATTGGGTGAGGCGGGTTGCAGGAGAGTATTTAGAAGTTGAGGTTTAGCAAAATGTTTTAAAAAATATGCACAAAAAAACGATATATACAAAGGGACGCGACATGACAAGACGTCTTACTGCTACGCCATCTTGGAAATTAATGTTGAGATGTGTCTGTTACTTGAGCTTTGTGAAGCATTTATTTGGGATGAAATCTGAGGTGCAGTCAACTTTAATGAACTTATCCTCTGCAGCAGAGGTAACTCTGGGTCTTCCTTTCCTGTGGTGGTCCTCATGAGAGCCAGTTTCATCATAGCACTTGATAGTTCTTGAGCTGTTCTTGCCGTAATATGGACTTGCTCTTTCATCTATATAACATCCCTACCTTATTGCAGCACAACTTATTCGCTCAAATGCATTAAGAAGGATATAAATTCCACAAATGAACTTTGAACAAGGCACACCTGTTTATTGAAATGCATTCCAGGTGACTACCTCATGAAGCTGGTTGAGAGAATGCCAAAATTGTGCAAAGCTGTCATCAAGGCAAAGAGTGGCTACTTTGAAGAATCTCAAATATAAAATATATTTAGATTTGTTTAACACTTTTTTACTACATGATTCTATGTGCTATTTCATAGTTTTATTTTCATTACTATTAATTTACATTGAAGAAAATTTTAAACATTAAGAAGTCTTCAAATCAAGTCAAATGTTATTTGTCACATGTGCCGAATACAATGCTTACTTACAATCCTTAACCAACAATGCAGTTCAAGAAATAGAGAAGATATTTACTAAATAAAATAATGAAAAACTAACATGAGAAAATTACATAACAATAACGAGGCTATTTACAGGGGGTACAAGGTTTTGAGTCAATGTGCGGGGGTACAGGTTAGTCGAGGTAATTTGTAATTTGATTATACATAGATCAGTGGTTCCCAAACTTTTTATAGTCTCGTACCCCTTCAAACATTCAACCTCCAGCTGCGTAACGCCTCTAGCACCAGGGTCAGCGCACTCTCAACTGTTGTTTTCTGCCATCATTGTAAGCCTGCCACACACTATACGATACATTTATTAAAAATAACAATGAGTGTGTTACGTGACTAGGAGTAGTGGGTGCGGAGTCAGGTTCAGAGAGCAGAGGGTTAAGGAAAACCGTATTTATTCCGGTGAAAGAAAGGTCATGCCAAAACACCAGGCACATAAAGTGACCGGTCCAAAAACAGGACACAAACAGTCCGGAGAAATACAAAAATAATACATCCACAAAACCGAACAGAGAAACAAGCCCGCACAAAAGCAGGCGGGCAAAAACGGCTTAAATAGCCCTAAACAAACCCCAAACAAGAAACAGGTATAACCAATGAGAAAAGGAAAAGGGGATTGTGGCAGCTATTAGACCGGTGACGACGACCGCGGAGCGCCGCCCGAACAGGACGAGGAGCCACCTTTGGTGGAAGTCGTGACAGAGTGTGAGTTTTTGTCAAGAGCAGTGACAAAGAGCTCTTATAGGACCAGGGAACAAATAATAATATAATAATAATCAATCATTTTGCTCTTTATTTTGCCATCTTACATATAAAACGGGTCTGCTTGAAAGGATGCACATAACTCTGCAATTGTAACGGTTTTCTAGGTGTGAAGGAGAGTCGGACCAAAATGCGGCGTGTAGATTACGATTCATGTTTAATGACAAACACACTAAACACAAACACAACGAAAACCGAAACAGCCTATACTTGTGTAAACTAACACACACCAAGGACAATCACCCACAAAACACTCAAAGAATATGGCTGCCTAAATATGGTTCCCAATCAGAGACAACGATAAACACCTGCCTCTGATTGAGAACCACTTCAGACAGCCATAGACTTAACTAGAACACCCCACTAAGCTACAATCCCAATACCAACACACCACATATAAAAACCCATGCCACACCCTGGCCTGACCAAATAAATGAAGATAAACACAATATATTTCGACCAGGGCGTGACAGCAATGTTGGGTTGTTTTGAGAGAGAGTGAGTCTCAGTCTGTGCCTGTATTTAGTTTTCATGCTAGTGAGGGCTGAGAATCCACTCTCACATTGGTATCAGTGTCTTAACAGCGCGATTCGCCAAGGCAGGACACTCGGACCATGCCCCAGGACTACCTGACATGATGACTCCTTGCTGTCCCCAGTCCACCTGGCCATGCTGCTGTTCCAGTTTCAACTGACCTGAGCCCTAGGACCATGCCCCAGGACTACCTGACATGATGACTCCTTGCTGTCCCCAGTCTACCTGGCCATGCTGCTGCTCCAGTTTCAACTTCCACCTGACTGTGCTGCTGCTCTAGTTTCAACTGTTCTGCCTTATTATTATTCGACCATGCTGGTCATTTATGAACATTGAACATCTTGACCATGTTCTGTTATAATCTCCACCCGGCACAGCCAGAAGAGGACTGGCCACCCCACATAGCCTGGTTCCTCTCTAGGTTTCTTCCTAGGTATTGGCCTTTCTAGGGAGTTTTTCCTAGCCACCATGCTTCTCCACCTGCATTGCTTGCTGTTTGGGGTTTTAGGCTGGGTTTCTGTACAGCACTTTGAGATATCAGCTGATGTACGAAGGGCTATATAAATAAATTTGATTTGATTTGATTTGATTTGAGCGCAGCCCAATCCAGAAATCTAGCAGTAGCTTCTGATTAAATAATATTTTCACAAAACCATTTGTTGCAATTTTGATGAGACTCTCTTCAGATATCGGTAAGTGGACTGGAGGCAGGGCATGAAAGGGATAACGAATCCAGTTATTTGTGTCATCCGTTTAGGGAAAGTACCTGCGTAATTGCACACCCAACTCACTTAAGTGCTTCGCTATATCACATTTTGACAAGCTTGAGTTCATTTGCACAGAAAAAAAATCATAGAATGATGGAAAGACCTGTGTGTTGTCCTGTTAATGCAGACAGAGAAGAGCTCCAACTTCTTAATCATAGCTTCAATTTTGTCCCACACATTGAATATAATTGCAGAGAGTCCCTGTAATCCTAGATTCAGATCAGTCAGGTGAGAAAAAACATCACCCAGATAGGCCAGTCGTGTGAGAGACTCATCATCATGCAAGCGGTCAGACAAGTGAAAATGATGGTCAGTAAAGAAAACTTTAAGCTCGTCTCTCAATTTAAAAAAACTTGTCAATACTTTTCCCCTTGATAACCAGCGCACGCACTTCTGTTTGTGGTAAAATTGTCACATGGTCGCTGACCATATCATTGCATAGTGTAGAGTTCAGGGGCCTTGCTTTAAGAAAGTTAACCATTTTCACTGTAGTGTCCAAAACGTCTTTCAAGCTGTCAGGCATTTCCTTGGCAGCAAGAGCCTCTTGGTGGATGCTGCAGTGTACCCAAATGTCATCAGGAGAAACTGCTTGCACGTGCGTTACCACTCCACTATGTCTCCCTGTCATGGTTTTTGTGCCATCAGTACAGATACTAACATGAGCAGCAGCTATGTTTGGCTACATACGGACCGTTAGTGTAATTCCTGCGAGAGAGTAACGGTTAATGTGATTGGAGGCTAATTATTTGACTTGGCTACCTGTATTTGACATTGTGTTGTTTTTTTGCTAAGCACTAGATGGTTTCATTTTATTTTTGGCAGTGAAACGAGGCTACTCAGGTGAGAAAAAAAACTCACCCAAATGTATAGCCCCATTGGAAAATATAAATGGACTGTTTGAAAATTTGACAAAATAAATGTTTTATTTGGCGTACCCCTGACGGCATTGCATATATAAATAAATCATGAACAGCGAGTAGCAGCAGTGCACCTTGCTGTTTATTATCCATGTGTGTTAATGTAAATAGTTTGGGAGGCCATTTGACTAATTGTTCAGCAGTCTTATGGCTTGGATCTGGGGACCCATGCCAAATCTTTTCAGTCTCCTGAAGGGGATAAGGTGTTGTCATGCCCTTTTCACAACTGTCTTGGTGTGTTTGGACCATGATAGTTTGTTGGTGATGTGGACACCAAGGAACTTGAAACCCTAAACCTGCTCCACTTCAGCCCCATCAATGTTAACAGTTGCCTGTTTGGCTCTACTTTTCCTATAGTCCACAATTAAGTCCTTTGTCTTGCTCACATTGAGGGAGAGGTTATTGTCCTAGCACCACAATGCCAGGTTTCTAACCTCCTCCCTAAAGACTGTTTCATCGTTGTTGGTGATCAGGCCTACCACTGTTCTGTCGTCAGAAAACTTAATGATGGTGTTGGAGTAGTGCTTGGATACGCAGTCGTGAGTGAACAGGGAGTACCGGAGGGGACTAAGCACGCACCCCTGAGGGGCCCCAGTGTTGATGATCAGTGTGGCAGATGTGTTGTTGCCTACCTTGCCACCTGGGGAAGGCCCATTAGGATATCCAGGATCCAGTTGCAGAGGGAGGCGTTTAGTCCCAGGGTCCTTAGCTTAGTGATGAGCTTTGTGGGCACTATGGTGTTGAACGCAGAGCTGTAGTCAATGATCAGCATTTTCACATAGGTATTCCTTTTGTCCAGGTGGGAAAGGGCAGTGTGGAGTGCGATTGAGATTGCATCATCTGTGGATCTTTTGGGGCGGTATGCAAATTGGAGTGGGTCTAGGTTTTCCGGAATGATGGTGTTGATGTGAGCCATGACCAGCCTTTCAAAAGTAGGTGTGTTTTATTTCATAGTCTTAATGTCTTTACTATTATTCTACAATGTAGAAAATACAAAAAATAAAGAAAACCTTTGAATGAGTATGTGCATCCAAACTTTTGACTGGTACTGCAGCAGTGGCTAAAAATAGCTCTGAATCAGATTGAAAGGCATTAAGTCTGCACACTGAGACATAATAATCGCCAGATGAGCTGCTAAAGCATGTTGAATATGACTGTGGAGATTGTTGAGCCTCTTATTAAGTGCCAGACTCATATTTATAGCCTCTAAATTATTTCTAAGTTTCTCCAAAATGTAAGTAGAATACTTTGTCAGTTGAAGCTGATGGGAGGTCAAACAGCCAAACAGTACGTTCCTCTTAGAGCGTCTCCTACTCCATTTGGGATCTTTGCTGTCTTCAGATAAAAGTCGACATACTGGAATTGAAACAGTTACGCCTAATATCGAGGAAGATGATCTAGACCCACCCTTGAACTGATTTGACATTGCACAAAGTTAATTACTTGGTAATCATTTGAAAAATATGCTGGCTTTGCCAATAAAGAGAGTCATATGACTGATAACACAGTCAATGCTGTTGTAATTACTACATTAAGATGCTGGTCCCGGCCATAGCATGTATTTTTATTAGCTGTTCAAAGGGTTCAAAATGTTAGGTGTCTCGAGTCAGAGGAGTGTTGAGCGTGGGCATTACAGTATATGAAATGGTTGCCACAACACAAATACACTATCACATCACAAGCAGTGAATCAGAGACACCCTGTAGCCTCCTGAATTGTGAGCCTGAGGAGTCTAACTGTCGTCTGCTGAACTGAACCACCCTCCTCCTGGAGAGCTAATGGCAGTGCAGGCTTTTGCGCCAGCCATACTATAACTCACCTGAGTCTGCTTATCAAGTCCTCAGTGGTAGAATATTACTTTAACTGTTGCTGTTCTATGGCTTGCAAGCCTGTTTACTGTGGGTATAGATACTTTTGTACCTGGTTCCTCCAGCATCTTCACAAGGTCCTTTGCTGTTGTTCTGGGATTGATTTGCACTTTTTTCACCAAAGTACATTCATTTCTAGGGGACAGAACGTGTCTCCTTCCTGAGCGGTATGAAGGCTATGTGGTCCCATGGTGTTTATACTAGCGTACTATTGTTTGTACAGATGAACGTGTTGCCTTCAGGGATTTGGAAATTGCTCCCAAGGATGAACCAGACTTGTGGAGGTTTACAATTTCTTTCTGAGGTCTTGGCTGATTCATTTGGATTTTCCCATGATGTCAATCAAAGAGGCACTGAGTTTGAAGATAGGCCTTGAAATACATCCACAGGTATACCTGCAATTGACTCAAATGATGTCAGAAGCTTCTAAAGCCATGACATAATTTTCTGGAATTGTCCAAGCTGTTTAAAGGCAAAGTCAATTTAGTGTCTAATCTTCTGACCCACTGGAATTGTGATACAGTGAATTATAAGTGAAATAATCTGTCTGTAAACATTTGTTGGAAAAATGACTTGTGTCATGCACAAAGTAGATGTCCTGACCGACTTGCCAAAACCATCGTTTGTTACGAAGAAATGTATGGAATGGTTGAAAAACTAGTTTTAAGGACTCCAACCTAAGTGTATGTAAACTTCCGACTTTAACTGTATGTATTTTGCTTTTAAACCTAATCAGAAGCAAAGAATCCATGTCATTTTGCAAATGTGCTCCGCTTCTGAACAAAAGCAAAAATGTTACTTTTAAAAACCTCTGCCTGTCTGTCTGCATGGGGTTGATTATAAACCTATTTCAGGACGGAACGAGAAAAGAGGCAAAAATACATCTGATTATAAAAGGAATCTGATTTGATTGAAGTGGAGATGTTTTGCATAAGGCATTGTTCAATTGCACTTGCGGACAGTGTTTCCCATACAACATTTCACATTTACCTCACAAAGAGCAAAATAACATTAAAGCAACAGAGAAAGCAGCGGAGCACATCTCCAAACAACAAGACGCTGCTTTGTTTTCACCCGTGATTCATGTGTTGATCTCCAAATGGCGAGTCATTCAAAGACTTGGGCAGCAGTGCTTATTAATGCGTAAATGAATCTCCAGCCAAGAGAGAAT
This sequence comes from Oncorhynchus kisutch, assembly GCF_002021735.2. Lineage (NCBI taxonomy): Eukaryota > Metazoa > Chordata > Actinopteri > Salmoniformes > Salmonidae > Oncorhynchus > Oncorhynchus kisutch. The sequence goes on from NC_034195.2 coordinate 34,430,011, forward strand.
TTGAATACAGTTTGTAATCTGGAAGGGAATGACTTGGTACACATTAACGTAAATCAAATGCACAATATATTTTAGAGGTCATCACGCTCTATGAGGAGGTCTCCAGAATCTCACAAAAATAACTGTGAACAACACGGGTCAATCATAACGATAATCAGTCAAACAACAAATCACTGCCAGAAAATCCTGAATTGATATGTGGATTAATACAGAAATGTAACAATGATCCATTGACCCGATTATTTGATTCTGCATTTATTAAATCAGAGTTTTACTGTAAGTGTGAATCTCAACTGTAAATTCAGCCCTAAAACAATTATCACAGTGACACATTGACCCCTAACTCCCTCCCGTCTACTGAAACAGACCAAGGGAAGCTTGGATGCAGTTTTACCATGTTTTACATTGTTGTGATTAATTGTATGGCACTAAATCAATCGATCTGTTACCTTTCTTCCTCTCCCTCTCTATCCCTCTCCAGGTGAACATGCCTTGTGTGTGCCCTGCCAGCTTGTGGCCTTGTGTCCTGCCAACGTTGTCTGGCTGGTTATTCATGGCAGCAGGTGCTCTCCCTGACATTAGCGGAATGGGTCTCCAGCTTCTGTCCTCCAGGGCCTTAGGAACAGGGGACTTATGACTCCACTGCACCTGATCTCCTCCCCTGGCACCACTGGGCCGGTACCAGGCCGCTGATTATGCAAAGCTTTTAGCATGCAGATATGTTTTTGGTGGAATGTAGCTTCTTGTGAAGGAAAAAAATATTTACGGGAACAAAGTTCCACATCACATTGTAATTTTCCCTTTGATGTTTTATGCACAGCATCCTTGGAGAGTGTTTGGGTGGTACAGTGAGAGGGGCTCTGAGGAAATGCATTTTTCATAGACGACTTATAACGGGAAAAGCGCCAACAGGGGTTAATTTTGACCCCAAGTGGTCAAAACCTTATTTTTATCCTTCTGAGATTTTAGGACTTTATCAACCAACTAGTTACTGACCCAACACATAATAATTGACCATGCTTTCTGTGTTAATATGGAGGATTAAAAAATTATCTTTATTCTCTATCCTAGTGGCGCATGGCTAAGTTTAAAATGTTGTCTGAACAGTGCATTTTGTGATAAAAGCACCAAATGTTGCACATATGTACCCTGACAACACCATATTTTTTTTACGTACATAAATTCATCTCCAGCCAAGAGAGAATTTAAATACAGTTTGAAATCTGGAAGGGATTGATTTGGTGCACATTAATAGAAATCAAATGCACAATATATTTTAGAGATCGTCATGCTCTATGAGGAGGTCTCCAGAATCTCACTTAACCTTTTGTAACACAAGTAATTGGTTTCATTTCCCCGAAAATAAGCATATATTATTTTGATACATTTCATCCATAGCAACTTGTCATGAACATGTTTCTGTTATTCATTGAAAGCTGTCATGCCTGCTCCCACTCCCCCTGCCTGGTGCTCATCATTACGCAATTCTGTCACCATCATTTCGCACATCAGCGCAATATTGGACTCACCTGGATCCCTTCACTTTGTTGATTGCCCTTCTATATATGTCTGTTCCTCAGTTTGTTACACGTGTCAGCATTATTGTCGTTATGTTTCCCCTGTTCAGACGTTGTCCTTGTTTATTTTCATTTAATGTTCACTCCCTCTACTTGCTTCTCGTCTCCCAGCATCTGTCCTTACAGAAAGCGTTGTTTATGTGACTCTCAGAGGCTGAGGAATTGGTGGGGGCGTATGCTTCATGGTTAACGAGACGTGGTGTGGCCACAACAACATACAGGAACTCAAGTCCTTCTGTTCACCTGATTTAGAATTCCTCACAATCAAATGTCGACCGCATTATCTACCAAGGGAATTCTCTTCGATTATAATCACAGCCAAGCAGACACATCGATGGCTCTGAACGAACTTTATTTGACTCTTTGCAAACTGGAATCCATATATCCTGATGCTGCATTCATTGTAGCTGGGGATTTTAACAAGGCTAATCTGAAAACAAGACTCCCTAAATTGTATCAGCATATCGATTGCGCAACCAGGGCTGGAAAAACCTTGGATCATTGCTATTCTAACTTCCGCAACGCATATAAGGCCCTGCCCCGCTCTCCTTTCGGAAAAGCTGACCACGACTCCATTTTGTTGATCCCTGCCTCCAGACAGAAAATAAAACAAGAAGCTCCCACGCTGAGGTCTGTTCAACGCTGGTCCGACCAATCTGATTCCACACTCCAAGACTGCTTCCATCACGAGGACTGGGATATGTTTCGTATTGCATCAAACAACAACATTGACGAATACGCTGATTTGGTGAGCGAGTTCATTAGAACGTGCGTTGAAGATGTCGTTCCCATAGCAACGATTAAAACATTCCCAAACCAGAAACCGTGGATTGATGGCAGCATTCGCGTGAAACTGAAAGCGCGAACCACTGCTTTTAATCAGGACAAGGTGACCGGAAACATGACCGAATACAAACAGTGTAGCTATTCCCTCCGCAAGGCAATCAAACAAGCTATAGAGACAAAGTAGAATCTCAATTCAATGGCTCAGACACAAGAGGTATGTGGCAGGGTCGACAGTCAATCACGGATTACAAAAAGAAAACCAGCCCCGTCACGGACCAGGATGTCTTGCTCACAGGCAGACTAAATAACTTTTTTGCCCGCTTTGAGGACAATACAGTGCCACTGACACGGCCCGCAACCAAAACATGCGGACTCTACTTCACTGCAGCAGACGTGAGGAAAACATTTAAACGTGTCAACCCTCGCAAGGCTGCAGGCCCAGACGGCATCCCCAGCCGCGCCCTCAGAGCATGCGCAGACCAGCTGGCTGGTGTGTTAACGGACATATTCAATCAATCCCTATCCCAGTCTATTGATCCCACATGCTTCAAGAGGCCCACCATTGTTCCTGTTCCCAAGAAAACTAAGTTAACTGAGCTAAACGACTACCCCGTAGCACTCACTTCCGTCATCATGAAGTGCTTTGAGAGACTAGTCAAGGACCATATCACCTCCACCCTACCTGACACCTTAGACCCACTCCAATTTGCTTACCACCCAAATAGGTCCACAGACGATGCAATCTCAACCACACTGCACACTGCCCTAACCCATCTGGAGAAGAGGAATACCTATGTGAGAATGCTGTTCATCGACTACAGCTCGGCATTTAACACCATAGTGCCCTCCAAGCTCGTCATCAAGCTCAAGACCCTGGGTCTCGACCCCGCCCTGTGCATCTGGGTACTGGACTTCCTGCCCCCAGCTGGTGAGGGTAGGCAACAACATCTCCACCCCACTGATCCTCAACACTGGGGCCCCACAAGGGTGCGTTCTGAGCCCTCTCCTGTACTCCCTGTTCACCCACAACCCGCCTCTAACTCAATCATCAAGTTTACGGATGACACAACAGTGGTAGGCTTGATTACCAACAACGACGAGACGGCCTACAGGGAGGAGGTGAGGGCCCTCGGAGTGTGGTGTCAGGAAAATAACCTCACACTCAACGTCAACAAAACTAAGGAGATGATTGTGGACTTCAGGAAACAGCAGAGGGAACACACCCCTATCCACATCGATGGAACAGTAGTGGAGAGGGTATTACGTTTTAAGTTCCTCGGCGTACACATCACAGACCAACTGAATTGGTCCACCCACACAGACAGCATCGTGAAGAAGGCGCAGCAGCGCCTCTTCAACCTCAGGAGGCTGAAGAAATTCGGCTTGTCACCAAAAGCACTCACCAACTTCTACAGATGCACAATCGAGAGCATCCTGTCGAGCTGTATCACCGCCTGGTATGGCAACTGCTCCGCCCACAACGTTAAGGCTCTCCAGAGGGTAGTGAGGTCTGCACAACGCATCACCGAGGGCAAACTACCTGCCCTCCAGGACACCTACACCACCCGATGTCACAGGAAGGACATAAAGATCATCAAGGACAACAACCACCCGAGCCACTGCCTGTTCACCCCGCTGTCATCCAGAAGGCGAGGTCAGTACAGGTGCATCAAAGCTGGGACCGAGAGACTGAAAAACAGCTATCTCAAGGCCATCAGACTGTTAAACAGCCACCACTAACATTGAGTGGCTGCTGCTAACACACTGACTCAACTCCAGCCACTTTCATAATGGGAATTGATGGGAAATTATGTAAAATATATCACTAGCCACTTTAAACAATGCTACGTAATATAATGTTTACATACCCTACATTATTAATCTCATATGTATACGTATATACTGTACTCTATATCATCTACTGCATCTTTATGTAATACATGTATCACTAACCACTTTAACTATGCCACTTTGTTTACATACTCATCTCATTGTATATACTGTACTCAATACCATCTACTGTATCTTGCCTATGCCGCTCTGTACCATCACTCATTCATGAATCTTTATGTACATATTTTTTATCCCCTTACACTTGTGTCTATAAGGTAGTAGTTTTGGAATTGTTAGCTAGATTACTTGTTGGTTATTACTGCATTGTCGGAACTAGAAGCAGAAGCATTTCGCTACACTCGCATTAACATCTGCTAACCATGTGTATGTGATAAATACAATTTGATTTGATTTGAGCTAATCTGACATACCGGTACAACCTAAAATGGCCACCGTCTTTGGTGATAAAGGCAACATTGGCGCCAGTGCCATCAGAATTTTAGCTCTATCTTTGGAACACTATTGGCTGTCAACTCAGTTCCAATTGCAGCTGAAAGATGATACTCTCAAATGGGTATAGAAACATTGACTGGAAGCTAAATATATAATCATCTTTTTAAGTTAGAATGGCTGCCACCCCCACCCCCCTCCCCCACACGCTGGCAGGGCACACACAAGGCACATTCACCTGGAGAGGGATAGAGAGGGAGAGGAAGAAAAGGAATCCAACCAGGAAGTGGGAAATCTGAGGTTCGTTGTTTTTCAGCTCATTGTCTATCGAATACACAGTGTCTCAGGGGTCATTTTGCACTTCCTAAGGCTTCCACTAGATGTAAACAGTCTTTAGAACATTGTTAGAGGCTTCTACTGTGAAGTGGGGTCGAATGAGAGCTGATTCAACCAGAGGTCTGGCAGAGTGGCATGAGCTGATCACGCGGGCACCCGTGAGAGCGATCTGTATTTCTAAAGACAAAGGAATTCTCCGGTTGGAACATTATTGAAGATTCATGTCAAAAACACCCTAAAGATGGATTCTGTACATCGTTTGACATGTTTCTACGAACTGTCATATAACTTTTTTACTTTTCATCTGAACTTTCGCCTGGACTTGCCCGCGCCTTGTGAGTTTGGATTTGTTTACTAAACATGCTAACAAAAGGAGGTATTTGGACATAAATTATGGACTTTATTGAACAAAACAAACATATATTGTGGAACTGGGATTCATGGGAGTGCATTCTGATGAAGATCATCAAAGGTATGTGAATATTTATAACACTATTTCTGACTTTTACTGACTCCACAACATGGCGGGTATCTGCATGGCTTGTTTTTGTGTCTGAGTGCCGTACTCAGTTTATTGCATGGTTAGATTTTTCCTTAACTTCTTGCGTCTAGCAATCCCGTATCCGGGAGCGTAATCATAGCATCAAGCTCATTACCATAACGCAACGTTAACTATTCATGAAAATTGCAAATGAAATGAAATAAATATATTGGCTCACAAGCTTAGCCTTTTGTTAACAACACTGTCATCTCAGATTTTCAAAATATGCTTTTCAACCATAGCTACACAAGCATTTGTGTAAGAGTATTGATAGCTAGCATAGCATTAAGCCTAGCATTCAGCAGGCAACATTTTCACAAAAACAAGAAAAGCATTCAAATAAAATCATTTACCTTTGAAGAACTTAGGATGTTTTCAATGAGGAGACTCTCAGTTAGATAGCAAATGTTCAGTTTTTCCAAAAATATTATTTGTGTAGGAGAAATCGCTCCGTTTTGTTCATCACGTTTGGCTAAGAAAACCCCCCGAAAATTCAGTCATTACAACGCCAAACTTTTTTCCAAATTAACTCCATAATATCGACAGAAACATGGCAAACGTTGTTTAGAATCAATCCTCAAGGTGTTTTTCACATATCTATTTGATGATAAATCATTCGTGGCAGTTTGGTTTCTCCTCTGAACCAAATGGAAAAATGCACGCAGCTGGAGATTACGCAATAATTTCGACGGAGGACACCAAGCGGGCACCTGGTAAATGTAGTCTCTTATGGTCAATCTTCCAATGATATGCCTACAAATATGTCACAATGCTGCAGACACCTTGGGGAAACGACAGAAAGTGTAGGCTCATTCCTGGCACATTCACAGCCATATAAGGAGACATTGGAACACAGCGCATTCAAAATCTGGGGCATTTCCTGTTTGAAATTTCATCTTGGTTTCGCCTGTAGCATCAGTTCTGTGGCACTCACAGATAATATCTTTGCAGTTTTGGAAACGTCAGAGTGTTTTCTTTCCAAAGCTGTCAATTATATGCATAGTCGAGCATATTTTCGTGACAAAATATCTTGTTTAAAACGGGAACGTTTTTGTTATCCCAAAATTAAAAGAGCGCCCCATATATCGAAGAAGTTCAAGCTTTTTTGAAATCTGACACAGTGGTTGCATTAAGGAGAAGTATATATATAATTATGTGCATAATACTTGTATCTTTTAGCAAAGTTTATTATGAGTATTTCTGTAAATTGATGTGGCTTTCTGAAAATTCGCCGGATGTTTTCGAAGCACAACATTACTGACCGTAAAGCTCCAATGTAAACTGAGATTTTTGGATATAAATATGAACTTTATCGAACAAAACATACATGTTTGTGCAACATGAAGTCCTATGAGTGCCATCTGATGAAGACCATCAAAGGTTAGTGATTAATTGTATCTCTATTTCTGCTTTTTGTGATTCCTCTCTTTGGCTGGAAAAATGGCTGGGTTTTTCTGTGAAAGCTCATTTGTGGAGCTTTCGCTGTAACGCATTTTTGAAATCAGACACTCTAGCTGGATTAACAAGAATTGCATCTTTAAAATGGTGCCTAATACTTGTATATTTCAGAAATTCGATTTATGTGATTTCTGTTGAATTGTATTTCATTGACTGTTAGCGAGGGGTTCCGCTAGCAGAATGGAGTTAGACAGGTTAACACCCCGGCCATCCTATAATCTAGGCATGATGCCCTCAATCTCACACAAATTATCAATGAACCCACCAGGTACAACCCCAAATCCGTAAACACAGGCACCCTCATCGATATCATCCTAACCAACTTGCCCTCCAAATACACTTCTGCTGTTTTCAACCAAGATCTCAGCAATCACATCCTCATTGTCTGCATCCGTAATGGGTCTGTGGTCAAACGACCACCCCTTATCACTGTCAAACGCTCCCTGAAACACTTCAGCGAGCAGGACTTTCTAATCGACCTGGCCCGGGTATTCTGGAAGGATATTGACCTCATCCCGTCAGTAGATTATTCTTTAAAAGTGCCTTCCTCACAAACTTGTTTAAGCATACCCCATTCAAAAAATTTAGAAACAGGAACAGATATAGCCCTTTGTTCTCTCCAGACCTGACTGCCCTTGACCAGCACAAAAACATCCTGTGGCGTTCTGCATTAGCATCGAATAGCCCCGTGATATGCAACTTTTCAGGGAAGTTAAGAACCAATATACACAGGTAGTTAGAAAGCTAAGGATAACTTTTTCAAGCAGAAATGTGTATCCTGTAGCACAAACTCAAAAAAGTTCAGGGACACTGTGAAGTCCATGGAGAATAAAGAGCACCTCTTCCCAGCTGCCCACTGCACTGATGCTAGGAAACACTGTCACCACCGATAAATCCACTATAATTGAGAATTTCAATAAGCATTTTTCCACCTGGCTAGCCCTACCCAGGTCAACAGCCCTGCACCCGCCACAGCAGCTCGCCCAAGCCTCCCCCATTTTCTTCACCCAAATCCAGATAGTTGATGTTCTGAAAGAGCTGCAAAATCTGGCCCCGTACAAATCACCTGGACAATCTATACCCTCTCTTTCTAAAATGATCTGCCAAAATTATTGCAACCCCTATTACTAGCCTGTTCAACCTCTCTTTCGTATCGTCTGAGATTCCCAAAGATTGGAAAGCTGCCGCGGTCAACCCCCTCTTCAAAGAGGAAGACACTCTAGACCCAAACTCCATCCTACCCTGCCTTTCTAAGATCTTCGAAAGCCAAGTTAACAAACAGATTACCGACCATTTCGAATCCCACCGCACCTTCTCCGCTATGCAATCTGGTTTCAAAGCTGGTCATCACCCCTCAGACACGTTTAAGGTCCTAAACGATATCATAACCGCCATCGATAAGAGATATTACTGTGCAGCCGAACTCATCAACCTGGCCAAGGCTTTCGACTCTGTCAATTACCACATTCTTATCGGCAGACTTGGTTTCTCAAATTATTGCCTCGTCTCGTTCACCAACTACTTTCCTGACAGAGGTCAGTGAGTCAAATCGAAGGGCCTGTTGTCCGGACATCTGGCACTCTCTGGGGTGCCACAGGGTTCAATTCTTGGGCCAAATCTCTTCTCTGTATACATCAATGATGTCGCTCTTGCTGCTGGTGATTCTCTGATCCACCTCTACGCAGATGACACCATTCTGTATACCTCTGGCTCTTCTTTGGACACTGTGTTAACTTCTTGAGTGTAGGGGGCAGTATTTTCGTGTTTGGCAAAAAAAAAACGTACCCATTTGAAACGGCCTATTTCTCAGGCCCAGAATTAGGATAGAAAACACTCTAAAGTTTCCAAAACTGTCAAAATATTATCTGTGAGTATAACAGAACTGATATTGCATGTAGAAACCTGAGGAAAATCCTAAAAGGAAGTGCTGTTTTTCCTGAAAGCTCTCTGTTCCATTGCATGCCTTGTGTCCATTTAACGGGATATCAACCAGATTCCTTTCCCTATTGCTTCCTCAAGCTGTGCACAGTCTTTAGACATAGTTTAATGGTTTTATTTTTGAAAAATGAGTGAGAAAGAACCCATCCCGTCATTGGATGGCTGGGTGCCAGCAGAGTTTTTCATGCGCAACAGCCATTTTCTCTTTCTCGCCTATGGAAGAAGCTACATTTCGGTTGACATATTATCGATTATATATTGTAAAAACAACCTAAGGATGGATTATTAAAAATAATTTGACATCTTTCTACGCACTTTACGGATACTATTTGTAATTTTTGTCTGCGATGTCGTGCCGCTCGAGCCTGTGGATTTCTGAACATAATGCGCCAAACAAATGTAGGTATTTTGGATATAAAAATAATCTTTATGGAACAAAAGGAACATTTATTGTGTAACTTGGAGTCTCGTGAGTGCAAACATCTGAAGATCATCAAAGGTAAGACATTTAATTTATTGCTTTTCTGACTTTCGTGACCAATCTACTTGGCTGCTAGCTGTTTGTAATATTTTATCTACTGAGAGAGATGTTCTTACATAAATGCTTGTTATGCTTTCGCGGAAAATATTTTTGAAATCTGACACTCCAGGTCGATTAACAACAAGCTATGCTGTGCTTTGCTATATTGCATTGTGATTTCATAAAAATTTAATCTTTTTTGTAATTTAATTTGAATTTGGCGCTCTGCAATTCAGCGGATGTTGATGAAAATGATCCCTCTAACGGGATGGGTGCGTCAAGAAGTTAACTAACCTCCACACGAGCTTCAATGCCATACAACTCTCCTTCCGTGGCCTCCAAATGCTCTTAAATGCAAGTAAAACTAAATGCATGCTCTTCAACCAATCGCTGCCAGCACCTGCCCGCCCGTCCAGCATCACTTCTCTGGACATTTTGTCTTAGAATATGTGGACAACTACAAATACCTAGGTGTTTAGTTAGACTGTAAACTCTCCCTCCAGACTCACAATAAGCATCTCCAATCCAAAATTAAATCTAGAATCAGGTTCCTATTTCGCAACAAAGCATCCTTCACTCATGCTGCCAAACATACCCTTGTAAAACTGACCATCCTACCGATCCTCGACTTCAGCGATGTCATTTACAAAATTGCCTCCAACACTCTACTCAACAAATGGGATGCAGTCTATCACAGTGCCATTCGTTTTGTCACCAAAGCCCCATATACTACCCACCACTGTGACCTGTATGCTCTCGTTGGCTGGCCCTCGCTTCAAATTCATCGCCAAACCCACTGGCTCCAGGTCATCTACAAGTCTCTGCTATGTAAACCCCCACCTTATCTCAGCTCACTGGTTATCATAGCAGCACCCACCCATAGCACGCACTCCAGCAGGTATATCTCACTGGTCACCCCCAAAGCTAATTCTTCCTTTGGCAGACTTTCCTTCCAGTTCTCTGCTGCCAATGACTGGAATGAACTGCAAAAATCACTGAAGCACTAGAATCATATCTCCCTCACTAGCTTTAAGCACTAGCTGTCAGAGCAGCTCACAGATCACTGCACCTGTACATAGCCCATCTGTAAATATCCCATCCAACTACCTCAGCTCCATACTGTATTTATTTGTTTATCTTGTTTCTTTGCACCCAGTATCTCTACTTGCACATTCATCTTCTGCACATCTACCATTCCAGTGTTTAATTGCTATATTGTAATTACTTCGCCACCATGGCCTATTTATTGCCTTACCTCCCTTATCCTACCTCATTTGCACACACTGTATGTAGACTTTTTCTACTGTATGTGTAACTCTGTGTTGTTGTATGTGTCGAACTGCTTTGCTTTATCTTGGCCAGGTCGCAGTTGTAAATGAGAACTTGATCTCAACTGGTTAATGCATGGTGAAAAAAACTTTAGATTTTTATTCAGTACTAGAATCTTTAAGTGAAATATTACATTTAGTGTGTACTATATCATCACGCACTGAGTCAGTTTGGTGGAAAAAATCCACTCGAGCACACATTTGCATAATTTCTTTATGGGGATTGTCGTGGAAATTCTAATCAAGTAAGGGAGAAGAGACTTTCAATTTCTTCAAACAATCAACCTTTAATATCAATGAATTATTCCAATAATTGCAATAATGGAGTTGGTCAAGTACCACCCGTAGGTGATCGTTGAGAGCCCGACAATACAGAGAATGCAGGGGTTTGTATAGCAACCCCAAAACTGCGTAGTCACGGTTTGTTCCATCCCTCTCTGACAGATCGGGGAATCATAAGCTACCTTCTTGTGGCTATGTATATCGGGTGTGTGATGTCATAGCGCACAAACTCCTTTCTCTACCAAGCTAGCCTCTGTTTTCTTTATCTCCACACAGCTGTGCCCTTGGAAGATAATAAAATAACAGGATGGACTGTTGTAAATTTCAGAGGCGCTTTGTCAAATGCCATGTGAACAAGTTACTTAGAATCAAAGATGATTGGGAACAATATTCTGTTCCTTAAGTTTATCTCTATCCCATGTCCATGACCGCACACCTAGACCAGCTGCGGGGAGTGAACGTGGAAGAGAAGAACCATCCTTTCTCAGAAGCATAGCATTGGTAGAATAGAAATGTCTTACTATTGTTAAGCATATAATTGTTAACTCTTAATATTAAACAAATCAGGAAAATACGTAATTTTTCTCTCACATGCTTTTTGAATATTCGCAAGTAAATCTGTCGCCAATTGGATGGACAGCTACCTGCTGTCTCATTTCAATCATTACCAATTTGGGGTAAAAAATGACCTCTGTTGGCACTTTAGGGCTATAAATATGTTGGTGTATTTAGGGGTTAAACAAAACACAGCATTTCATCAATACATAGATGCTGACCTGTACTATTTTGAAACGTTTGTTAACAGTACAGTTTTTGAGACCCTGTTGATTAGGACATTCAAAATAACTGACATGCAAACTCATCTCACTTCCAATTCCAGTGCTATGTGTCCACAACCAGGGCACAGCCCCCTCGTTTGGTAACCAGGGGTTTATTTTTGTTTTGGGCTGTCTGTGATGTGACCTGGTTAGCTCGTTAGATCCTTCCATGAGGCGGCCCTTATCATATGACGGGCATATGCAACCTGATTTTACTCCCAACATGGCGTACCCAGGATGCTAGGGGGCATCAACGGGCATCCAGGCGCAAGGAAAAGGATATTCACTTCAAAAAGCCGCAATTTCACTGGAGGCACTGGCCTGTTACATATCTTGTCTGAATGTGCTGGTGATGATTCTTGTAGAGCGTCACAGGGCAGATTTGATGTGTTCTGGTCAATAGAGAATTCATAACAGTATTATCATACAGCCAAAATGTATTTTGTCCATGTTATCTAGCTAAAGCTGAGAGAGCCTGCAGTGGCATCGGACATTATTCAACATCTTCACAACTGTTTCACAGTATTCCTGTCAAGCTATCTCTATGTAATTCCTGGCATAGCACATCACATAAACCAAGCTCCAGTGTTGATGAGCCTGAACTCAATAATGTTGTTAGATTTCATTTGCTCCCACTTTGAATTCATTTCAGTGATCTGGTATGGCTTAATATGGCTTAATTACAGGGAAGATGGATGGTACAGTTTATCACAAAAGGCTTGATGCCAGAAAAACACACAAAAAAGCTACATATTTAGCGAAAAAGCACATTTTCATCTGCGGACCCTGTTTGTTTATCATAGTGCCCAAGTTCATGCAATTGCTAAGTGGTCAGAGGTCATCAGTTTCGACTGACTTAAATGAAAACTGTAAATCTAGATTCCTTGATAGTTGAAGAACACTGGTTAGACCGCAGTCAGGCTCTCTGGGAAGGAACTCTATGTTTTTCAGCATTAAATTATTGTTGTGCTATTTGTGATGATTTCAGAAACATGTTGAGAACACACTGTCTCCTTTCTGACAGATCTGCTTTTAAAAAGCCATCACAGAAATGTCAAACGAGCAATTTGACATCTCACAGCACAATGTCAAACATGCCAATGCAGAAATATTAGAGTGTGAAAGAGAGAGTCCATATGTTCTGTAAGACTGGGATGACAAGTAGTCCTCCACAAATGCATGTTGTCATCAGCAGACTTGTTATGTCTGACCTCATATTGAGCACCACAATGTGTCTACTGTGGTCAACACAAGTGCTCTGCTGTCACTTCTGGCCTTCTAGCCTCTGAGCAACAGAGAACTGAGTGACCTCCTTCATTCATGACAGAGGAGCCATGTCCTGGCACTCCTCAACACGTCTCTGTATCTGTATCTCCTTCTCTGATGCTCCTTCACCCTCAAGTGTATGGCTCAAGGTCCTTTCGAGTTTGCGGAGGAACATTAAGAGTGGATCTCTATTGATGTGTGTGACATTTAAGATTATGCCAATGCTATGTTAGTGTGTCCTCCGATCTTCATGTATCGAATCTACTCTGAATCTAATTGTATGAAGAATATGGATCTATTCATCTCTTGTTTACATGTTATGTGCTTGTTAAGATCTGTCAGAGGCGTGACATCACTATCTAAAGCGTCTTAGCCTCAGTATCTGTCACCATCCCTAGTCAATTTTTTTACAATTTTAATTATTTTTTTATTTCACCATTATTTGACCAGGTAGGCTAGTTGTGAGAACAAGTTCTCATTTACAACTGTGACCTGGCCAGTATAAAGCACAGCAGTTTGACACATACAACAACGCAGAGTTACACATGGAATAAACAAACATACAGTCAATAATACAGTAGAAAGAAATAGTCTATATACAGCGAGTGCAAATGAGGTAAGATAAGGGAGGTAAGGCAATAAGTAGGCCATGGTGGCGAAGTAATTACAGTATAGCAATTAAACACTGGACGAGTATGAAGCGAGGGCCAGTCAACGAGAGCATACAGGTCGCAGTGGTGGGTAATATATGGGGCTTTGGTGACAAAACGGATGGCACTGTGATAGACTGCATCCAATTTGTTGAGTAGAGTGTTGGAGGCTATTTTATAAATGACATCGCCGAAGTCAAGGATGCTTTGTTGCGAAATAGGAAGGCTATTCTATATTTAATTTTGGATTGGAGATGCTTAATGTTAGTCTGGAAGGAGAGTTTACAGTCTAGCCACACACCTAGTTATTTGTAGTTGTCCACATATTCTAATTCAGAACATCCTGAGTAGTGATGCTGGACGGGCAGGCAGGTGCTGGCAGTGATCGGTTGAAAGCATGCATTTATTAGCATTTAAGAGCAGTTGGAGGCCACGGAAGGAGAGTTGTATGGCATTGAAGCTTGTGTGGAGGTTAGTTAACACAGTGTCCAAAGAAGGGCCAGAAGTATACAGAATGGTGTCGTCTGCGTAGAGGTGGATCAGAGAATCACCAGCAGCAAGAGCGACATCATTGATGTATACAGAGAAGAGTGTCGGCCTGAGAATGGAACCCTGTGGCACCCCATAGAGACTGCCAGAGGTCCTGACAACAGGCCCTCCGATTTGACACACTGACGTCTGTCAGGAAAGTAGTTGGTGAACCAGGCGAGGCAATCATTTGAGAAACCAAGGCTGTTGAGTCTGCCAATAAGAATGTGGTGATTGACAGAGTCGAAAGCCTTGGCCAGGTCGATAAATATGGCTGCACAGTAATGTCTCTTATCAATGGTGTATTTGTACTTGTACTTATTTGTTTGGCAATACCAGTCCTACATGTGCATCATTGCCATAGAAAGGCTTTTTTCTTCGATAATCAGTAAGCTCATACCAAGGCAAGTATAACGACTCAAAGACTGTAACAGGGTACAGAGCAGCTTGCAATGAACCCATGCTAAGCTCTGCCTTGCACAGCTGTTGAAATACTCTTCCCTTCCCAACTATTTCCATTCTTTATTGCTCACTACTCTGTCTCCATACCTTCGCCTACCCCACATCTCGTGCCTTCTACATACCTACCTCCTTCCACCTGCTGCCCCCCTCTGTCCACTTTCTCCTTCCTCCAACCCACCATGCCAGCCCCTCCAACACTCTGCATCACTCTGGCAGCACCGGGCCGGGCTCTGCTGTTGGACTGCTTCCCAGAACCACCGGACTTCCTCCAAGGGGAGTATTTTCAGTGTGTCAAATAAGATTAATGCCCTGCCTGCTGATTGATCAACTCCCTCTGGTGTGGGCCCTGAGTTGGCCGTGGCATGGCCCAGATAGGAAGGTGATGGTGTTCTGTGTCACTGCCACTCAGGTGGTCCGACCGAGGAAAACTACTGAACATCTCATCTCGCAAACAAAGGCCGGGGGAGAGTGCCAGTTTTTGAAGAGGAAAAAGGTGATGGTTTGTTTGATTTAGCTTTGTCATAAAGACTGTGCTGTTGATAGGTGCTTGAGACTTATTTTACTAGAGACAAAGCAGTATTTTCAGAAGTGCCTTTCTGGTTATAATGCATGGCTACGTGCAATTAAGTGAAGTGAGATCTGACTGGAGAAATGACCCAATATTTTGATTGCAGACATGGCATTTAAACAATGTATTATCTTGATACATCTAATTAAGTAAATAACTTGTCATTTTCATAATTAGATTTATTTTAATTAGTCATTTAAATAAATAGTAATCTATTGGTATTCGACTAAATCTGGTATCCAATTTTGTCAATATTATGTATTTATCAGAAATGCTCTATTCAGTATCCTACACTTAAGTCTTTTTCAATGTATTTTGATCTGTCCTTTTTTCCTCCTCAACACTGTCACAGAGGATTATATACACTTGTAAAAGATGGGGAATGAACACCTGGGCTGGTTTAAATCATTTGCCAAATCAGCAGGATGGCACTCCTGTCACCCTCACCCAATTATTACCTGTAAAACGAACTGACATGGAAAACAAGAAACGTCCCATTTCTGAAAAAGTTGGCCTCAACCCCAGAAAACATTATTGTGTCATTCTTTTATTCCCTCTTCCCCCAAGACGATGGTATCTTTTCAAACTCAATTACACATTAGCGTAACGTTTTCTGCCTTTATCTATTACACCTCATCAAGTGGAGTCCATTCTCACACTCTTCCCCCCTCAATAACCATCACACACTAATGATGGCCCATTAAAACTGTTACAGTAACCAGTGAATTTAATGAAATATGAACTTGTGATCTTAACCTCTTGTGGTTTTCCCTCTTCCAGGTCTTCAATGGTCGAACATGCTCATAGATCAAATAAGGGAATGGATTTTGAAACATTTATAGCAGACCAAATCTAACCAGACTTACAGTAGTGAAGTGAAGGACTACTTTTTGGAAGCACTACTATCTGAAAGGACTAGTTTCTGGAAGGACTACAATCTGGAAGGACTACTATCTGGAAGGACTACTATCTGGAAGGACTACTTTCTGGAAGGACTACTTTCTGGAAGGACTACTATCTGGAAGGACAACTATCTGGAAGGACTACTATCTGGAAGGACTACTTTCTGGAAGGACTACTTTCTGGAAGGACTACTTTCTGGAAGGACTACTTTCTGGAAGGACAACTTCTGAAGGGAACTTTTATCCCTTCCGTTTGTCCTAAAATAATAAATATACAGTAAAACAAACAAACTGCAGACAGTAATGCATTCCTGAACAAAAAAATTAACTGCGCCTGAGGATGCCACCTTGGCTTATGAGTCTCACCATTACCATAAATGGATACTGACTGCCGGCAGTCAGGACCAATACACTATCTATAAAGACTAATTTTCTCTGAATTTACTTTGCCGCCCGTGTGACGGACTGTAGCCTCTGTAGCCTAAATCAGATCGCTTTCACACACCTTTTCAGGCATGCCCGCCACGGTCGGAAGTGCTCGCGGTGAGCCGAGCATCACACCCCCATCTCCTCCTGTCCACTCCCATTAACTTCAGCGCCTCCATGTTGGATGGCTGGCCTGGAGTTAGCCTGTGGGCCCTGGCATACGTGCATACCATGATACTAGTGCCCAATATTCCTGTCGTTATTATTCTGTCTTATGTACAAGGTCATTCATCTAGCTGTGTGTGTGTGTGTGTGCGTTTGTGTGCACACAGTGCTTTTATGAAGTCCTCCACATGCATTATTTCAACAGAGCTTGCTGGGACAGAAGAAAGCATTGGTAATTGAAAACATGCAGTTAAGATACAATGTGATGTCACTGAAAGCAATATACTGTATGTTACCATCATTATTCTTCATTTCAGCAACTATTCCCAATCTAAGGAAGGGTCCATCTTTAATTTTTGAAGGGCATGATAAACATACTTATCTATCCTTTTCATCTCTCTCTCTCTCTCTCTCTCTCTCTCTCTCATGCATGCACATACACACACACACACACACACACACACACAGACGGCGGACTGCAATAGCGTCGAATAGTCCCCGCGATATGCAACTGCTCAGGGAAGTCTGGAACCAATTCACGCAGTCAGTCAGGAAAGCAAAGGCCAGCTTTTTCAAGCAGAAATGTTCATCCTGTAGCACTAACTCCAAAAAGTTTTGGGACACTGTGAAGTCCATGGAGAACAAGAGCACCTCCTCCCAGCTGCCCACTGCACTGAGACTAGATAACACGGTCACCACCGATAAATCCATGATAATCGAAAACTTCAACAAGCATTTCTCAACGGCTGGCCATGCCTTCCTCCTGGCTACTCTAACCTCGGCCAACAGCTCCCCCCCCCCTCCGCAGCTACTCACCCAAGCCTCCCCAGCTTCTCCTTTACCCAAATCCAGATAGCAGATGTTCTGAAAGAGCTGCAAAACCTGGACCCGTACAAATCAGCTGGGCTTGACAATCTGGACCCTCTATTTCTGAAACTATCCGCCACCATTGTCGCAACCCCTATTACCAGCCTGTTCAACCTCTCTTTCATATTGTCTGAGATCCACAAGGATGGGAAAGCGGCCGCAGTCATCCCCCTCTTCAAAGGGGGAGACACCTTGGACCCAGACTTTTACAGACCTATATCCATCCTGCCCTGTCTATCTAAGGTATTTGAATGCCAAGTCAACAAACAGATCACTGACCATCTCGAATCTCACCGTACCTTCTCCGCTGCGCAATCTGGTTTCCAAGCTGGTCACGGGTGCACCTCAGCCATGCTCAAGGTACTAAACGATATCATAACCGCCATCGATAAAAGACAGTACTGTGCAGCCGTCTTCATCGACCTGGCCAAGGCTTTCGACTCTGTCAATCACCATATTCTTATCGAAAGACTCAGTAGCCTCGGTTTTTCTAATGACTGCCTTGCCTGGTTCACCAACTACTTTGCAGACAGAGTTCAGTGTGTCAAATCGGAGGGCATGTTGTCCGGTCCTCTGGCAGTCTCTATGGGGGTGCCACAGGGTTAAATTCTCGGGCCGACTCTTTTCTCTGTATATATCAATGATGCTGCTCTTGCTGCGGGCGATTCCCTGATCCACCTCTACGCAGACGACACCATTCTGTATACGTCTGACCTTTCCTTGGAAACTGTGCTATCTAACCTCCAAATGAGCTTCAATGCCATACAACACTCCTTCCGTGGCCTCCAACTGCTCTTAAACGCTTTTCAACCGTTCGCTGCCTGCACCCGCACGCCCGACTAGCATCACCACCCAGCATCACCCGACCTAGAATATGTGGATATCTATAAGTACCTAGGTGTCTGGCTAGACTGTAAACTCTCCTTCCAGACTCATATCAAACATCTCCAATCTAAAATCAAATCTAGAGTCGGCTTTCTATTCCGCAACAAAGCCTCCTTCACTCAAGCCGCCAAACTTACCCTAATAAAACTGACTATCCTACCGATCCTCGACTTCGGCGATGACATCTACAAAATAGCTTCCAACACTCTACTCAGCAAACTAGATGCAGTTTATCACAGTGCCATCCGTTTTGTCACTAAAGGACCTTATACCACCCACCACTGCGACCTGTATGCTCTAGTCGGCTGGCCCTCGCTACATATTCGTCGCCAGACCCACTGGCTCCAGTTCATCTACAAGTCCATGCTAGGTAAAGCTCCGCCTTATCTCAGTTCACTGGTCACAATCGTAACACCCACCCGTAGCATGCGCTCCAGCAGGTTTATCTCACTGATCATCCCTAAAGCCAACACCCCATTTGGCCGCCTTTCCTTCCAGTTCTCTAATGCCTGTGACTGGAACGAATTGCAAAAATCGCTGAAGTTGGAGAATTTATCTCCCTCACCAACTTTAAACATCTGCTATCTGAGCAGCTAACCGATCGCTGCAGCTGTACATAGTCCATCGGTAAATAGCCCAACCAATTTACCTCCCTCATCCCTATTCTGTTTTTATTTATTTACTTTTCTGCTCTTTTGCACACCAGTATCTCTACCTGCACATGACCATCTGATCATTTATCACCCCAGTGTTAATCTGCAAAATTGTAATTATTTGCCTACCTCCTCATGCCTTTTGCACACAATGTATATAGACTCTTTTTTTTCTTTTTTCTACTGTGTTATTGACTTGTTTATTGTTTACTCCATGTGTAACTCTGTGTTGTTGTCTGTTCACACTGCTATGCTTTTCTTGGCCAGGTCGCAGTTGTAAATGATAACTTATTCTCAACTAGCCTACCTGGTTAAATAAAGGTGAAATAAAATAAATAAATAAAATAAACACACACACACACACAAAGGGGCGTCATACACCCCCAACAATCTAAAGTGGCACAAAGTGCATGAGGATGGCTGGAGCGTGGTTGGAGAATTAAGCATTTTCAAACACCTGAAACAGCTTTTTCCTTTTTCCTGCAATCTAGAGCCATAATCATTATGCTTAATTCTATGTATAAAAAAAGCTGTCTGTATCCTACTGACTGGTGGTTCTATTGATAAAGAATCGAAATATGCTTCTCAGCATCTCTGTTCAAATCTGGGTAAAAGACTGAAAGGAATTTGAGTCTTATTTAGTACATTTCTGAAGTATTTGTTTGCTTCTCTAAAGTCTAACGACCTTGCCAGCAGGCACGCCAGCTAAAATAGCTCAATTATCTAGCTTCTCTAACTTGATAGCCTGAAATGGCTTCTTGGTAGCTAGTTATGAGGTTGGGAGAGAGGTTCCCAATCTGGTCTAGCTAAAGCCAACTTCAAAAAATTGGTAGTTGGCCTATAGTATTACAGAGGAACTAATACAACAACAAAATATTGATAATTATTATTATTATATATATACAGTACCAGTGGTGGAAAAAGTACCCAATTTTCATACTTTAGTAAAAGTAAAGATAACTTAAAAGACATTTCTCAAGTAAAAGTAAAAGTTACCCAAGGAAAATACTACTTGAGTAAAAGTCTACAATTATTTGGTTTTAAATGTACTTAAGTATCAAAAGTAAAAATATTAATAATTTTAAATGTCTTATATTAAGCAAAACACATTACATGATTTCTTGTTTTTTAAAGTTACGTATAGCCAGGGTCACTGTTCAACACACACATCATTTACAAATGAAGCATTTGTGTTTAGTGAGTGCCAGATCAGAGGCAGTACGGATGACCAGAGACGTTCTGTTGATAAGTGCATGAGTTAGACAATTTTCCTGTTTTGCTAAGCATTCTACATGTAATGAGTACTTTTGGGTGTCAAGGAAAATGTAAGTAGTAAAAGTACATTGTTTTCTTTGGGAATGCAGTGCGGTAAAGGTAAAAGTTGTTTAAATAAATAAATAGTCAAATAAAGTACAAATACCTAAAAACACGACTTAGGTAGATTAGATTTTTACTTAAAACTTCTTAGTGATCCCTTCGCACTCCTAAAAATAATTAATGAATCACACAAGTGTTATACATCGGTTTAAATATGAACTTCTTGTTAATCCAGCCACAGTGTCAGATTTCAAAAAGGCTTTACGGCGAAAGCAAACCATGATATTATCTGAGGACAGCACCCCATCAAATAAACACATGAAAATCACATTTCAAACCGCCAGGCGAGACACAAAACTCAGAAACATTGATATAATTAATGCCTTACCTTTGAAGATCTTCTTCTGTTGGCACTCCAATATGTCCATTAAACATCACAAATGGTCCTTTTGTTCAATAAATTCTGTCCTTATATCTCCAAAATGTCCATTTTATTTGGCGCGCTTGTTCCAGAAAAACACTGGTTCCAACTTGCGCAACATTACTACAAAGTATCTAATAAATTGCCTGTAAACTTGATCCAAACATTTCAAACAACTTTCCTAATCCAACTGTAGGTATTTTTAAACGTAAATAATCAATACAATTTAAGACGGGATAAACTTTGTTCAATACCGGACGAAAACCAAGTGGAGCGTGCTTTCAGGTCACGCACCCCAACCACAACAGTACACAACAGTACACACTTGATGCACCTGCACTGACCCTGCCTTCTGGATGAAAAGGGGGTGAACAGGCAGTGGCTCAGGTGGCTGTTGTCCTTGATGATCTTTTTGGCCTTCCTGTGACATCGGGTGCTGTAGATGTCATGAAAGGCAGGTAGATTACCCCCGCTGATGCATTGTGCAGACTATACTACCCTCTGGAGAGCCCTGCGGTTGTGGGCGGTGCAGTTGCCGTACCAGGTGGTGATACAACCCGACAGAATGCTCTCAATTGTGCATCTGTAAAAGTTTGTTAAAGTTTGTGAGGGTTTTAGGTGAAAGGCTAAATTTCTTCAGCCTCCTGAGGTTGCTGTTGCGCCTTCTTCACCACACTGTCTGTGTGGGTGGACAATTTCAGTTTGTCAGTGATATGTACGCCGAGGAACTTTCCAACTTCTCCACTGCTGTCACGTCGATGTGGATAGGGGTGGTGCTCCCTCTGCTGTTTCCTGAAGTCCATGATCATCTCCTTTGTTTTGTTGATGTTGAGTGAGAGGTTATTTTCCTGACACCACACTTCGAGAGCCCTCACCTCCTCCCTGTAGGCTGTCTCGTCGTTATTGGTCATCAAGCATACTACTGTTGTGTCGTCTGCAAACTTGATGATTGAGTTGGAGGCATGCATGGCCACGCAGTCATGGGTGAATAGGGAGTAAAGGAGGCGGCTGAGCACACACCCTTGTGGGGCCCCAGTGTTGAGAATCAGTGGGGTGGAGATGTTGTTTCCTACCTTCACCACCTGGGGGCGGCCCGTCAGGAAGTCTAGGACCCAATTGCACAGGGTGGGGTTGAGACCCAGGGCCTCAAGCTTGGGTTAAGATTGGATGATTTTGGAGGCCAGGTCATCTGATGCAGCACTGCATCACTTTCCTTATTGGTCAAATAGCCCAATGTTGGGTCATTGGCCAGTTGAAAAACAAATGATAGTCACACTAAGCACAAACCAGATGGGATGTCGTATCGCTGCAGAATGCTGTATTGCTGCAGAATGCTGAGGTGGCCATGCCAGTTAAGTTTGCCTTGAATTGTAAATAAATCACTGACAGTTTCACCAGCAAAGCACCCCCACACCATCACAGCTCCTCCTCCATGCTTCACAGTGAGAACCACACATGCGGAGATCATCTGTTTACCTACTCTGCGTCTCACAAAGACACGGCGGTTGGAACCAAAAATCTCAAATTTGGACTCATCAGACCAAAGGACAGATTTCCACCAGTCTAATGTCCCTTGCTCACTTTTCTTCCTATTGGTGTCCTTTAGTAGTGGTTTCTTTGCAGAAATTCAAACAAGAAGGCCTGATTCATACATACTCCTCTGAACAGTTGATGTTGAGATGTGTCTGTTACTTGAACTCTGTGAAGCATTTATTTGGTTTGCAATTTCTGAGGCTGTTAACTCTAATGAACTTATTCTCTGCAGCAGAGGTAACTCTGGATCTTCCTTTCCTGTGACGGTCCTCATGCGAGCCAGTTTCATCATAGCGCTTGATGGTTTTTGTGACTGACCTTCAGTAATGATGGGCTGTCATTTCTCTTTCCTTATTTGAGCTGTTCTTGCCATAATATGGACATGGTATTTGTCTATATCCTTTACTCTACATCTTACCATAGCACACTACACTGGAATGCGTTCTCATCTCTATCCCTATCTCTCACACAACCACATCTTCTTCAGTACAGCCATCCAGCTTCTCCAATCAAGCAAATTATAGAACTTGTTCAGCAAGAAAATAATGCATAAGAATGAATGACCAACATTACACTATGTGGGTTTATGTGCTTAACTTCCCCAGCCATCTGTGTTCCACCTGAATTTACCTGTCCCTCTCTTCCTGCCTATAAAGTCACCCCCAGTCTTTCAAACAATGTCTACAAACAAAGGTTTGACAAGGCCAGGCTACTATTTTAATGACGTTGGCCATATTGCCAGAGTTCTCTCTTTCATTTATCTGTTCAACTCAGAGAAGTAAAAAAAGCATTCGACATCTGGATGGTAAAAACAGATTTATTTTCTTGGAACCTGAAATTAATTTGTCCTTCAATCATGCAGTCAGTGTATGGAGGTCGTTGATATTGTCTGTTTACAAGACGGGGAGTTCTGCATTGGTGCTTCTGTACTGCAGTCTGCTCACATCCCAAAGTGTATTATGCTGATTTATAACCTACATATTTTTATACATATCCACCACCACTGACCCCTTGGAAAAAACACAGTATACATTACCATTATTGTTGTGATTGGCTAAATGATCATGAGCTGTTCTTTATGATTATTAACATAGGTGGACTGCTATGCTAAATACATTAGGTTTTACATAGCATTAGAAAACAAATGTATTATTTATTTGTGTTGCAGTGTACAATACATGTATTCTTATGTGTTCTTTAAATAAGGAATGGTTACATTTTGGGGGGTAAAGGTTAATTTCATAAATCATAAGAAGTGCAGCCTGTGCATTTTTGACCACAACATATTGTTCCAACTAAGAAGTATCACCTTGAATTTGATCCTCTGGCTAGTGATGTTCACTCTAATTAAGCTTTAATTACATATATTGTGCAGTATAGCTGGATTGGCTCCAGCATTGCATTGAGACTGATACAAGACCAATATTTTAATTACAGACAACACATTTGTTTCGTTATTACCAGAAGCTAAAATGTGTTTATTGTAATCACAAAGTCCCCTCATGAAATTCTAAGCCGACATAAAGACATATAACAATACACACAATAACATCTGAGACACTACAAACATGTACATTAATAACTCTCTCAATGGTGAATACTATACTGAACTGTCCCATTCTGCAGAATAACACTCAAGGGTTTGATGGAGCTGGCTGTACCTCGTGCACATCAACAGGTTAAAAGAATTTAAAATTGTAAAAATTCAATACATATTTATTAAACCCCCTAGGTCGATGTCCGCACCCACGTGTAAATCTAATTAGCATAATAATAAAACATCTCCCTAAAAATCTGTCAAATTAAGCTAGAGATCTCTGTTTTTTTGTATTGGTTGCATCTCAATCCACAACATCCGCCAATGTCACACTTCCACATCTGCGTTGAAAGGTGACAGAGCTAGAGCAGTGTTTGTCAGACAATGAGACATCCCAAATATAGATCTTCTCACAAAATCGTCTGTACGGTTTGGCCTACATGCTATTGGAAAGATAAGACTCTCACGAACATGATGGGGTTCTCCGTTTTGATCTGTGACCTCCACAAGTGTCAGGAGACTCGTCTGAAGTCGGTACAGCTGATCTTCCAATTTCTGTCTGTAGCGTCTGAACCGTTTAGAACACACAGAGTTGTTTTGCTCTCGGACAGCCACAGGCCTTACAAGACTCATCTGAAAATCCTCCGGTACCGGTGGAAAACATTTATGGAAGTACTGTGTATACTGTCTGGAGACGGTTTAATGCCCAACATATAGGGTTAAATACACATTTCCTGATCTGTCTTATATCTCTCAGATACTCCAGAACAAACTTCCTAATGATATGTTTTAGAGACTGTTGCTCCTTGCAGTGACTCTGTTATTCAATGTGTTTGTATATGCTAATAGAAGTAAGGCCAACAAATGTTTTTCATCAAATATATTTTCATATAAACTACCATTCAAAAGTTTGGGGTCACTTAGAAATGTCCTTGTTTTTGAAAGAAAAGCAAACTGTTTACCAATTAAAATAACATAAAATTGATCAGAAATACAATGCAGACATTGGGTCTCTGTACACCTATGTGGAATATCTACATAGGTGTACAGAGACCCATTATCAGCAACCATCACTCCTCTGTTCCAATGGCACATTGTGTTAGCTAATCCAAGTTTATCATTTCAAAAAGGCTAATTGATCGTTAGAAAACCCCTTTGCAAGTATGTTAGCACAGCTGAAAACTGTTGTCCTGATTAAAGAAGCAATAAAACTGGCCTTCTTCAGACTAGTTGAGTATCTGGAGCATCAGCAATTGTGGGTTCGATTACAGGCTCAAAATAGCCAGAAACAAAGACCTTTCTACTGAAACTCGTCAGTCTATTCTTGTTCTGAGAAATTAAGGCTATTCCAATCAAGTAATTGCTAAGAACCTGAGGGTCTCGTACAATGCTGTGTACTACTCCCTTCACGGAACAGTGCAAACTGACTAGAAAGAGAAGTGGGAGGCCCCGGTGCAGAACTGAGCAAGAGGAAAGTACATTAGACAGTCTAGTTTGAGAAACAGACGCCTCACAAGTCCTCAACTGGCAGCTTCTTTCAAAAACAAGGACATTTTTGAGTGACCCAAAACTTTTGAACTGTAGTGTATATTTATTTAATTCTTCAAAGGGGTCTTAAAATGCAAAATCAAGTAGCGAAATGATCCTTGGTTTGGCTTAGACATGGGCTTAGACTCTGATGGGTTTTAAGCTGTAAAACAGATGGTTTTAAAGAGATTAAAACACAGACCATGCTGAAAGGTTATTAAAACATCAAAAACCTTTGCTGCAGAGCATATAGCATGGCTACCTCTTCAAACCATTATTTCCCCACTGTTCAAACAGACCACCTTTCAAGGCACAAAAAAAACATTTAAGATCAGGTGTGTGGCCAATTACTACGAGTGGACGTGGCACTCACATTGACATGACAAGCTACTGACTGTTGCAGATGAAGTTGATCGTAAATGTACACATATATGGAATGGTTTGAAAAATAAAACCATTTTGGGCCCAATTAACACAAGTAACAAAATCATACATTTAAAGCTATAAGTGAAGATGCATTGACTGCAATAAAAGGCCATCTTCACACAGGTTATAGGTAAGGAATGTCATACACGAAACACATCAATGTTTCATAGTGAGTTGCGTTGTCCAGCTTCAGAAGCTCAGCTTGTCCAGCAGTTGCATGTCGTGACCCTGCACCTGGCCCTCCAGGTGTGTTTGAGGCTCCTAATGATGCTGTGTTAATGACTTACGAGGAGGAGCGGAGGACAGGTCACCCCAAGCAGCTGCCTCCATTTTAGCCCTGTTAAGGCCATGCATGACCATCCATCACACTCTGTGTCAGGTGTAGAGGAGGAAAACAAGACTTAGCCATGGGTGGAAATTCACTTGGACAGATCTGTAGGCTTCATTGTTCTTAGCATTTGTTTGATAGGAAGTTGAAAATGAATTCAAGTTGTTTGACAGTCTGTCAAGGTACCAATTGTTAACATATTTTTCATGTCAAGTACAGTGAAACTCTTAACTGTCAAGCCCTACCCAACAGTGCAGTACTCAATTTCAAAATAGTATAATAATAAAAAGAACAACATGAGAAATAAGAGAGGAAGCTATATACACTGTCAGTGCCAGTTCCAAGTGTATAATGTACAGGGACCCTGGAGTATTTGAGGTAGATATGTACATCTAGGCAGGGACTAGGAGAAAGTGACTGGTAGCAGGATAAATAATAATAATAATAGTAAACAGTATGGCAACATCATAAGTAGTGGGTGGGTGTGTGCGCATGGTGGTGGTGTGGAGTGTGTTTATGTAAGTGTAAGTGTTTGGGTCAGTGTAGGCGTGATAGGCGTATATACATGTAAACAGGGTTGAAAAGTGACTGGAAGCAGGAACGTATAAATACTTATGTGCTGTATGTATGCTATTTGGAATGGTTTGGAATTAGCTGACAGGATAACTGACTATCAAGTATGTGTATGTAAAGGCTACAGTTTAACCGTACAGCATACAATGGTGAGAAGAGAACATTTCAGGATGAGTTTCTCTCAGTACAGTTGCCCTCCTTTTCAGCACACCAGGCATGGAGGGCCAAAGGTGAATGAATTTTGGTTTGTAACAGTACAACCGTCTGTTCCCCTCATGTCCTATCTATCCAACTTATCAATGAACAAGGCTCACCCCAGGCCCAAAGACACTGCCAGTGTTACTGAATGTAACAATCTTAGCTTGTTGCTGTACCAAAGTAGGGAATCAATGCATGAATGAATTGTTGAGCAAGCCTTATTGATTCATCTTCCAGCATAATCAGGGTGAGAGTAATAAAGGAGCCAGGGTATCAATCCATGTCTGCAGTTCAAATTGAAATCTGTCTGAGCTGCCAATCAAACTACTGAGTAAATCCTATGCAAATAGAGCTCCACTAGAGTTCACACTCTCAATTAAACAACTCATTTTGCCATGCACATAACAATGGTTTATCTGCAGTTTCCCATTTCTGTATTAGAGGCAAACACATTTCTAGCCTCTTGAACAATCCACAGCTTGAGCCTGTAGTAACATCGTACACTAAAGGACAATGCTGAATCTCCACTTAAACCACCGTACTATACATTGGATACATTGTTGAGGGCAGAGGGACAAGAAAGACAACAGCCCTGAAGAGAATCAACATGTGGAAGCTGTGATTCCAAATGCAGGAGAAATGTGCCTTTCATTTCTTCCTCCATCACCATCTGCATGGAGCTGGCTACACACCGCTCATCCTATGTGGCTAGAAGTACTGTAACTGTCCTGTCTTGAGTGATGGGAGAGAAGAGCACATCAATACAATCCGAATGCTTTTGAAAGGACTTACTTTACATTTTATACCTGGCATCAAACAACTTTCTATTTGCATCAACATGTAGGTTCAGGTTTTCTAGATTACATGTTCAACTCAAAAGCTGAAGAAGATAATGAATGTCTGGCAATGTTGTAATTTTCATGTATGAACATTCAAGTGCCAAAGTAGACCAACTATTCCTCTGACTACTTCTCTCCAACCCATACCCCCTCTCTTCCTCCTCTTTTCCTCATCTGTCACTCAAACTATGGGGTCATTGGTCACTCTTTGCTCCAGTCCAACCCACTCTCCTTCTCTAGCTGCTCACTACTCTCCATCTCTGACCCCTTACTCTCTGCTGTCCTCTATTTGGAGTCCTGACCCATTCTCTCCATTTTGCGTGGATCTCTGGGGATATGGGCCAATTGACATTAATGATAGCAGAGAAGAGATCAACTGTCCCCTGCCCGTTCCCCAGCACCATCTGCTCCCTACCACTGGCACAATGAGGACATTTACTAGTTCTGGATTAACAGTAATGATGCCAGTGATGAACTACTGCAGGCTTTTTAGTTGCTACAATTCTACAGTAGCCAAGTCAGAGACAGAATTATGAGGACTAAACGAGCCTTAAGTTACAATAATAGGTGTAAAAGTTACACATACAGTATCTGCTGCACACTTGTTGAAAACAACAAATGAGTCTCCAGGCACTGGTCTTGTAGAACATAAGTAGTAGCATTCATACAGTACTACTACTATGTGTATGTATCAGGACACATATCAAACAGATCTGAAACACAGCCACAATATTGTAGTTCTGACAGATACATTATGAATGCACACGCTGTCATCCAGTGGAGGATACTGATAGCATCTCTTTCATTTCCTCCACACACTGCTGAAACACAGGCCCCCTTGGTGTTGGGTGGGGCACTTCTGATAACCTTGAAGGGGAAAGATGGAAGAAATAATTTACTTTCATAAAAATCTCATAAGAAATCTCAGGTCTGTGTCTGAAAGAGCAACACAGATGTTCTGTTTCCCCCATATCCTCATATAACCATTTCTATCTTTGACTAACAGTTCAAACCAGCTCATTCTTAGTACTTTGAAAGGTGAACTTTTTAATATAGTTTGCATTATTTAAGACAGTCTTAAAAATGTATCCAGTTGAGAAAAAGGAAAATAAGGGGGGTAAAAGGGAAAGCTAAATGAGTCCTGAAAGCTGAAAAGATTCTCTCAGTAACTAGCTGTCAGCGTGCTCAACCAGAGCCAACCAATGTGGCTGCAGGGTGTGAAGACTGCTCATGCAGAGGCTGAAAACACATAAACAAAGCCATGACAAACAATCTAAATACGGAGGCGAGGGAGATTTCATACTCTCTCTTTCTCTTCTCTCTCTGAGTGTGTGTATCTCCCAGCCGTTCTACCTCGCTCTCACTTTATCTTCAGTGGGACTCTATTCTTTGATCTCCGGACCTGTAAAATTCACAGCTAGAATGGCTTTCGACAGTGTAAGAGGAGGGATGTATTGTGCTGAGACAGGGAAGGCTGTCTGGAGGATTAGCTATGGAGAACATGTACGTCAAGGGCACAGAAGTCATAAACAGCTGAAGGCAGCCAGGCCCTACTGGAATGTTTTGTCGAATTTTTTGCCAAGATCCTACTACTATGTGTGAATAGATCAGTCACCGAATTATTTATAGATGTCGTGGTTGTCTTTCAATATGGAATTTTTATGTCTAATTTTGTTTCGGAAAGACCCATCTAGGGCATTGGAGACCCAAATAGGGCATTGGAGGCAACCATACAGTGAATGTTTCTGAGCTGCCACAATTGAAACTAAATCATGAAGGTTTAACACCTGGTAATTCAGAGAATGACACAGAAAAAATGTGATAATTTTAACCAGGGATGGGCAACTGGTGTCCCACATCCTGACCTTTGTAGGCCCGCGAATCAATTACCCCAAAAATATAAAATGAAATGTTTAGGAACTCAGTCGGGGTCTCAACTTCAACATTTTGTTGTGCATCAGCAGTTTTTCTCTTGTTATGTCAGTCACTGACAGTCACTCATTTAGCCCTGTCGGTGAGCACTTTCTAGATTGGTAAGTTAGTCTAGCCAGCTATCTAAACTTGTAGTAAACATGGCCAAATACTGATCTCCAGTGGGTCTGTCATGCCAAATAATGTCCCCCAGCCAAAAGGTCTCCCCCTCGCGTCACAATGGAATTCGATAAACTATTCGCATCCATTGCTATATCAATGGTGTGGTGACCAAATTATTCTAATTTTGGAAATCATTGCAGACTAAATTACATTATTTTCATCATCGCTATGCAAACAATGCTGATTTCTGCAACACTTTCGCTGTTTAAATTTTGTTTAGCTAATACAATGAAAACATTACTACTTTTAGGTACCTTGTTAACATTACAACAACATGAAATCCATGTCTTAAACATTGCTACGTTTCGGAAATAGCAAAGAAAACATGTAATCTGCTTGGCACATTAAAGTTACTAACCTTATAGATGACAAAATCAGCTAATTTCCACACCACTCATATTCAAATCCGTTTGATTCATATACTGGTTTGTCTGGCTGTCATGGTTTTATTTAACCTGGCCTTCCTTTATCTACACGGAAATAATATCATTTCGGTAGTCTTCTATTATGAAATATATATATACAGTGCATATCTCGCGTAGCTCATTAGTACACCCTTGTGGTTGAATATATATATGTATCAATTGTATGTCCTAGAATACAATAATGAATAATGTGGAACATGTAAATACCATCAAAGGATACTTTACAATTTACAATAATGAACACCTTGTCATTAATTTACTTTAATTTTCACATGGCAATCATAAACTAAAATACTGCCTTCTGGTGTGTGGAATATATAGGAGGGGGTTGCTGTGTGGGTGGGAGGTTCTGCCTGTCACTTGTTGTCAACAGGCAGCCAGTCTCGGAAGGGGGATTTGAAGAGGGAGACTGCAAAGTCCAGGCACTGCTGCTCTCTTTGTTCTGAGTGTTACAGTTCTAATGTTTTTAGTTTATCTGTGTACCTCACATATTATGTGCCCAGTATGATAGAGCAAGAAAACTTTCTTAGCAGATAATGACAACATGACAATAAAAGCAGATGTAGATTATGTAATGAAATGTTGGAGGGGGGTTGGTAATGGATCCACGTTAGGCAGAACCCCTAGGTCCAGGAGAATAGGAGCAGAGTTAAAGGAAACAGGTTAGGAGACAGAGTTGTAAACAAGCAAACACACAGGTTACACTTAACCGTGAGAACATTTGATGGATTAGTGCAGTGTTATACATGGGAGATATGTACTTTTCAACCGTTATGAAAGTTATAGCTTACCTCAAGTTGGTCCCCCTCAGACTCAGAGCGCAGAGAATCAGACTGATCTGAGCTCACTGGCTCTGGTGGATGGGATACCTCCTTGGGAGCTCAGACAGTCGATGGTCCTGAAGTCATTTGGAGAGGTAAATTGAGTGTCGACCATCCAACTGCTCCACCTGGAGAAGATTGTTGGCTTCCACCGAGGTAACCCTAGGAAGACAAAGAGAAAAATATCAGTGTTAGGGAGACTGAAACTAGCTTCAGGTTATTTCATGTGCAAATTCAAATAGTTATTATCTGAGATGTTCTATATTCACCTTAACAGATGGTGACCCCAGTTTCCCAGGTCTCGCCTTCCTTTGATTCTTCTTCCAAATCAAGTAATTATCCCGGATGTCGAAGCACGTGGTCCCCTTCTTGATTCTCCTCCAGTAGCTCTCCTGCTGTTTCTCCTGTGCCTTGTCGATGTTCAGTCTTACCTTGATTGATAAAAGAAATAAATGCAATTATATTTCATATTACAAATACATTTCATACACATCTCTTGGAGGGCCATAAAATAAATGAATAGGGGACAATCATTTTTACCTGGTCAAAAGCCTCCGGGATGCTGGCCTTCTAGGCAGAGTTCCTCTGTCCAGTGTCTGTGTTCTTTTGCCCATCTTAATCTTTTATTTTTATTGGCCAGTCTGAGATATGGCTTTTTCTTTGCAACTCTGCCTAGAAGGCCAGCATCCTGGAGTCGCCTCTTCGCTGACAATGACACTGGTGTTTTGCAGGTATTTAATGAAGCTGCCAGTTGAGGACTTGTGAGGCGTCTGTTTCTCAAACTAGACACTCTAATGTACTTGTCCTCTTGCTCAGTTGTGCTCCGGGGCCTTCCACTTCTCTTTCTGTTCGGTTAGAGCCAGTTTGCGCTGTTCTGTGAAGGGAGCAGTACACAGCGTTGTACGAAATCATCAGTTTCTTGGCACTTTCTTGCATGGAAGAGCCTTCACTTTTCAGAATAAGAATAACCTGATGAGTTTCAGAAGAAATGTCTTTGTTTCTGGTCATTTTGAGCCTGTAATCGAACCCACAAATGCTGATGCTCCAGGTACACAACTGGTCTAAAGAAGGCCAGTTTTAATGCTTCTTTAACCAGAACAAAAGTTTTCAGCTGTCCTAACATGATTGCAAAAGGGTTTTCTAAAGATCCATTAGACTTTTAAAATGATAAACTTGGATTAGCTAACACAACGTGTCATTGGAACACATGAGTGATGGTAGCTGATAATGGGTCTCTGTATGCCTATGTAGATATTCCATAAAAAAAATTGCAGTTTCCAGCTACAATAGTCATTTACAACATTAACAATGTCTGCACTGTATTTCTGATCAATTTGATGTTCTTTTAATGGACAAAAAATGTGATTTTCTTTAAAAACAAGGACATTTATAATTGACCCCAAGCTTTTGAAAGGTAGTGTATATTCACAATGTAAGATATGGCTGATTATTTATGTTATGATTTTGATTATGTACCAAACACAACAAATGAAAATAAAAATGACCTCAGGAGAACCGTTGGTGTCGAAGATGTCCATCATTGTCTTGGAGGTGGCCTTTCCAGTGTCGTCCCTGATGGGTGTCATACAAAACAAAAATACATGTTTGGTTCCAAGCAACCTTTTAATGGGTTACAGAAGGGAATTTAGAGTAAAGAAAGTTCTCTTCCTTTACTGACCTTAATGGTAAAGTCATCGGTCGCCGTCAGACATCAGCTGTAGCCACTGTTGTATTTTGTGAAGGGTACGATGAGGTCCACCCCTCACATTTAAAGTGTTAGAGAGAAGATTACTTTATTCTTACCCATATCTGTGTCATACAGCATGCAGATGTTCATATTTTAAGGGTACACACATACACACACATTCTATAATATTGAACTCTCCTGTGGTCAAATTAAGCAACCATTACAAAACAACTTATCAGAGCAAAATTTGAATTTGGACACTTACCGATCATGTGCCAGGGTGAAACAACTTTGATGAACTTCAACTCCAGCCCCACAGTCTTCACCCCTCAATCCTCTGGCAGGCTAGACACGGTACTGAACTTTAAGCACCAAGTGAAAAATTGAAAGATTGTGTGCTCTCTGACATGACATTCATTGAAATTATAATAATTTCAGATATTATAGAATGTTATTGATAAACAAAATGTCATTTCACTTG
This sequence comes from Oncorhynchus kisutch, assembly GCF_002021735.2. Taxonomy (NCBI): domain Eukaryota; kingdom Metazoa; phylum Chordata; class Actinopteri; order Salmoniformes; family Salmonidae; genus Oncorhynchus; species Oncorhynchus kisutch. Next base: position 34,463,457 of record NC_034195.2, read on the forward strand.
CCAAGCTGTCCACATCCTTGAAAACTCTACGTCAGAAGAAGCGTAGGTTGATTTTAGCAATCATGCTCTTCACTCCGAAATGGCCAGCCTGCATCTCGGTCAGCACGGCCTCTTTCTCCTCAGTAAAAATCCCCCTCCCTGTGTGGCTGGTCATCCTCCCCCCATAGGTAAATGTGATTGACTAACAACTGCCCTTTCCCACCTGGACAAAAGGAACACCTATGTGAGAATGCTATTCATTGACTACAGCTCAGTGTTCAACACCATAGTACCCTCAAAGCTCATCACGAAGCTAAGGATTCTGGGACTGAACACCTCCCTCTGCAACTGGATCCTGGACTTCCTGACGGGCCGGCCCCAGGTGGTGATGGTAGACAGCAACACATCTGCCACATCCTCAACACTGGAGCCCCCCAGGGGTGCTTCCTCAGTCCCCTGCTGTACTCCCTGTTCACCCACGACTGCAAAACCAGGCTCGACTCCAACACCATCATTAAGTTTGCAGACGACACAACAGTGGTTTGCCTGATCACCGACAATGACGAGACAGCCTATAGGGAGGAGGTCAGAGACCTGGCCTGGGTGGTGCCAGAATACCAACCTATCCCTCAACGGAACCAAGAAGGCGATGATTGTGGACTACAGGAAAAGGAGGACCGAGCATGCCCCCATTCTCATAGACAGGGCTGTAGTGGAGCAGGTTGAGAGCTTCAAGTTCCTTGGTGTCCACATCACCAACAAACTAGAATGGTCCAAACACACCAAGACAGTCGTGAAGAAGGCACGACAAAGCCTATTCCCCCTAAGGAGACTGAAAATATTTGGCATGGGTCCTCAGATCCTCAAAAGGTTTTACAGCTGCACCATCGAGAGCATCACTGCCTGGTATGGCAACTGCTCGACCTCCGACCGCAAGGTACTACAGAGGGTAGTGCGTATGGCCCAGGACTTCCTGACATCCAGGACCTCCATACCAGGCGGTGTCAAATGAAGGCCCTAACAATTGTCAAAGACTCCAGCCAACCTAGTCATGGCGATACCGGAGCACCAAGTCTAGGTCTTAGGGGCTTCTTAACAGCTTCTAACCCCAAGCCATACGTCTCCTGAACTGCTAATCAAATGACTACCCAGACTATTTACATTGCTCCCCCTGTCACGCCCTGGCCATAGAGAGGCTTTTATTCTCTATTTTGGTTAGGCCAGGGTGTGACTAGGGTGGGCATTCTATGTCCTTTTTACTATGTTTTGTATTTCTATGTCTTGGCCTGTTATGGTTCTCAATCAGGGACAGCTGTCTATCGTTGTCTCTGATTGAGGACCATACCAAGGTACCCTTTTCCCCCACCTGTTTTGTGGGAAGTTAACTTTGATTTTGTTCAGGGCACATGATGCTGCTACTCTCTGTTATTATCTATGCATAGTCACTTTAATAACTCCACCTACATGTACATATCACCTCAATTACCTTGACACCGGTGCCACTGCACATTGACTCTGTACCGGTACCCCCTGTAAAATAGCGCTGCTATTGTTATTTACTTCTGCTCTTTAATTGTTTGTTATTCTTACATCTTCATTTTTTTTAGGTATTTTCTTAAAACTCCATTGTTGGTTAAGGGCTTGTAAATATGCATTTCACTGTAAGGTTTACACCTGTTTTATTCGGCGCATGTGACAACTACAATTGGATTTGACTTGTAGTACATAACGCGTGATCTACCACCAGTCCATTGTTACTGTTAACAGTGCACATCCTTGGTTGAAGACAGAGAGAGAGGGAGAGCCATAGTGAAAGAGAGACACCCTCTGCTCAGGAGCACATATCAAGAAATGAATAAAACACGGTTAAAGAATGTTCAATGCGTCAATGAATATTCATGCTCTCGATTGCACTAACGAGCAGAGTGAGTCTTAAATGCTTTGTCTGTGTCTCCAGACGTGCATGCGTTCCATTCCTTTTGTGCACTAACAGTATTTGCCTGATTGCTTTTTCTGTTTTTGAATGGTTTGTTTGGAGAGACCTTGGCATGGGCTTTAAGGCAACACTTAATCCTCTGGCACTGGGAGGAAATGGATAGGAAACAATGGGAATGCATGGCATAACAGCCATTCACTGACTCCTCTCAATTGTGCTCATTCTGGCAATATTTCAGCACCGTATTCTTCAAAGATTTGCCGGTAATATGTTCCAGGGATTGCCGAAAACCACCAACATAAATGGTTGAAATTGGAAACGTGACTATATTTGTTGTGTATAATGACTCTATTTTGTGTTGAAATACATTTTTTGTTCCTGTGTATCAACAACAATGGGTGCAGTAATACCCTGTTGAATCACTGACGTTCATCTAGGTAATTTGGTCGCTATCTATAGTTTAGATCAGGGATTGGCAACTTTAACTTCTTAGTGATCCCTTCGCTCGCCAATCCCGTTAACGGGATTGATTTGACAACACCCAGTGAAATAGCAGTGTGCCAAATTCTAAACCAGAAATACTCTTAATAATAATTCATAAATCATACAAGTGTTATACACAGGTTTAAAGATGAACTTGTTAATCAGGCCACAGTGTCAGATTTCAAAAAGACTTAACGATGAAAGCTATTATCTGAGGACAGCACCCCATCAAACATACACATGAAAATCATAAAAGTCAGAAATAACATCTAATTCATGCCTTACCTTTGAAGATATTCTTCTGTTGGCACTCCAATATGTCCCATTAAACATCACAAATGGTTAATTTGTTTGATTAATTCTGTCGTTATATCCCCAAAATGTCAATTAATTTGGCGTGTTTGATTCTGAAAATACACCGGTTCCAACTTGCGCAACATGACTACAAAGTATCTAATAACTTAATAAGTTTAATGGACATATTGGAGTGTACTCCACTCAATATTTATTTTTGGCTTACTACACTGCTTGTAATGACTATATGCTGTCTTCTTATACATGTACCACCTAATAGGATGTTGTTTTATTTTGTGTATGTGTGAGTTAAGTTTTGTTTTGTCCTCTAAATTGGCCATCCCATTCAACAGTACAATGAATGTCATTGTTAGTAATGCTGTCCTTTTTATTAGATTTTTTATTGTAAAATGATAAACATATTATAAAAATTTAAAAAAGTTACCTGTAAACTCTATCCAGACATTTCAAACAACTTTCCTAATACAACTTTAGGTATTTTTTAATGTAAATAATCGATCAAATTTAAGACGGGATAAACTGTGTTCAATACAGGATGAAAACAATGTGGAGCATCGTTTCAGGTGACGTTCCCCTAACAAACAGTACACTTCACTCGACCCTCATTCTGGACTTCCATACTTCTTCATTTCTCAAAGGAAAAACATCAACCAATTTCTAAAGACTGTTGACATCCAGTGGAAGCGATAGGAACGGCAAGCAAGTGCCTTAGAAATCTAGATTCCCATTGAAAACCCATGGAAGAGTGACCTAAAAAAAAAATCACATCTCTATTTACTATAGTGATGCATGGCTTTAGATGTTGTACACATGAAAGTGAGAGTGAGTAAGAGAGTGAAAGTGACAAACAAAGTCAATGGGGCCTGTTATTCCAAATATTGTCCCCCAGCGTAAAGGTCCCCCCCGCTTGTGTCACAATGGGATTCGATGAGTTCTAGTTCACGTTGCTAGAGCTGTTGCTAGAACTTGCACAATTCTGACTGGCTTATGTAACGAACCAAAGCGTCCGTTGCTATGCTGGTTCTAAATTACCTCGTAGCGGTCACAAAGGACGGAGGACGCGGGCAGTTCTAGTTCTATTTCACCTCATAAGTGCTCGCTCAGTCCAAGCAAAATTATCACCTTATTTGTCTCCAAGGACAGTGTTTTTGACTGTGACTAACCTGCTGACTACCTACTGCTTCAGAGGACCGAAAAGACGAAAGAGAACACTCTTTCTTTACCATATTCTTGTCTTTATATAAGAACATAGGACTGTACTGTAAATAGCAATAAGTTAAACCTGATCAATCAAATGGATAGGTGTAAGCAATTATGGCAATTCCAAATGCTTTTAACTTTTTATGGTTTGGGGTAGTATTGAGAAGCTTGGATGAATAAGGTGCCCAGAGTAAACTGCCTGCTACTCAGGCCCAGTTGCTAATATATGCATATTATTAGTAGATTTGCATAGAAAACACTCTGAAGTTTCTACAACTGTTTGAATGATGTCTGTGAGTATAACAGAAGTCATATGGCAGGCAAAAATCTGAGAAAAAAATCTACTATTGAATATACAGTGTCTATGGTTTCAAATTGCACTTCCTAAGGCTTCCACTAGATGTCAACAGTCTTTAGAACCTTGTTTGAGGCTGCTACTGTGAAGGTGGGGGGAATGGGAGCTGAATGAGTCTGTCACGCCCTGACCATAGTTTGCTTTGTATGTTTATATGTTTTGTTTGGTCAGGGTGTGATCTGATTGGGCATTCTATTATGTATGTCTAGTTTGTCTGTTTCTGTGTTTGGCCTGATATGGTTCTCAATCAGAGGCAGGTGTTAGTCATTGTCTCTGATTGGGAACCATATTTAGGTAGCCTGTTTTGTCATTGTGGGTTGTGGGTGATTGTCTATGTTAAGTTGCTTGTATGCACAGTGTTTAATTAGTGTCACAGTTGTCACTTAGTTTTTTTGTAGTGTTCAGTTTTTCTATTAAAATGACGAACACTTACCACGCCGCATCTTCGTCCGATCCTTAGTCCTCTTCAGACGAAGAGGAGGAAATCTGCCGTGACAGAGTCAGTGGTCTGTCAGAGTGGCATGAGCTGGTCACGTGCGTTAATGTGAGAGTTAGCTTGCGTTCCATTGCATTTCTGAAGACAAAGGAATTCTCCGGTTGGAACATTATTGAAGATTTAAGTTAAAAACATAGAAAGATTGATTCTATACTTCATTTGACATGTTTCTACGGACTGTAACAGAACTTTTTGACTTTTCGTCTGGCATGCGCGTTATGAATGTGGATTACTGGGCTAAACGCGCAAACAAAAAGGAGGTATTTGGATATAAATGATGGACTTGATCGAACAAATCAAAAATGTATTGTGCAACTGGGATTCCTGGGAGTGCATTCTGATGAAGGTCATCAAAGGTAAGTTGATATTTATAATGTTTTTTTCTGACTTCTGTTGACTCCACAACATGGCGGATATCTGTATGGCTTGATTTGTTGTCTGAGCGCTGTACTCAGATTAGCTTTTTTGAAATCTGAGAGCGGTTGCATTAAGAAGAAGTGTACAGTGTACAGACTTTCCCGAAGCGGATCCTGTGTTCTGCCTTTCACCCAGGACAACAGAATGGATCCCAGCCTGCGACCCAAAACAAAGACGTCGTAAAAGAGGGAAACGAAGCGGTATTCTGGTCAGGCTCCGGAGACGGGCACATCGTGCACCACTCCCTAGCATACGTCTCGCCAATGTCCAGTCTCTTGACAACAAGGTTGATGAAATCCGAGCAAGGGTAGCATTCCAGAGGGACATCAGAGACTGTAACGTTCTCTGCTTCACAGAAACATGGCTCACTCGAGAGACGCTAACGGAATCGGTGCAGCCAGCTGGTTTCTCCACGCATCGCGCCGACAGAAACAAACATCTTTCTGGTAAGAAGAGGGGCGGGGGCGTATGCCTCATGGTTAACGAGACGTGGTGTGGTCACAACAACATACAGGAACTCAAGTCCTTCTGTTCGCCTGATTTAGAATTCCTCACAATCAAATAATCTCTTCGATTATAATCACAGCCGTATATATTCCCCCCCAAGCAGACACATCGATGGCTCTGAACGAACTTTATTTGACTTTATTTGACCACATATCCTGAGGCTGCATTCATTGTAGCTGGGGATTTTAACAAGGCTAATCTGAAAACAAGACTCCCTAAATTGTATCAGCATATTGCGCAACCAGGGCTGGTAAAACCTTGGATCATTGCTATTCTAACTTCCGCGACGCATATAAGGCCTCCCCCGCCCTCTTTTCAGAAAAGCTGACCACGACTCCATTTTGTTGCTCCCTGCCTACAGAGAGACACTATAACAAGAAGCTCCTGTGCTCAGGTCTGTTCAATGCTTGTCCGACCAATCTGATTCCACGCTCCAAGACTGCATCCATCACGTGGACTGGGATATGTTCCGCACTGCATAAGTGACCTTATGCCGATACCATCATATACAATGAGGAATGCGCGTGATCAGAAAATGGCTGACTGCCAGTCACCTGATAGATTCTGCTCTCATTCAGTCCCACAACACAGTAGAAGTCTCATTCAAATTTCTATAGATGGTTGACATCTAGTGGAACCCCTAGGAAGTGTCTCAAGGGGATTTCATTGGGAACTGTGGTGAATACATACCAAGCTTAGATTTCTCACTTCCTGTTTTGATTTCTCCTCAGGATTTTGCCTGCCATATGGGTTATGTTATACCCACAGACATCATCCAAACAGTTTTAGGAACTGTAGAGTATTTTATATCCAATACTAATAATAATATGCACATATTAGCAACTGAGACTGAGGAGCAGGCCGTTTACTTTGGGCAACTTATTCATCCAAGCTACTCAATAATGCCCCCCAGCCATAATAAGTTTTAACTATCCTGACTCACATCCTCAAATCACACTATACTGGAGTTAAACAACAATGCAATCTGGACAGTGTTTCCTTAAGAAAAACATTTCACAACCATTCAGCTCCAGCAGGAAGTTTAATGGAAGTCAGCGTAGCGGCAATGCTGTGTCTGGCCGTGCCTGGGAGACCATGAGCAGGTTCCTCTAGCCTGCCTGGCATCCCAGGTGTTTGTATAATGAATGAGGATGTTATCTGGCTGATGTATCATTGTTGAGCTCATTCATGCTTTATGATGATTCTCTACCTGACTGACTACTCTGGGTGCTTCTCGAATAATTCAGTGGTGTATAGAAGTTCATCGAACGGAGCTAGTATTGAATTATTTGGTTAATGATGTTTTTGGGAAAGTTAGCAGTGGTTCTGCATGTGCAAAGTGGATTTTCAGAATCTTTTCATACTCAATAGTGATGTTTTTCATGGTCTTATGTTTGGTGTTTTGGCATTTTGCATTCCATTTCATTTCCAGTCATTTTTGATCTTTTGACATTTCAACACTTGTTCATATGTGAAGCATTTATCAGGCTTACTAATATCTCATCATGTGATTACATTGTGCATTGTGTGACATTGCTAGTTACTTAGGCTATTAGACTTTGTGTTTCTGTGCCATACGTGAGCAAAAATAAATTAATTGTTACCAGAAATGATTATATAATCATAATTATATACCAAAAGACACATTAAATGTGTCTCACCTTAAAACAATGCATGGAGGCAATGAATATAAATAGCTTTGAAAACATTACCCCTTCATCACGAACAGTCCCAGAGGTCAGCTTACAACATTTAAATGGTGTCTGTTCGAGCAACACAAGAATGTCACCTTTGTCATCTAGCTCATTCTCATTCAGACACATCATTAATATGGAAATGATTGCTCAATGGCGGCGCATGCCTCTTATTTCACGAAAGCAGACAGATCTATAAAAAAGTAATGCTCTGTGTCACTGCATGCAAGACGGACAAATGACACCAGAACATTGACTTCCAGATGATGTGAAGGAAGCTCACCGGCCCACTGTGCTTTAGTTATCCTTAGGTAAAATGCTCTATGTCACTGCATGCAAGGCGGATAAATGACACCAGAACATTGACGTCCAGATGATGGGAAGGAAGCTCACCGGCCCACTGTGCTTTAGTTATCCTTAGGTAAAATGCTCTATGTCACTGCATGCAAGGTGGACAAATGACACCAGAACATTGACTTCCAGATGATGGGAAGGAAGCTCACCGGCCCACTGTGCTTTAGTTATCCTTAGGTAAAGTGGATGCGTGCAAAGAAAGTTCCTTAACAAATACATTAGGTTAGAGAAACGGGAGAGCAGTGAGATGTTGAAAACTGAAGCGATTTTCATCGCTTCATGATTGTTTTTCCATCCATCCATTTCCTGTGTATGCTGCCAGATATCAAAATGCTTATATGATAATTCCCAACTCTACCTCTAAACACACACACACACAAGCACACACACACACACACACACACACACACACACACACACACACACACACACACACACACACACACACACACACACACACACACACACACACACACACACTGTATACACACACACTCACCCCTGGGGTCTGTGGATTGAGTCGATTGTTGCAACGCACAGTTGTCATTAGTGGCCAAACCTCCAACTGAAGAAGCAGCAGATGAAAGCACAGCCATAATTGCCAGCCCCACATTAACATTCTATTCTCACTGTGTTCTCCCAGCGCCTCTTTTCCTTTAATATGTTGGGCTGCTTTGATAATCTCACATTGATTTTTCTATTCACCTCCGATTCCTTGTGTGCCAAAACAAATGTTGATGTTTACAAACCTATACTGTATCTCCATTTGACCATTATGGATAACAAATGCCAGATAGTTAAATTAATATCAATGGTTATCTTTGTGTAAATAATGCCAATGGTGATATGGCCAAAATCATCACTATGGATCCACAGTGCTGATACAGATATTAACTTTTTTTGACTTCGACTTTCAAATAAAAGCAACATGTATAAATGATGCTATTGAATAAATCATGAATTTATGTAAATGCGACCCGATTCAGGAAGCTAGGCATATGTCGCAAGTCACTACTTCAAAGGAGAGGGTTTTCAACATCTTTTCTTTTTTTATCAAAATACATTTTGGGGCAGAAATTCCTTCTGGAACATGGGAACTTTCTTATGCCTTAATAACAAACTTGTATTGCATCTCTAAATATGAAGAAAAGTGTTAAATTATGAGCCTAGTTGGTTGAGAAAAAGGCAGGAACCTACCTGCTAGCCATGATTGGCTGAGATAATGGATGGGCTGGAGATGCCAGAAGATGAGTTTGGATTGGTCTGTCATGTAGCATGGTTCTGTTTATAACGTGAGCTGCTCAGTACATGTTGATATTCCTTTCTAACGCAGTGTTTTTGAAAGATATAACGTTACCATTTAGAACTAAAAAAGTTTTACTACTGTCCTCAACAAGTAGCCTAGTGGTTAGAGCATTGGACTAGTAACTGAAAGGTTGCAAGTTCAAATCCCTGAGCTGACAAGGTACAAATCTGTCAATCTGCCCCTGAACAGGCAGTTAACCCACTGTTTCTAGGCCCTCATTGAAAATAAGAATTTGTTCTTAACTGACTTGCCTAGTTAAATAAAGGTTAAAAAACAACAACATTGATGACCAGAATTTAGCAGGTGCAATTGACAGATCGGTTGGAAAAAGTTGTGATGGGCTACTTTCTGCACACACCACAGTCAAAACCAGAGTGACTTGACACAACACTGGCCAAACAATATGTAGCTACAACAAAACAGAGTTAAATGGTTCCAGTCTGCCGTGAAGCATTCATCCATGTAAGAGTCTAGCTACATTTTCAGATATTATACTTTTCTAATTTTGTCAGAAATTCATTTTCATTGCAAGTTAAAGCATACTGTTAACTAGCTAGCGAACATTAGCTTGCTGGCTCGCTAGCTAACATTAAGTGTATGATATGTGTAGTTATATTATTCTAATCAGAAACCCATTTGCATTGCCAGTTATACCCTAATGTTAGCTAGCTAACATTGAACCTAGTTGGCTAGTTTTAGAAACCTGCAGATTTATACCCCAGCTGTGACAATGTTTGTATTGGTAGTAGCATGAGTTGGGATTAAGCCGGTTCACTGTTTAGCTGGCTTAGCTAGATTTGGCTGGGGGGGTGGTTATAGCATTTCTTTCACATGACCCATACATTTAGAGAAGTGTATCTGAGTAAGCATCATCTAGTATACACTATTTCATAAATATATGTATCTGGACATTTTCTGTTTTGATATTGCTATTATTCAAGTAACCATTTCACTGTACCGTTTACACCTTCTGTATCATGTGCATGAGACAACTTTGACCTAGTGTGTGTTTACCAGAGATGGTAATGTGAAGAACAACATTACCTTCACCAAAGTCAGATTAGGATATAGGCTAAGTGTTTTTCCTGGAGTTTTTCCTTATCTACTTTTGGTCTTGAATAGTTTGGTTGTTTACTACACTACTCACTCTGTTTAGCACATGGCCGTACATGTGAATCCTTAAAGAGATGGGTGGGGCTAAGGCTTAAAACCTCTTATGGATCCCTTCACACACCAATCCAGTGAAATTGTAGCGTGCCAAATTCAAACTACAGGAATATCAATATTCAACATTCACGAAAATATATGTGTAATACATCAAAATAAAGCTTAACTTCTTGTTAATCCAGCCTCTGTGTCAGATTTTAAAAAGGCATAACGGCGAAAGCAGATCATGCGATTATCTGAGGACGGCGCCCCGCATACACACACATGAAAATCAGATTTCAACCTGGCAGGTACCCGACAAAAGTCAGAAATAGCGGTATAATTAATGCCTAACCTTTGAAGATCTTCTGTTGGCACTTCAAAATGTCCCAGAAACATCAGAAATGGTCCTTTTTGTTCGATAATGTCTTTCAAGTCACAAAAATGTAAATTTATTTGGAGAGTTTGATTCATAAATACACCGGTTTCAACGCGCCCAACATGCCTACAAAGTATCTAATAAGTTTCATGTAAACTTGGTCCAATCAACATTCCTAATCCAACCTCAGGTATCCTAAAATGTAAATAATCAATCAAATTTAAGATGGAATATACTGTGTTCAATACCGGATAAAAAACAGCGTGAAGCGCGTTCCAGTTCACATGCACCAAACAGTAGAGTCCACTTGGAGTGACACAAAGAACAGCCATACTTCTTCATTTCTCAAAAGAAAAACATCAGCCAATTTCTAAAAACTGTTGACATCTAGTGGAAGCCATAGGAACTGCAACCAGGTTCTCATAAATAGGGCTTTCAATAGAAACCCATTGGGAAACACAATGACCTCAAAAAAGTTCTCCCTGGATGGATTGTGCTTGGGGTTTCGCTTGCCAAATCAGTTCTGTTATACTCACATACATTATTCTAACAGTTTTAGAAACAGTGTTTTCTATACGAATCTACTAATTATATGCATATCCTAGCTTCTGGGTCTGAGTAGCAGGTAGTTTACTTTGGGCACACTTTTCATCCGAACGTGAAAATACTGCCCCCTAGCCCAAATACATTTTAAGAGGGCTTTGAATGATGCTGAATGTGTGGGGAAAAAAGAGCCCTCCAGTAGGTGTATCAAAATATTCAAGGACCATTTTCTCAAAAGTGGGGTTACAAGTTTGTCGACTTTCAAAGCAGAATTACTTTCCCATTGTTCCTCAACCGTTTCTCTACTTCTATCCAATGTAAAAACACCATTTTTAATTATGCTACATAAGACCTAAACCAGATGGTGGTTCCAAATGTAGGACTGGACCAAAAGTTTGAGTTCCTTACCACACGTCAGATCTGAATCTGTGAACGTTTCTTGTTATCCTGGCGTCAGTTCACCATGGTCCCAGGGAAAGAGGAACACTCAGTGTAAGATTAATTTAATAAACGTCAATCTACTTGACAAGCAAAATTACATTCTGCCAGCCATGCCATTTACAGAGCCGTTCATACCTCATTAAACCCATGTGACACTGCAGATAGCAATGAGGGGCTTCTTACAGAGGAACACAGACATCAAGACAAACCCCAAACTAGAAAACCATTTATTCACCATCAAGCAAACTATGACATATCATATAATGAAGCAGTGTGGCAATGAAAACATTAGTACACAGACAAACAGGCTTATCAACTCCATTAGAGTGAACATAAAAAGTAAAAGTACAGATCTGCCCGTATCTGCCTGGGCATGACAAGTCAGACTGTGTTACCATCAGCATTAACTGATTATGCATCCAGCATGTGCCAGCCAGCGTGGAGAAATTGAATGAAAGACATCTCTCCCTGTCTCTGAATCTCTTGGTCTACTTCTCCCTTTTCCTATCCTCCTCCCTCTTTCCCAGTTCCTCTCTCTCTCATAAAGTAAGTCAGAGGTATGGGCTTTCTTCTGGACAGGTATGATTCAGAGTAGGCCATCTACACATGTTGAAGGCTTTTAAACAACTGCTGCTGAGGAGAGCTAAAGATCTCAGTTCCTATATTATACAATTCAACAATTCTTTAACCCTTGTGTAGTCTTAACATTCTGTATACTCCACTTGTCCTAAGGGTAAAAATTATCCTCCTTCACTAAACCCAAAACAAAGCAGCTTAATTGAATTTTAAACCCCACATTTGTATTTTATTTTTATTTTTTATGATTTCACTTTATTTAACCAGGTAGGCCAGTTGAAAACAAGTTCTCATTTACAACTGCAACCGGGCCAAGATAAAGCAAAGCAGTGCGACAAAAACCGAGTTACACAAACAAACAGCCAATAACACAAAAGAAAATACAAATCTATGTACAGTGTGTGCAAATGTAAAGAGTAGAGGGGAAAGCAATAAATAGGCCCTAGAGGCAAAAAATTATTACGATTTAGCATTAATACTGAAGTGATAGATGTGCAGATGATGATTTGCAAGTAGAGATACTCGGGTGCAAAAGAGCAAGAGGGTAAGTAATAATATGGTGATGAGGTAGTCGGGTGTGCTATTTACATATTGGCTGTGTACAGGTACAGTGATCAGTAAGCTGCTCAGACAGTTGATGTTTAAAGTTAGAGAGGGAGATAAGACTCCAGCTTGAAATCTATTTTGCATGAAGATAAAACCTGTCATTCATCACAAACTTTGAATATCTTGGTTTTCCCTCTTCACAATGCAGAAAGACTGCACTCGTTTTTATTACATCATACCTGTCATAATTGTTTTCTTTACTAAAGTAGAGGTTCATTATTATTGCTAAAGGTACTGCATAGGTTTAAACATACATTTTTTGAAAGAGATAGCACTTGTATAGCCTAAGAAAGTAGCAGAAATGTTCAGAAAGTAGTTTTGAAATGCATTTCATTGAATGGAAACAATAACAGTCTTGAACTTTTTTTGGCAACATAGTGATATATTCTTATATACTGTGTGTTACGAATCCCTTTGGCCCGGCAGTCTAGGGGGAATGGTATCGAGACCCGTAACATAACTCATGCAAAGTGTAATAGTGACAAAGTAACGGTGAGAACGAAATAACCACAGACAACTAATATCTACCGTCAAACACTCAGGGTTTATTTGCAAACAAACGGTAAAGAGGGAGGGAAAATGGGCTGAGCTGGACCCAAGAAAAGAAACAAATATCCCAAAATACCCCTAAGTTAGACTAGCCTACTTCAATACAGCTAACTAACTAACCAAAAATACAGTGGGTGGTCCGCCCAGTTCTAACTAGGGTTGTTAAACAAAGTTTACCTATGAGTAGTGTATGCCCATGGGCGACTTGTCTTAGTACCCCTTTTTCCCACCATCAAACAACATAACAAAAACAATACTCTCAGGTGGGGACAAAGTGACATGTAGTAGCGAAAACAAAACCAGAGAACTACCGAGAGATTGACAGAGAGATGGAGCTCCAGAGGAAACAACTGAATGGGTTTTTAAACCAAGGGAAAGGGGATGTGATTGGGTCATGGAAACAGGAGGAGGTGTGTCTTCTGATTAGTGACTGATTGATGACTGATTTGGGAATGATGATTGCCACCTGTGAGGAGGGGAGAAGGGGAGAAAAGAAATACACACACAGGATACACACAGAATACTTGTATCCGTAACACTGTGCAATGAGGAATTCATCAACATAATACTAGTCTTCTCCCATTTTTTGAGCCATTGCCCCCACCCACAAGGTGTACAAACAACAACAATAAATAAGAATAAAATAAGATAATAGATACAAAACAAAAACGTGAAGAACATAACTCAATCAACTCTCATTAGCACATGTAGGACAGTATGCAAGTTTGTGTGCATGGACATTGCAGATGTATTTATCACATGTGCAGCACATAGTATTTGTTTTCCAGTCCTTCTTTGGGGGGCAGAATTGGCATCTCTTCCTCGTGCCTGCCCCAGCTGCTGCCTCAGGTGGATCAGGACAAGATTCAGCCCCCTGAACAGCTTTCACAAGCGCTATAGAGGCTGCTGTGCAGGGGAGGCACTCCAATCTTTGAATGTCTGAGGTTACAAGTGCCTTTCCCAGCAGCTCCAGGAACTCCCTTCTCTTGTTCCGATTATCAGGCATCCAGGTAGGGTTGATCTTGTTCCGTATCACGAAGGTATTGGATGAGGACACATCAATGATGTTATGGAAGATGACCAGGGGCCAGCGGGCAGTCATCCTCTGGCAGTTGTAAGCTCCAATCACCTTGTCCAGGTTGTCCACGCCTCCTTTGTTGTTGTTGTAGTCCAGGATGATGGCTGGCTTCCTGTCCTCACGATCACTGATCTCAGCCATTTTGTGCAGTGTGCTCAGGAGGACCACATTCTTGTTCCTCTTTGGGAGAACTTTGATGAGAAGGCCTCTCTCGCCCTTGTTGCGAGGAGTGCAGCGGGGAGCTCAGGCTTGTTCTTTCTAACTGTGCCAACCATGGTGATCTTCCTCTTCAGGAGCTGCTGGCTGAGTTCAATTAGTAGAACACATAATCTCCATTTCTCATTGTGTGTGTGTGTGTGTGTGTGTGTGTGTGTGTGTGTGTGTGTGTGACTTTGGTTTTTGTGGTTTGTAAACTATGTTATAACTGCCGGGTCCAAAATGACCCCAAGACAATCTTTGTACCCTGGTGGTGTACAGTTTTCATGGAAATATGAACATAGACGGTTTCACTTTTTCTAATGCTGGGGTCACTCTAGCAAAAGTCATAACATTTCAAGTTGAAAATATATAATTTAGGGGGTTTTCTCTGCTGTTAAACATAGTGGTGGGTCATTTTTGACCCTTAAGACAACACAATGATTAATAATCCACAAACAATGTGATTGATCTCTTTTTTGTTTTGAAGAGATCTATTACATGGTTTGACATAGTTTTTTAAATTCTTAATTATCCCCATGCAAATCCTATTCACATAGATCAACGTCAACCCATTCAGTCAAGAGGACAGTCAGACATGCAACAGCATACTCTAATATCAAAATACACACCATATGTCATACTATATGGTTAGTATTTGGACCCATTGTAGGCAATCGAAAGCACAAGGGAATCTATAACAAAATATTATACAAAAATACAAAAAATGCCTGGAGATGATTTGTCCCATTTTGTTATTTTATTATACCATAAAGTGTTTTATGCAAAGTAGTTGTTTTTGTACTTTAATCAATGTTATTTGAGTAAATTGAGAATACATTTGTTTGTATGTTTTGTTTCGTTCAAATTAAATAGCCAACAACGTGAGAAAAACATTTGACAAAAATGGACAGAACATTTGAAAAACCTTATTTGCTACATGGTTGATGTGTGAGGCTTCTCAGACAGTGATGTCTGTGGTATCGAGCTGCACTGTCCAAGAGGAGGAGGAGGCAAGGCACAAGGAACCTGAGGCTGGAGAGGGAGCACAGTCTCTGTGCCCTGAAAAGACCAGACCTGCGCTTCCATCCATCACTCCATCCAAGGCCCTGCCATAGAGTCTGTCTACCCACACAGACATCTCGCTCATACTTCTCTATCATTCTTTCTCTCTACATAGCCCTGTCCTTTGCACTCTCATCTCTATATTTATTTCACTCTTTCTCTCTCTCTCCTCTTGCTGTCATTCTATCCCTCTTTCTATCTCTCTCATCCTGGATGATGCAGCTGCCTCCAATTCTCTAAGTATGAGCCAGAGAAGGAGGAGAGGGGAGATGAGTAATAAGCACAGGGCTGCCAGTCAGTCAGTCAGCCAGGCAGTCAGTGTGGGAGCCTCCTCCAGGGGACATCCCCCTGCCATAGAGGGGAGGAGAGGAATATGGATGTGTCTAAACAGGGATCATAAATTGAACAGTCTATAGCGGTCCCAGTCGTCAGTGTCACTCCTGTCGTATCTGGTATTAATACATAAATCAGCACTGAGCTTATGTTGTGCTGTAAAACTCAACAGATTGTCAACGTTTTACATCGGGATTAGAGGTGGTTTAGATTAAGTAAGCATGGGGAGAACTTGAGGGATAATCTAAATGGCACAGAAATCCCACTGATGCCCTCCCCTCGCTCCGCACACTTGTCTCAGTTGAAAAGTTGAGTGACTTATGGAGTTGTAAACACTTGCTCATCACATAGTTGAGAGGTCTCAGGGGGACAGGGGCCTTTGAGTGGTGCTGCTGAGCTAAATCTAATTGAGGAGGCTAGCTGCCTCCAGGTTTCTGCTCCTCTCTCCTGTATCAAACTCTCATTAAATAATGGTTTACTGAGCTTTCACAGATACTATCTCTTATCCTGCACTGCACAATTTAAAGATCTCCAATAAAACAGAGCCCAGTGGAAAGTCTCTTTGCCAAACTGAAATCACTTGTTTTTTTTCTCATTTGTTCTCCAACAAGTCTTATGCTCCTTTTCTCTCGTCTTGTTCGATAGCCAGTGATACTAGACTATATCTGTAAGGACAAAAGACAGATTTGCTTGGGACAGATAGAAGATGGATCCCGAAAGTCCCAAGAGGCTGATAAGTGCATATTTCTTTATGCTGGCACTGATCTTGACATGTGTCTGTTATGTAGCTTTCTGTACACTCTGTAGGAAGGAACACATGGATTTACATATAATGACAGGGCCACATAGGATATTCTCTGTGAAACAACATACCAACAAATGCTAATTTAGGTGAGTTAATGTCTATTTTGTCTCCGTCATTGTTACGTTTACTTGAGTTGCACAATCTCTGATCAGCGTCAGAGCACAACACGTCTCTGCCAATTTTCCAGAAAGAACTCTTATTGATGATGTAAGCCCAGTAATAACAGAAACAACCACAGGTTGACGTGTTCTACTCCATGAGCAGTCTCTTATCAAACGTACTGTTTTGTCTGAATTATCGTGACTTTCCCCTGTGTAGATTGATCCGGTGGAGCATTGGAACCAATTTCATGAGTGAAAAACAGGGCTTCATTTACTAGTGTGTCCCAGCTCCCAGCCTGGAGCAGGAAAAGCTTGTTTGTGCAGCGAGCTCAGCGTGAGTCAACCACAGGAGGATTGGCTTGCTTTGTACATGGTACACAGCATATTTATGTATTTTGCTCAATTTTAATTTGTGAAATGTGCTGTTCACTGCCTCAGATGTAAAGCATTGGTCTAAATCAGAACAACAAACGTCAAAGGGGGGGGATTTGTTCCTGGTACTTAGAGATCCTGTCTCTGCTGATGTTCGAGAAGATTGTTCCACAAAACAACTCAAATCAGCATAACAATGTTCCCTTGCATTCTCATACATTTACATAAGTGGTTTGTGCTGCATTGATGAACTATGCAATTATTTCATGGGTCTGTGTGGGTTATGTGTACGTACACCAGCCGAGCCCAGTGGAAACAGATGAAGCTGAGTGCTGCATTCCTCCATTTCTCCAATGTTCCACCTCTCTACCGCAGCACACTCCATCTGTGCGGTAGCATCTGCTGTTTAGATAACCTTTGACCTCAAATCAAATCAAATTGTATTTGTCACATACACATGGTTAGCAGATGTTAATACGAGTGTAGCGAAATGATTGTGCTTCTAGCATTGTTTAAAGTGGATAGTGATACATTTTTTCCATCAATTTCCATCAATTTCCATTATTAAAGTGAGCTGGAGTTGAGTCAGTATGTTGGCAGCAGCCACTCAATGTTAGTGGTGGCTGTTTAACAGTCTGATGGCCTTGTGATAGACACTGAAAAACAGCTTCTCGGTCCCTGCTTTGATGCACCTGTACTGACCTCGCCTTCTGGATGATAGCGGGGTGAACAGGCAGTGGCTCGGGTGGTTGTTGTCCTTGATGATCTTTATGGCCTTCCTGTGACATCGGGTGGTGTAGGTGTCCTGGAGGGCAGGTAGTTTGCCCCCGGTGATGCGTTGTGCAGACCTCACTACTCTGGAGAGCCTTACGGTTGTGGGCGGAGCAGTTGCCGTACCAGGCGGTGATACAGCCCGACAGGATGCTCTCGATTGTGCATCTGTAGAAGTTTGTGAGTGCTTTTGGTGACAAGCTGAATTTCTTCAGCCTCCTGAGGTTGAAGAGGCGCTGCTGCGCCTTCTTCACAACGCTGTCTGTGTGGGTGGACCAATTCAGTTTGTCCGTGATGTGTACGCCGAGGAACTTAAAACGTAATACCCTCTCCACTACTGTTCCCTCGATGTGGATAGGGGGGTGTTCCCTCTGCTGTTTCCTGAAGTCCACAATCATCTCCTTTGTTTTGTTGACGTTGAGTGTGAGGTTATTTTCCTGACACCACACTCCGAGGGCCCTCACCTCCTCCCTGTAGGCCGTCTCATCATTGTTGGTAATCAAGCCTACCACTGTAGTGTCATCCGCAAACTTAATGATTGAGTTGGAGGCGTGCATAGCCACGCAGTCGTGGGTGAACAGGGAGCACAGGAGAGGGCTCAGAACGCACCCTTGTGGGGCCCCAATGTTGAGGATCAGTGGGGTGGAGATGTTGTTACCTACCCTCACCACCTGGGTGAGGCCCGTCAGGAAGTCCAGTACCCAGTTGCACAGGGCAGGGTCGAGACCCAGGGTCTCGAGCTTGATGACGAGTTTGGTGGGTACTATGGTGTTAAATGCTTAGCTGTAGTCGATGAACAGCATTCTCTCATAGGTATTCCTCTTGTCCAGATGGGTTAGGGCAGTGTGCAGTGTGGTTGCGATTGTGATTGCGTCGTCTGTGGACCTATTGGGGTGGTAAGCAAATTGGAGTGGGAGTGGGTCTAGGGTGTCAGGTAGGGTGGAGGATGGCCCTTGACTAGTCTCTCAAAAGCACTTCATGATGACAGCCACGTCCTGGGGATGCCGTCTGACCTGTGTCTGCTCCGCGAGCCCAATAAGCCACCAGGGCACACCCCTCCATCCCCAAGACCCTCTGGCACATGGTGCTCAGGGAGAAAGAAGAGGGGTTCATCGTATCTTTCCAGTTTGGGAGGGGTAGACCCCAGCCCCTTCGGCCCTGTCAGCCCCTGTCGACTGGTCCCCTGTCCCTGCCGAGAGCCTGGTTCAGATTATGCATCTTTCTTTGTCACCAGTAGCGCACAATATGAGATGAATGCATCGGAATGCCGTGCTATAACCATTGCAGGAAAATAGGGCTGACAGCTGCATGTCCAAGGTCTTCTGTGGGTCTGGTCACACCTGGATGATGTCAGTCAGGAAGGAAGCCACCCCGGTTAAGTTCCCCAACTGTGTGAAATATGTTGACAATGTCAGGGATGACATTCTGGATCTTACTGCCTTTTCTATTATGGAGTTATGAATATTAAATACTTTATTTTGCTTGTTTCATTTGAATGTTTGTTTGTTTTTGTATTATTAAGGTGATTGCTTACTGTCAATGCATTGTGTCTCTGAGGGGTCACAACCAAGATTCAGACACATCAAAGCAGTGTTCTATTAATTCACAATACCTAGTTATTAAATCCTATTTTAAGTCTAATGCTCCACATAGACCATTGGATTACATCAGAAACAGTAGGTAATGTGGCCAATTTGTTCAGATTAACAGTCTAACTGGTCAAAGGCAGCTGCATGTTATTCCTAATGATCATCAAACATCTGGCTTCACATGATGATGTAGCTACAGATGTATGATCTTCATTTGATCACCCAATTGTTGCAGGAATTTTCCGGCAAGGCAGGAAATGCAAATATGCAGTGTACTCAAGGTTTACAAAGTCTACAAAAGTTTGTAATTTGCACTTAAAAATGTCAGACTTGATTTGACCTATCAAAAAATGTATCAACCCCTATGGAAGTAATTATAATCCACACAATAATTCACCTTATTTTCCTGCTGTGAGAAACTGGTCAAATTAAGATCTGACATCTGTAGATCCTCCTCCACATACAAATCTAACAGGATGAGACTGGAGCAGCCTGGATCTATAGGAGTGTAGGAGCACAGTGCCCTCTCTCTCCTGACCTGGTTTCTCCTTCACTCTTCCTCTCCTCCTCTCTTCTCCTCCTCCTCTCCTCCACTCCTCCTCTCCTCTACCAGGGCTGTTTGTGGGCCAGATTAGCATTACCCTCCATATCTTTGAACCTGTGATGTAGCTAATTTAGAGGAGAGAGGGATGATGTACAAACCACTTAAGGGAAAACGTATGTGTCCTACTAATAAGTAATTAGAATGAAGGGAGAAATAAATAAATAAACATTAATTCTGCCTACACAGCAGTTTTCACTATGGCCTGTTGGAGGGGATTGGGTTGGAGTAAAGAGCTGTGTGTGCATGAGAGTGGCTTATCTGGTACTGTAAAGTGGGTCTGAGACTCATCCTCTCTAAATAGCATTATGTCAAGATGCAAATCTTCAAAGAGGCAATCAGTCAAAACAACAACAACGTTTTCCCCAGCACTGTTTTGGTTAAAAGGTGAGGGATGGGGTTGGGGAAGTGTATCCACTTTCAAATTCAGAGACAGAGCTATGGATGAAAGGACTGACTGTCCATGATACCAAAAGTATAGTTTGAACCATGTTTTTAGGCTATACAGTGTTAGTTTACATTGTTTTCGTTCACAAACAATGGAGTAAAACACACTTATAAGAATTAATCAGTGCATGTCATTAAAACCCTTCAGATGCCAATAGAATCTTAGAACGCTGTTGTAGACTGAAAATTTTTAAGCTCATTTTCTCACACATTTCAAACAAACAGACATAGCTCAAAATCTAAAAACAAATGACAATTACAAGCTAACATAATATTAATTTGACACCACATTCATGTCAATAGGAAAAACACAAATAGCGTCTTCCATTGTGTAAAGACACTCACTATCAAAACCGATTAACACTTAACACAACAAAAAATCCTTGAGTTTTTAAATTGTAGTAAATTTGACTTAATTACTCACTCAAAATGTACCAAATATAATATAACTATTATTTACATATAAATGCAACAATTATCCAAAATGTGACCAGAGAACAATATTCAGATTGTATGGGTTTTGAAATACAATCTGATTGACAACAATTCTTACTTCTATAACAATCTAAAAATGTAAAAAACTATTCAGAGACAGTTTCAAATTGTAGGTAACCTCTCTCAATAAGATTTAGTACAGACCAAGCCCGACACAAATTGTAGGTAACCTCTCTCAATAAGATTTAGTACAGACCAAGCCCGACACAAATTGTAGGTAACCTCTCTCAATAAGATTTAGTACAGACCAAGCCCGACACAAATTGTAGGTAACCTCTCTCAATAAGATTTAGTACAGACCAAGCCCGACACAAATTGTAGGTAACCTCTCTCAATAAGATTTAGTACAGACCAAGCCCGACACAAATTGTAGGTAACCTCTCTCAATAAGATTTAGTACAGACCAAGCCCGACACAAAATGTAGAAATAGTAGCCTATCTTGACAACAATTCAGTGAATGCATCAAGTATTCGATAGAGACAGATAAAAGAGAAAAGATACAAAACACCACAACTGTTCAAGGACAATGAAAGATTTGTATGACAAATTCATATTTCACAATGTCACTTTAGTGTTTGCATTTAGCCTACAATACATGTATGTCATAGAACATCTGGAAGCACGGCACCCTTCTGCAAAGTGGCACAGAACAAGTAGAGCCACCAAATGAGGTTTCTACACATCTACCACTCTTTGCCTTGTGTCCACTCCGGATGCACACCACACACCCTCTCTTTCGCCATTCAACTTAACCTGCTTTCAAATCAGTTACAACTTGGGCCACGCCCTGTTGCCACATTCTTGGCTCCCCTATTCCTGCCAATAGCCATATCACAAAGTGACTGCACAAGCTGCATTTTGAAGGCCTTCAGGGACCAGCGCCTGCGGTTTCTAGGATGGCCTTTGCAGGGTCCCCTACACAATGTACTCATTTATGATAGCAATGTTGAGCATCTCCCAAAACACATACTTCCACCATTTTCTGCCTGTGCGCCCAATATTGTAATTGCTCCTCAGTTAGTCAAGTTTGTCAACCCCACCCATTTTCTTATTGTAATTCATTACAAGCTCTGGAACAGATAAAAGTTCCTACCTCTTTTAAAAACAACTCCAAAACCCCTGCTATTGTCACTTTAGGCCCACGCTGTGAGGTACATGGGTGAATGGTAGGACTTGGACAGAGACACGCTATGGAAACATACGCTCCCCTCTTGGGTGTGCTCTCCCTCTTCCCCTCCCTTTTCCTCTGACTCTCTACATCATGTCCTTCACTTTCACTGACCTAGAGGAGCAGAGGAACTGAGGGAGAGGAGATGAGCAACAAATAGGATATAATTGTGGTCAGGAACATCATCTTTCTCTCTCCCTCTCACACGGTTTCTCTCTTCCTTCCTATTTTTCTCAACCATACACATACTCTCTTCCTAATAAGGGGTTTCTATAATACATTTTGTTATACAGTTACACTCCTCCCATTCCACACACACACACACACACACACACACACACACACACACACACACACACACACACACACACACACACACACACACACACACACACACACACACACACACACTCTCCTCCAATCAACTATTGCTTTTTTGGCTGTCAGACTAACTACTGTACAGAGTTCCCCAATGTTAGCTGATTAGTTATGAAGCTAGGACAGTTTCCAAATTAATTGCATCGGTAAAACAAGCAACTTGTCAGCTGGTTATGAAAAGAAATATCCAACTCATCACATAAGCTGTCAAATAATAGGGAAAAAAGGCAATATATAAGTAGCAAACCATAAGCTAAGCCCAACAGATCAACATGAATTATAGAAAAAAAGAAAAAAAAAAGAAGCGCTGCTAAGATACACAATAGTCGGTTTTGGTAGACGGAAGGCGCTCTTTGGTAAAAGGGGTAAATTGGTAATCAAAAAGAAAGGAGATCCAAGGCACTCTTTACATAATTAATGTTCTATGGAAACGAAGATTAAAAACTCTGACGTATTTCTGCTTCATGGCCTTCGTCAGGGAGAACGAGGGTATGATAATGCAATAAACATGATTAACCTTAATTTCAGTCTGGTGAAAGCTGAAACAGCTGAGTTTGACGCTTTGTGAGCGCAGCCCAAATTTCCCGCTACACACAACTTTTCTTGCCTGACAGACTAAGTAGTTAGCTAGCTAGCTATAGCTTGGGCCATTCCCATATGAATTACATCGGTAAGAAACAACGCTAAACAAATATTTAGATGAGACAGAGTGAAATCATTCGAGCTTGACCGCTGATGTGCTCGCCTGCACCAATCAAGTTATCATGACATGACAGGGCATGCTAATCTGTGAGCTATTCCCCAAGTTTCACAGCATCAAACAGCGACAACACCAAACATATATCTGCTGTTTCCTTATTTCACTCACCTCGAAATCATCTCTTTTCAAAATGCAGTGATGTGTCTGAATCCGTATCACCAACCAACATAGATAAAGCCTCTTTCACAGTGAAAAGCTTTGTCTTCTTCAGCGCTGTCATTTTGTGTAATTAGGTACATGTTTAGGGGAAAAGTCAAATCAACCTTTATTTGTCACATGCGCCGAATACAACAAGTGTAGAACTTGAAATTCTTACTTAAAAACCCTTAACCAACAGCGCAGTTCAAGAATAGTTAAGAAAATATTTACCAAATAAACTAAAGTAAAAAATTATGAAAGTAACACAATAAAACAACAATAACGAGGCTACATACAAGGGTACCGGTACCAAGTGACTATGCATAGATAATAAACAGTGAGTAGCAGCAGTGTACAAAACAAATGGAGGTGGGGGGGGGTGTCAATGTAAATAGTCTGGTGGCCATTTGATTAATTGTTCAGCAGTCTTATGGCTTGGTGGTAGAATCTGTTAAGGAGCATTTTGATGCTAGACTTGGCGCTCCGGTACCGCTTGCCGTGGGGTAGCAGAGAACAGTCTATGACTTGGGTGACTGGAGTCTCTGACAATGTTTTGGGATTTCCTCTGACACCGTCTATTATATAGGTCCTGGATGGCAGGACGCTTGGCCCCAGTGGTGTGCTGGGCCGTTCACACTACCCTCTGTAGCGCCTTACGGTCAGATGCCGAACATTTGCTATACCAGGCGGTGATGCAAACGGTCAGGATGCATGGTGCAGCTGTAGAACCTTTTGAGGATCTGAGGACCCATGCCAAATCTTTTCAGTCTCCTGAGGGGGAAACAGTGTTGTCGTTTCCTCTTCATGACTGTCTTGGTGTGTATTTAGAATGATAGTTTCTTGGTGATGTGGACACGAAGGAACTTGAAACTCTCGACCCGCTCCACTAAAGCCCTGTCGAGTTCTGATGATCAGCTCCTTTGTCTTGCTCACATTGAGGGAGAGGTTGTTGTCCTGGCACCACACTGCCAGGTCTCTGACCTCCTACATATAGGCTGTCACATAGTTGTCGATGATCAGGCCTAACACACCATACCCTGTGTCTGGTTTCTTGTTGATGACAGTCACACTAATACGACAACAGGCTGTTAGCTAGTTCATTTTGTGTTATTGACACAAATATTATTGTTAGAAAAACAAGGCTGTTTGTGGCCGCTATAATATTTCAAGAAAGCCCGTCGACGGTCGTTATGGGTTCTAAAGGGTGTTAATTTACAAGTCCAAAAATGAATGTAGCAACTTTAGATTGTCCCTAAAGACTGCATGTGCTCGTATTGTGAGTTGTACTGTACACTCAGACAGTCATCTAATAGAGATGATGTAGTAGAGGAAATAAAGTAATTCAGAGAGCTGGAAAGAGAGAGAGAGAGAGAGAGAGAGAGAGAGAGAGAGAGAGAGAGAGAGAGAGAGAGAGAGAGAGAGAGAGAGAGAGAGAGAGAGAGAGAGAGAGAGAGAGAGAGAGAGAGAGAGAGAGAGAGAGAGAGAGAGAGAGAGAGAGAGAGGAGAGAGAGAGAGAGAGAGAGAGAGAGAGAGAGAGAGAGAGAGAGAGAGAGAGAGAGAGAGAGAGAGAGAGAGAGAGAGAGAGAGAGCATATGCCTGCAGTATCAACCAAAAATAGCCGAATCTTTACCTTTGCTATAGGGTGATTGACAGATGAATGTGTTTACATCATTCTGACACAATACCTGCTGCAGTACCACACCTCTCCTGATGTGATTACTCAAAGGAGACCAGCCATGACTGTTGCTAAGAAACTGTTGCTATAGTTAGAGCTAATGACAGTGAGAAGTAGATTTGTGCGTGAAAGTACTCCTAGTAAAGGTGGTAAGGTGGTGGTGGAAGGGAGGGGAGAGTGAAATGGGGGACGTGTGTGACGGATATAGCTCCAGCTGAAGCTTAGGTGTTGAGCAAATTGTCTGCTATGATCAGGGTTTTAAAACTACTCTTGTTTTGACACATTTTGCTACGTTGCTAGTTATAAGTAGAGTTGGCAAATGCATCTGTCACTCTGTGATGATAAAGTCAGGAAGAAAAGATTGAGAGTAGCATCACATCTATGCCTACAATATATCTTTGAATCTTTGTTTCTGCATGTTTACTGTATGTATTTCCCTTATTAAATACACAATCGATTCACACCTCTTCTGTGGAGAGGACAGCTTGCAAAGTGTTAGGCTGTAGAGTTGGTTCTTGAAATATTCCAGCAGGCCTAAAGCTCTCAGGCAGCCAAGGCTGATATCGCACTTTGTTCTAGATTTGCCTCTGCATCACTGTCAATAATGCTGTGGGAAAGCTTCACCCCGGCTCTTCACTGGAGTGGATGATGCCTGCTCTGTTCGCTGTGCTTCAACTGTGTATTCCCTGTTGGCCAAGTCTTTTTGGATACACCTTTCTTCTCTCTCTCATTATCCATCCAGCAGACTGTGAGATGTACTTACCTTCCAGCAGCATCTCCAAACACGCCTGCACTGTTGATGTCATATGGTTGTGTACTGCTAAATCCACTGGGAATTAGTGTGTATGTACGGTATGTATACTCTCCAGGGTAACCTGAAATCCCAAAGGGATAGATTGATTGGTTTTGGTTTCAAAAGACTATATATGATCTGCACTGAACATGTTAGATGGATGTGCGAAACAACTTTCATATTCCACCTGAAGCAAAATGCATCAAAGTTCAGAATAACTACTGAAGGTGCACAACAGTTTTCTCTGTAACTGATTGAGGTGCACCACAGTTAGGGTGGTGTCACCTTAGTTGGGGAGGGCGGGCTCGTGGTAATGACTGGAGTGGTTTGATGCCATTTCATTCCCTCCGTTCCAGCCATTATTGTGAGCCGTCCTCCCCTCAGCAGCCTCCACTGAGGTGCAGATTAACAGAGTTTGGCAGTGTGGTTTATCCACTGTACATAGAACTGGAACTGCTGAGGTGAGACCACAACATAATCATCATGTTCAAGATGGAGAGATATTATGGGGAACTTAACTGATAGATGAAGAGATATTGATATAAACATAAAGCAACATGCTGAAAAGACACGTTTAAATCACAGCAACACACAGGCTTTGTTATTACTTTCTTTTCATTTCTATTTTGTCTCAGTTGTCTTCCTGCCCTTAAAAAAGCATTGAAGTGCATGACGTGCTCAAACAAAGGAGACGGTGGCATATTTTTAGACTTAGAATGCAAATATAAGACTGCCATCTGTTTGTCCTTTTTTATCAACATCATGAGAGATCTCTCCATCTCACCTGTACATCTAATCCTTCCATGTGTCAGCTTTACAGCTTAAAAAGATACTTTAGGGAAAAAAGTAATCAAGAAATTGATGATGAACCATGTCTGTCCCTCGTGAACGCAGCGACAAATAAAAAGGTAGGGAGATAAGAAAGGGCACCGCCAGAGCCCAGGCGACATATACACACACGCACACACATGCACACACACATGCACACACACACACACACATATATGAGCCTGAGCTGTCATGGAAACAAGATAAAATGATGTGGGGAGAAAATGGCCCAGAGATGAAAGGATAATCCGTGTTCTTTGGAAACAGGAAATTAGTTGGAGAAGAGGGCCCTGGAGTGTAACTCAAAATGAAATAAAATAAAATGTTGTTTGTCATGCACACAGTTTTCCACAGAATAAAAGATGCAGTTAAATGCTTGTGTGCTAGCCACTCAACATTGCAGTACAAAATCAATATCAATAATAATCAAGAGTTAATCAAAAATGTGACCCACGACATGGATTTGGGCCCATGTATATACCATTGGAAATTGTGTTTTTTACATGGATAAAAGTAGAGACTCAGAGCTAGAAAATGGAATATCAAACAATGGGAAAGTAATTCTGCTTTGAAAGTTGAACTTGTAACCCCACTTTTGAGAAAATGGCCTGTGAATATTTGGTACACCTACTGGAGAGCTTTTCTTAGTCTACACCCATTCAGCATCGTTCACAACCTCATAAGCCTTGGACCCACCAATATCTTTAAGAATTCACATGTGAGGCCATGTGCTAAACATAGTAAATACGGTTGTGTAGTAAACAACCAAAGATTTCAACACTAAAAGTGGTGAAAGTAGTAACAAAAAGTAGTAGTGAAAATACACTTTTTCTAGTCCTTGGTTTATATCCTAATCTGAATTTGGTGCAGGTCATGTTGTTCTTCACATTAATGTCTCTGGTAAACACACACTATATCAAATAAAATCTAACTTTATTTGTCAGATGCACAGAAGGTGTAAACGGTACAATGAAATGGTTACTTGCATAGTGGAGTCTTCTGTTTAGACATGTAACTAGTGAGCGAAACAATGAATCATAATCCCAACAGTGGAGGCTGCTGAGGGGAGGATGGCTTATAATAACGGCTGGAACGGAGCGAATGGAATGCATAAAACTATGTGTTTGATGTTTTTGATGCAATTCTCCACATGCCACTCCAGCCAATACCATGAGTCCATCCTCCCCAATTAAGGTGCCACCAACCTCCTGTGAATCCCAACTCATACTACCATTCACCATGCATGAATCTGCAGGTAGCTAGTAGCTAACCAAGTATGTTCAATGTGAGCTAGCTAGCTACCATTAGGCTATAACTAGCAATGACTTTCTGAGATACAAATAATATTGCTACACAGATCATACATGTAACGTTAGCTAGTGAACACCTAACAGTGCGCTTTAATTTGCAATGAAAACAACTTTCTGACAAAATCAGAAAAGTATCATATCTGAAAATGTGTGTAGACTCTTACCCGTATACATGGATAAATGCTTCTCCCTCTTTGTCATGGATGCCACAGTTTCCCTTAGTTTGAAGATGTAATCCGGAGACAGGTGTTTCATACAACAGCCTTCTGTATTCTCTTTTTGACTCTCCACAATCATCTCTCTGCTATTTCAAAATTCTGTAAACTTTTTCCGTGACAACAACACTGTTGATCACTGTTATCAGAAGACTCGACAATGTCTATTTCAATGAAAATGTTTTACCTAATTCAGGGATTGCCTTATTGTCAGATTCATTTTCAGAGTCAGCATGGCAAGATCGTCCTCAAGAAAGTAGTCCATCACAGCTTTTCCCACTGATCGTTGTCCATAGCGCTGTTAACTTCAGGGTAGCAATGTTGAGAGCATTAGCAACACTTGTTCAGTTCTTTATATCGTTCAAAAAAAGCTGCGGTAGAAAGAATTATCCTGAGCAGCTCGGAATGGCAGACAAATCCAAACTCTTCTCTGGACATGTCCAGCCCACCCATTGTCTCAGCCAATCATGTCTAGCCAGAAGGTTCTTGTATTTTTCTTTGGCTAACCAACTAGGCTCATCATTTAAGTATGTATACGTATTTAAAGATGGCATACAAGTTTGTTATTAACCCTTGGCCTACATTGGCCCATGCAGAAATCACATTAACATAATACAACAATCCACATTAAAATCTGTTTTTTTAAACTAGAGATATGTGTTTTTTTGCATGGGCTCTGTCTCAATCTAGTGCATCCGCCAATATCACCCTTCCACATTTGCAGTGAATGCTGGCATACTTTGAGCTGTGATTTTCAGACCATGAGACATCCCAAAATTTGGTCACCTCACAAAAACACCTGTACTCTATGGAAAAACATTACCCCTCTATGGAAAAATGAGACTCTCACGAACATTATGGTGTTCTCCGTTTTGCTCTAGGACTCCCATAAGCCTCAAGACTCATCTGAAGGTCCATGGTACCAGCTTAAAAAATGAATGGAAGTATGGAGATTTAGTTCCTAAAAAAAGTGGAAAAATACATGCAATCTTTTTTATATCTCTCAGCTATAGGACAGACACTTCAGAACAAACTTCCTTCAGATATTTTGGAGAGGACTATCTGTTGTTCCATGTAGTGAAGCTGTTATTCAGTGCTTTTCTATTGGCTAATAGCAGTAATGCCAAATTCATTGTTTCATCCAATAAATGTTTTATATCTTTTGTTGATACCTTAAGGGTTTGGATCGGTGTCTCGCTAGTGGGACAACTTCCGGTGAAACTGGAGGGTGCGCAATTCAAATAAATAATCAAAAATATTATGGATTATGGATTTTAAACATTTATGTACATATAAGTGTCTTATATCGGCTCTAACTGCACTTTCCGATTTACAGTAGCTATTATATCAAAAACATGCCATGTGATTGTTTGAGGACGGCTCCCCTCGTGAAAATATTTTTCCGCTGGCACAGGTTTCATACATTCACATATAACGGTTAAATATTCACTTACTTTTTAAAATCTTCCTCTGATTTGTCATCCAAAGGGTCCCAGCTATAACATGTAGTGTTCTTATGTTAGATAAAATCCTTCTTTATATCCCAAAAAGTCTGTTTAGTTGGGCCATCGATTTGAGTAATCCACTCGTTCAACTTCCAGAGAAAGGAATCCAAAAATCTACTCCTAAACTTTGTTTCAACAAGTAAAAATACATGCATATTTACTCCTCAGATACCGTAAAATGTAATCAAACTATAATATTTATTTAAAAAGAAGTATGTTCAATAGAAAACCGGATTTAGTAGGTGAGTAATGTCTTCATGGCGCGCTCAAACACAAACTTCCAAAACTGTGTCCTACTAAAACTGATATTTCTTATTCGCCTGAAACCTTGAACATAGACTGCTGACACCCTGTGGAAGCCATAGGAATTGCATCCAGGGAGCTAATTTTCAATATGACCTTTCTCTGGCATTTCTAAGAGGAAGGTCTCACATTTTTTTTTATTCTGGTTGGTTTTTGATTTTGATTTTCTTCTACCATATCTATTGTGTTATATTCTCCTGTATTATTTTAACATTTCTAAAAAATTCACAGTGTTTGCCTTCCAATGGTTCCAATTATTCAGGGCATGAGCTACAGGCAGCTTGGGCACGTCTTTCAGACAGGAAGTGGAGAAAAAAGGGGCCTAGCCCTAAAAAGAAAAAATCAAATAACTAAATGATCCTTGGTTTTGATCATCTTAAAACAATTCCATATGTTAGCTTAGAACCCCCCCCCCCTCTCCTGTGTCCTGTAGTCCAAAATCAACTCCTTGATTTTGCTGACATTGAGGGAGATAATGTTATCCTGGCACTCTGCCAGGGACCAACCCTCCTCCCTTTAGGCTGTCTCGTTGGTGATCAGGCCCACCACCATATGTGTGGCCCACCACCATATGTCAGGCCCACCACCATATGTGTGAGCAGGCCCACCACCATATGTGTGAGCAGCAAATTTAATGATGGTGTTGAAGTTGTGCATGACCACACAGTCATGGCTGTAAATGGATTACAAGAGGGTGCTGAGCATGCATCCCCGGGGGGCCTTCATGTTGAGGGTCAGCGTAGAAGAGGTGTTGTTGCCAAACCTCACCACTTGGTGTCTGGCCGTCAGGAAGTCCAGGATACAGTTGCAGAGGGAGGTCTTCATCCCTGAGCCTAATTACGAGCAGCACAATTGTGATTGCACCGTTTGTAGATCTGTAGGGGAGGTGTACAAATTGTAGTGGGTCCAAGTTGTCAGGTTTGGTGTAGCTGATGTGATCCTTGACCAGCCTCTCAAAGCACTTCATGATGACAGAGTGATGCGTGGCAATAGTCATGTAGGCAGGTTGCCTTCCTTTGCTTGGAACAATGGTGGACAGAATGGTGAATATTGTGAACATCTTGAAGCATTTGGGGATTACAGACTTGGGGAGGGAGAGGTTGAATATGTCCTTAAACACTCCAGCCAGCTGGTCTGCACATGCTCAGAGGACACTGCGAGGCATACCATTTGGGGATGCTGCCTTGCAGGTATTCACACACTTGAAAGTTTTACTCATGTAGGCCACAGAGATCGGGAGCACACAGTCCTCTTCAGCAGTAGGGGCCCTCATAGGAGGTTTAGTGTTGTTTACCTCAACGTGAGCTTAAAAAGTGTTTAGGTCATCTGGGAGAAAGGCATCGGTGTTCAAACAGCTAGTTTTAACGTTATAATCTGTGATCGATTGTAATCCTTGCCACATCATTCTTGCGTCGTAGTCCTTGAATGGTGATTCCACTTTGCCCCTGTGCTGTCTTTTTGCATCTTTCATGAATTTCTGCAGGTCATATTTGGTCTTCTTGTTGGGACATTGTTTTCTATACATTTCCTGATGAACCCCGTGACTGAGTCAGGGTACTAATCGATTTTAACGCAGAGGCGACCAGGGACATTCCCTGTCCACTTGATCAGTTTTGTAGCATAGATTCTGATTGGTCAGACCAGTGTTGAACATATCTTATCACAGCTTCTTTCTGCAGAAGTTTCTGCCTTTAGGTGGGTAGAAGCAGGATGGAGGCGTGATCTGATTTGCCAAGGGGGGGACTAGGGAGGGCCTTGTAGCCATCTGGCGAGGGCCAATAACATTGGTATCTCACTGCCCCTCGTAAGACAGCAGCTGTGTTGATAGAACTTCGGTCTTGTTTTTTAAAGATTTACTTTGTTAAAGTCAACAGCCACAATTAATGCTGCTTCTGGATTTGTGGTTTCCTGTTTGTTTAAAGTCCTGTATAATTCCTTAAGTGCCAGCGTGATGTTGGGGAGGAGTGTAACCAGCTGTGATGATAACCGATTATTATTCTCTTTGGAGGTAGTTTGGTCGCCATTTAATCGTCAGGTATTCCTGATTCATTGAACAAAATGTCAAAGTGTTTCTAAATTACAACAGTCACACCAAGAGTTGTTGATCATGAAGCATACCTCACCTCCTTTGTTTTTGTCGGACAACTATTTTGTCCTGTCTATGTGATGTATGGAGAACCCAGCAAGCTAGCTAGCTGGGTTCAGCACCGAAGGGGAGAGACATGTTTCAGTGAGGAAAAGTACATTAGTCTCTCATGTTCCGTTGGTAGGACATCCTCAGTCTGAGCTCGTCCACCTTATTGTCCAGAGACTTAACATTACCTAGTAAAATACTAGGAAGTGGTGGGCGATTGGTCCATCTGCTCAGTCGTACTAGAACGCAGGTTATCATTACATTCTCTGGCGGCACCTTTTGGTTAAGGCACCAGTTATGACTGCTTCATGGTCCCGGTACGGAAAGTTGAATTTGAGGTGAGCAACCGACAATCTGATGCCCAGAAGTGCTTGGCATTCACAGGAAATAATAGGAGAAATAGGAGAAATGTTCTGGCCAAGAAGGCAGGCCTGTTGCTCAGGATGACTACTCTCTGCTTATGGTGGATAAAGACAATACCTCAGGAGCTGGCCTTTTGGGTTCTGGGGAGAAGGCCCACCTGGTCAACAACACCACTGAGGACACTTTAATAAGTCTCACATTGAGAGCTCCACGGAGGAATCCCTGCGGAATGGGGATGATGTAGGAGGTTACAATGGGCAGCATTCGGGGGATGCAGACCATGAGTAAGAGAACATTCAGAGGCCTACCAATGAGAATGGAGAGAAGAAGCTACACGGTGTTAACATGGAGAGCCCAGAGATTACCGTCGTCCTAGACAGCACTATGGAGTCTGTCTAAGACTCAGCGACTCAGATCGCAGAGTCTCACATCCTCTACCGAGACAAAGAAGAAGAGGAGGATGTAAAGGATGAGTATACCAGAAGCTCTCTAGCCAGTAATATCCACTGCAGGTGGTTGATCCACAAGGGGTAACTTGAAAAGAGCCATGAGACCATAGGTTTATTGGTAAAATGCATGAGGGGATACTTCAGGTGTACTCAGGCAGAGTAAAATATACTTGGTGGTACAGTAATTGAAAAAGGTTGGGAACCACTGCTCTAGGCCCAGATGCATATTTGTAATATGAGCCCCTACCCTACCTGTAGGCATAATGTTGAGCTAGATACAATTTAGTAGTTGTATTTAAAATGATCAGATTACCTTATTACACAGCATATTTGCAGATATTAAAATAAAAAGTATTGTGAGTGTTACATCTGAGTGTTTATTCTAGTGGGGTTAACACCAGAGGGATTGAGATTGACACCACCTGCAGTGAATTAACGAGGTGTTATTTGAGTCAGAGGGGAATCATCACCAAATTGTGTTTTTTTTTGCCCGCCCTGGCGCTGCAGACCTATATATCATTCTGCTAATACAGGACTGTTAAAGGCCCAGTGCACTACTTTTGTGAAAAATTTATTTATTTATTTATCCCCAAAAAATGTATTCCGATTTTTCAGGGATGCTGTAGCACCCTTGGCACCCTTACTTCCCGTGGCCTTGACAGTCGCAGTACAGCCCAATTAGAAACGTATTAAAGGGCTAGGATATAGGGCCATAGGCTAACAATTTTTTATTTTTTTATTTCACCTTTATTTAACCAGGTAGGCTAGTTGAGAACAAGTTCTCATTTGCAACTGCGACCTGGCCAAGATAAAGCAAAACAGTGTGACACAGACAACAACACAGAGTTACACATGGAGTAAACCATAAACAAGCCAATAACACAATAAACAAGTCAATGACACAGTAGACAAAAGAAAGTCTATATACAGTGTGTGCAAAAGGCATGAGGAGGTAGGCAATAAATAGACCATAGGAGCGATTAATTACAATTTAGCAGATTAACACTGGAGTGATAGATGAGCAGATAATGATGTAGAGATACTGGTGTGCAAAAGAGCAGTAAAGTAAATCAAATAAAACAGAATGGGGATGAGGTAGGTAGATTGGGTGGGCTATTTACAGATGGACTATGTACAGCTGCAGCGATCGGTTAGCTGCTCAGATAGTTGATGTTTAAAGTTGGTGAGGGAAATAAAAGTCTCCAACTTCAGCGATTTTTGCAATTCGTTCCAGTCACTGTCAGCAGAGAACTGGAAGTAAAGGCAGCCAAATGAGGTGTTGTCTTTGGGGATGATCTGTGAGATATACCTGCTGGGACATGTGCTACAGGTGGGTGTTGTTATCGTGACCAGTGAACTGAGATAAGGCGGAACTTTACCTAGCATAGACTTATAGATGACCTGGAGCCAGTGGGTCTGGCGACGAATATGTAGCGAGGGCCAGCCGACTAGAGCGGACAGGTCGCAGTGGTGGGTGGTATAAGGTGATTTGGTAACAAAACAGATGGCACTGTGATAGACTGCATCCAGTTTGCTGAGTAGAGTCTTGGAAGCTATTTTGTAGATGACATCGCCGAAGTCGAGGGTCGGTTCAGGGATCGGTTCAGGGAATCGCCCGCAGCAAGAGCACATCATTGATATATACAGAGAAAAGAGTCGGCCCGAGAATTGAACCCTGTGGTACCCCCATAGAGACTGCCAGAGGTCCGGACAACATGCCCTCCGATTTGACACACTGAACTCTGTCTGCAAAGTAATTGGAGAACCAGGCGAGGCAGTCATTCGAAAAACAAAGGGTATTGAGTCTGCCGATAATAATACGGTGATTGACAGAGTCGAAAGCCTTGGCCAGGTCGATGAAGACGGCTGCACAGTACTGTCTTTTATCGATGGCGGTTATGATATAGTTTAGTACCTTGAGCGTGTCTGAGGTGTACCCGTGACTGGCTCGGAAGCCGGATTGCACAGCAGAGAAGGTATGGTGGGATTCGAAATGGTCAGTGATCTGTTTATTAACTTGGCTTTCAAAGACTTTAGATAGGCAGGGCAGGATGGATATAGGTCTGTAACAGTTTGGGTCTAGAGTGTCTCCCCCTTTGAAGAGGGGGATGACTGCGGCAGCTTTCCAATCTTTAGGGACTTCGGATGATACGAAAGAGAGGTTAAACAGGTTGGTAATAGGGGTTGCAACAATGGCGGTGGATAGTTTTAGAAAGAGAGGGTCCAGATTGTCTAGCCCAGCTGATTTGTACTGGTCCAGATTTTGCAGCTCTTTCAGAACATATGCTGTCTGGAGCACAGGGGCAAACCAATACAGCAGAGGTCCCCGGTCCAAATCACTTTTAACTCTACTTCTGGGGTGTGTTTATCAATTAATTCGGGGAAGGAGGAGGTGATAGGGAATTGGCAACAGCTGTCTCAAATCAATGTAGTCCATTCCAGTCTGGGGGATCACACCATGCACGCAAACAAATAGTTCATTAATGCAATTCCATTTCATACGTGAGATTGTCAGAAATTATGTAAAAGGCAATTGTAAACCTCACAGCACGCAATTAAAAATAATGACAGTCTCTAGTTTATTAAGAGTCACTGTCACTTGTGACAGTGAGACTTCCTCACAACTCAATATCCATAGGAGATAGGAGGTTTTAGTCATAGGAATCGTGAACCTTTGTGCTACCAATGCGACCGGTGTGCCTCCATTTATTCTCCTGTAACATTGTGAATGCCCCCCACCCCCTTTCATCCACCATACATTTCAAAATTACATTCAATTGATTGGGACTTTCAGTCTGCCTGGTGCTTGTGGTTTTGCTGAGCTTTTAACTGGTGGGGTGAAGACCCTTCCTCTGTACAGGACTGGCAGGGTGCACAGACCAATATCAAACCAGGGATGCTCTGAGGGACTCTGCTTGATCTACGTCCATCTGCTTCTATATAAAAGGAGACCTTCAATCTCCAAATCCTGTCCAGCATTACAGCATTGCTTTGACAGCCCCCCTTTAACAGCCCAGACCAGCTCTAGGTGAGACAGATTACAATCACGTCTTTTTATAAAAGCAGACTAAAGGGCTTATTTTTTATTCCGGGCTCCCTCCCTGTCTCCTCACATGTGACTGAACGAGAGAGAGAGGGAGAGTGTACGAGGGAGGGACGGAGGGAGGGAGGGAGGGAGAAAAGGAGAGATAGAAAGAGGAAGGGAGATTTGGAGGGAGTGTGTGTGTGAGAGAGAAAGAGGGAGGCTAAATCGAATGCAATGCTGTAGAGTGCTGTGACAGCCTAGGCATTTACTTGAGCAGAGACTGCTGCTGTAGCAGGAAGGACACAGCAGCGCTCACCAGTGCGCTGTCACTCACTGCCTCTGCCCCAGCCACGCCACGACTTCGCCACGGGGGACGCCGAGAAGGGGAGGTACACAGGACGCACACTGGGAGGAACCACTACACCTCTCACATGCCACCAGCATTACGACTCTCGGAATACACTGTTGTCTTTTTTTCCTTAACATTCCGTTACAGTTTGTCTCTCTACTCCCTTCATCTTCTCCTCCAGCTCTATCCATCTCCTCCCCACTGCTATTTTCTTCCTCCGTTCCTGTTTGAAGGGCGATTCATGCCAAGAGGGAGTGTGGCTTGAATGAGAGAATCAACTGCTGGATCTCTCCAGGTCAGGCAGAGAGGAAGTACCAATAGAGACCTTGAGGGGCATCTTCTGCATCCCCAGAACCTCGATCTCTATCTCCCTGGGACTCCTCCTGCCCTCCACACTCCCTAGAGGTCCTGCCCTGCATTGCCCTGTCTTGAGAGCTTCAGCCAGGCTAAATAAACCAGTGGATGTGTTGATATTGTGTTACTGAGAGGAAGAGCAGTTGTGTTCAAATCTAGGCCTCAAGCTGTTTTGAGTCTTCCTGGCACACAGCTGAATTCGAAAAGTTAAAGGTGGTTTACTCATTGGATCTTGAGTTGTGTTTTGTGTTTTACTTTGCTGCTGCCATATCAGCACTTACAAGAAACAAAATGAACTAAAGTGAGTTGACACTGTGCTCAGAATATATTGGAGCTAGAGAAATATAAATACAGATATTTATTTTTCACAAACTTTTTCTCTGCTCA
This sequence comes from Oncorhynchus kisutch, assembly GCF_002021735.2. Lineage (NCBI taxonomy): Eukaryota > Metazoa > Chordata > Actinopteri > Salmoniformes > Salmonidae > Oncorhynchus > Oncorhynchus kisutch. The sequence continues at coordinate 34,500,726 of NC_034195.2, forward strand.
TGAAATTGCGCATCGTTCATCAAGCATTCCGAGAGCACTTGAGAGACCCTGTGCAACTCCATGACTCTGCATGTTAACCCTGTTAACTGGACATTTCCTTGCACTGGTGAGTGTCTTTCCCGTTTTACATTTTTATGTAAATTTTACACTGAATTTAGAATGTTTGAATATTGCAAACACAGCGGACACGTCTCTTTTTTCTGTTAGTGGGTTATCATGTGTGTGAACATGACTTGGTGTATTATAGGAAAAGACAGTGTCAGCAGTTGCTCCTGACTGTGCATGGGTTTGTCATGTTAGTTACATACAATTGTGTAGAAATATGTGGGTAGGCTGTGGAACAGTCTGAGCTTCTCAGTCATAGTGGGCAACTAACTTCTGTGTTTGTGGTCAATTATACAACAATTTGATTGGTGTGAGCTACAAATGTTCATTGCCTTGCTGTTCTTACAGTACATTTTCTTGCTGAGTGCTGGTGGAGAGGCAGTGCTGGTGGAGAGAGATTGTGTCAACTACAGGAAACACCAGGAAATATCTGGGTCATTTTTATCAAATTTCACTACCCTAAAGGCACTCAATTGGTGGAATGACCCACCTATTGAGTTATTGCAATAGTGGTACAGTAGTTCCCTTGTCTGGTAAAAAAAAAACTAGATGCCTGGCAGGTGATTGTAAGTCAGTTTCAGTATATCCACTCTTACTCACCTTCAATCGCATCCTAGCTGTAGGAAAAAAACGACACTATTACTCATATTAGTCATCCGAATGTGTGATGCATGCACTGTCAGCCTGACAAAGCTGTTAGCCAGAAGCCAACTTCCTAGCTGCCTGGAAGCCCTTTTATTGGTGGAATGGTTGTGGAAGCACATCCTCTAGTCTGTCACATTAAGTGTTGTCTTTCTGAAAAAAACGTATTCAGTATGTTTCATAATTGGGTAGGAGGACTGGGCACAATAAAGTGTTTGATTAGGTTTTTTCATGGAAAGCTTTTGTTGAGAGAATTATTTTAAAACAAAGTGAATGGTAACTGAATGGTTTATTTCAAGTATTTGAAAGAAAAAAATACTATTCAAAGCCACGTGTGATTTGCACAGAATGATCATCTTCACAAGTACCACTTTGATGCTATTGGTGTCCCTGCCTCACACCTGCTCCCACCCCACCTCTCATCACATCAACTGTAATTACATATTACTATAATCATGTATATGAGAGACTGAGGATTCACCTCACTATAATACACTGTTGCTAAAAGTGGATGCCTGATCTCTGTGTGCTCTGTCTAGGTGTCTGGAGAGCAGTCGGTTGGTGGGCGGTTTCTATTTACCTCAATCACACTTGTTTGACACCCGCTGTCTATGGAGATAAGAGGTGAGCACCTCGCAGCTCACACATGCTCAGATTACGGTAGCCCTTTTGTTTGTCTGTAATCAGGAGGTCTAAGATGCTGGGGTTAACGTTCCCCTGGGAGGGTGGGTATGCACTGAGGCGTGGGGGTGGGATGGTGTGTGGTCCCCTTGATGGCCCTCAGATGAGTCTCAAAGCAGAGAGGAAGTCATTACAGCTGATTAAGTTATTAGTAATACATTTTTTACTCATGCATAATGGATCACAAGCATCATCTGCCTGGGTCTTCTAAACCGGAGGGAACAGGATTCATTCAGTAATATTGTGGCAGTCCTTGCTCAAATAGGCCATCAGAAATCCATGAATTACTTTACTTTAAATATGAATACTGTATGCATAGATCTGAACACACAACACTTAAACACCAGTCCCATACTATCTGATGTAGGATAAATCCTTTCAATGACATAGTAGTAAGACATACACTTGTGAAGTACAGATAAGATATGTAATGGAGTCACTCAACTCCAACTCTGACAATCAATCTCATCGTTTAATGTAGACGCTACCCACTCTGGTTAAAAATAACAAGATTGGCAAATGACTGTTCCTTTCTCTTTTCACCAAACCACCCCAAAGAGGGACTGGCAGAGTGTGCCAGCAGTGAACAATAGAGTGTCAGACATTCTTTAGAAGCTTAATCCAGCTCAAATTCCACACAGGTAGCACTAGTCTCAGAATATATGCCATATGTTGTTGAACAAGGAAAACAATTGGAACAGCATCAAATACATGAAGAGAACAGGGGCACAATGGAGGGTGAGGTGCAGTTGGCTTCCATCAGAGGAGGGAGGGCTTATAACATGGTGTTCTCATACAAGGCTTCTAAGATAACCCATTAATTTATAGCAGATTTTTTTCAGGCATATCTATGCTATAAGGGCAATTCATGTTTACATAGCCATTGGTGTTTGTTTGTCTGTGTAACGTTTTTCTTCCCACTTTATGACTCATCTGTAGAACAAGTTTTGTTGTGACATTACTCCTGTTTTAGGAAAGTGTGGAGAGCCATAGGGCAACAGGCACATTTCAATAACAAAGTGGGAAGCCTTGGCTTGGTGACTCCACATGTGCTCAGTGAGGTGAGCAACCAACCCTGCATTGAGCTCCTCTATCCTGGGGATGCATGTGTTCTGTGTCCCTGTGCTTATCTAAGCTCCACACTCTCCCTTATGTAGCTGTGGAGTGGCAAGCATGGAGAGATGTCAGGGAGAAATAGGGAGATACGAGAGCTAGCGAACGAACAGAGCTCTTCACTCCTGTCCTCTGCTTCAGTCCAATCGGAAAACGATGCATTGCCAGGTTATCACTTAGGATCCTTTCTCTTTTCACAAAACCACCCCAAAGAGGGACTGGCAGAGATGTCAGGGAGAAATAGGAAGATACGAGAGCTAGCAAAAGAACAGAGCGCTTCACTTCTCTCCTCAGTGGCATGGTGCAGGGAGATTTGGGGACTTGATGCCTTGTCGAATGGCTCTGCCACCACAGAGGCGTGGTGCCAAGGAGAGCAACAAGCCCACTCCGTTCGACAGGCTGACCTGAGAACAGAAGATTGTCTTTAAAAAGACTCAAACCACACCACAAAGACATGATGGTGAGTTGGATAATGGACGGTGGATTCCAAACGTTCAAAGCAAGACTTCTAGCCTTCCAAGTCATGACTGGCAGATAAAAACTTGAGGAATGTGAGTAGTCCTGCATAGAACCTGGGCAACTTCCAGACTTCTACTATACTGTAGGTGAGAGGGAGTGAGGGCTCCTGTCATGTACAGTACCAGTCAAACGTTTGGACACTGCTACTCATTCCATGGTCTTTCTTTGTTTTTACTATTTTCTACATTGTATAATAATAGTGAAGACATCAAAACTATGAAATGACACATATGCAATCATGTAGTATCCAAAAATGTTTTAAACAAATCAAAATACAATTAATATTTGAGAATATTCAAAGTAGCCACCCTTTGCCTTGATGACAGCTTTGCACACTCTTGGCATTCTCTCACCCAGCTTCATGAGGTAGTCACCTGGAATGCATTTCAATTAACAGGTGTAGCTTGTTAAAATATTATTTGTGGAATTTCTTTCCATCTTAAAATGCGTTTGAGCCAATCAGTTTTGTTGTGACAAGATAAGGGTGGTATACAGAAGATAGCCCTATTTGGTAAAAGACCAAGTCCATATTATGTCAAGAACAGCTCAAATAAGAAAAGAGACATGACAGTCCATCATTACTTTAAGACATGAAGTCCAGTAAATTCTGAAAATTTCAAGAACTTTGAACGTTTCTTCAAGCGCAGTCGCAAAAACCATCAAGCGATATGAGGAAACTGGCACTCATGAGGACCGCCACAGGAAAGGAAGACCCAGTTACCTCTGCTGCAGAGGATAATCTCTTTAGAGTTAGCAGGCTCAGAAATTGTAGCCCAAATAAATGCTTCACAGAGTTCAAGTAACAGACATATCTCAACATCAACTCCTCAGAGAAGACTGTGTGAATCAGGCCTTCATGGTCGCATTGCTGCAAAGAAGTGACTACTAAAGGACACCAATAAGAAGAAGAGACTTTCTTGGGCTAAGAAACACGAGCAATGGATATTAGACCTGTGGAAATCTGTCCTTTGGTTTGATTTTTGGTTCCAACCACCAAGTCTTTATGAGACGCAGAGTAGGTGACGGATGATCTCCGCGTATGTGGTTCCCATCATGAAGCATGGAGAAGGAGATGTGATGGTGTGGAGGTGCTTTGCAGGTGACACTGTCTCCTTCAAGACTGTTGGAAAAGCATTCCAGGTAAAGCTGGGTGAGAGAATGCCAAGAGTGTGCAAAGCTGTCATCAAGGAAAGGGTGGCTACTTTGAAGAATGTAAAATATAATATATATTTAGATTTGTTTTAAACTGTTTTGGTTACTACATGATTCCATATGTGCTATTTCATAGTTCCGATGTCTTCACTATTATTCTACAATGTAGAAAATGATCAAAATGAAGAAAAACTTTGAATGAGTAGGTGTGTCCAAAATGTTGACTGGTACTGTATGTGTTGTTACTTCATGATGATGATCAAGTGGACCGGACTAGGTTTTGCATCTGCTTGACTGTGTCTCATGGTGGAACTATTGGGTGTATCCTCCATTGGTTCCCGATTAAGACGTTTTATGCCACATACATCCGTTTGACAGATTCAGATTAGTTGCCTGCTTGTCTGTCTGTCTGCTGCTTAAGCATTTAGCCTCTGAGAGAGAGAGAGAGAGAGAGAGAGAGAGAGAGAGAGAGAGAGAGAGAGAGAGAGAGAGAGAGAGAGAGAGAGAGAGAGAGAGAGAGAGAGAGAGAGAGAGAGAGAGAGAGAGAGAGAGAGAGAGAGAGAGAGAGAGAGAGAGAGAGAGAGAGAGAGAGAGAGAGAGAGAGAGAGAGAAGAGAGAGAGAGAGAGAGAGAGAGAGAGAGAGAGAGAGAGAGAGAGAGAGAGAGAGAGAGAGAGAGAGAGAGAGAGAGCACCAATGTATGACAAAAGTGAGATGGCAGAGGTAATGAACTGCTCCCGCCCTGGCTCACCTCTCTGTCTGTGGTTATCTGCCCACCATCTGAGCCGAGATTGCCTCTGAGGATAACTAAGGCTGATGATGGATGGGAGGGAGTCACGGAGGCAAGCTGGTTATGTGCATGTAGCTAATGGAGAATTATTCAATATGCCTGTTCAGATCCACCAATATTTAATGATTGGAACCTCTAAAGAGCCTTAGTTAGTAAACATTCACCAGCGGTACAGTAGAATCTACCGATGATAGATAATAGAGCAATAGTAGGCTTAGACATTGATCCATTTATAGAATTAGGCCAATGTGTTTTAATGGATGGAGTTAGTGCCTGAAATCTAGACAAGGTAAAACATGCTTACAATCTTACTTACTAAAACACTAAAACCCATTGGCTGAACAAAGTTCTCAGTTGCCTGGACTCATTTAGCTAATTATGCAGTCTGTTGTCAATACCTTAAACCATTTCACATGGTAAAACACAATTTGCAGATCTCACTTAGACTTTTCAGCAAAACTCTAAACACATTCTCATTCTCAAAACACATTCTGCACTCTAATGTCCATGTCATCCATACTGGTAAACACAAGTGGCAACAATCAAATACAAATAGAGAACATATGTCATTGATTGAACACAACCACTCAAAATTGATTTAACCTGTTTCAAATGATGCGACACAACCAATATAAGCCAGTTCAGAGAGCAAACAGGTTGTTGAAGGTGGGAAGGAGAAATTGTGGTCTGTATACTGTACAATGGATGAATTGTATGGCCCTGAACATTGTGATTTCCATTTACAGTTGATCTCAGTCGCTTTGGTGCATTTTTCACATCATCACTAACATGTGCAAAATAATAAGTGCATTTCTCAGAACAATTTATACAAACTGCAATATACAATAGATATGTTTCTAAAGCTAGTCAGTCACTGAAAACCCTTAGTACATCTCTCAAAAGTAAATATTCATGCCAATGATCATGTCAGTGTCATCAGAATGAGAAGTCATTGAGTCATTGTTCACAAACAAGGTCGTCAAAATGTTTAGGCATGTTGTCAATGTAACTGTGTACTTTGACAGTATTACCTGATGTAAACTTAGGCTACAGTTTGGATGACAGCTACTGTATGGAAAATGCACAAGGCTGCACTTCTATGGCATATATCAATTTCAACAGTACTATTTACATATTACTGTATGTGGGTTATTGATTGAAAGAGACTGGACAACCCAAAGGGCACAAAGGAAAAAAAACTAAATTAGAAAGAAACACAGGAAACTACCCCTAAGGCACAACTTTGCCCGCAGCACTGCTGTGCTGTCTCTACACATCCAGACGTTCCTGTCTGTCGACCCACATATTCTCATCCACATCACACCGGATATTTTCCCTTCCAATGCAACGTTGAAAGAATCTTTTGGAATGCCTTATCCATCCTTTGCAGGCGTCTACTGTGATGTCCTCAAATGCTGTATCCATTGCAGCCAGCAGGGTCATCTGTGTGTGTGGCAGACGATCGTACACATTCTACCTCCATGCTGAAAAGAACTCCTCAATTGGGTTAAGGAATGGTGAATAAGGTGGGAGGAATTTTATGAGCATCCTCGGGTGGCTCACAAACCATTGCCTTATGTTTGATCGATGGAAACTCACATTATCACAAATGACCACATACTTTGGCAAATCCTCTGTAAACAGACCCCTCTCATCATCAGGGATGAGAGTCTCTAAAAAGTTGAGTAGATGCTGGGTGTTGTATGGCCCTATAAAGGGGATATGGGTTATGAAATAAAAATGTATTTGTCACATACACGTGGTTAGCAGATGTTAATGTGAGTGTAGCGAAATGCTTGTGCTTCTAGTTCCGACAATGCAGTAATAACCAACAAGTAATCTAGCTAACAATTCCAAAACTACTACCTTATAGACACAAGTGTAAGGGGATAAAGAATATGTACATAAAGATATATGAATGAGTCATGGTACAGAGCGGCATAGGCAAGATACAGTAGATGGTATTGAGTAAAGTATATACATATGAGATGAGTATGTAAACAAAGTGGCATAGTTAATGTGGCTAGTGATACATGTATTACATAAAGATGCAGTAGATGATATAGAGTACAGTATATACATATACATATGAGATGAATAATGTAGGGTATGCAAACATTATATTAGGTAGCATTGTTTAAAGGGGCTAGTGATATATTTTACATCATTTCCCATCAATTCCCATTATTAAAGTGGCTGGAGTTGAGTCAGTGTGTTGGCAGCAGCCACTCAATGTTAGTGGTCGCTGTTTAACAGTCTGATGGCCTTGAGATAGAAGCTGTTTTTCAGTCTCTTGGTCCCAGCTTTGATGCACCTATACTGACCTCGCCTTCTGGATGATATCGGGGTGAACAGGCAGTGGCTCGGGTGGTTGTTGTCCTTGATGATCTTTATGGCCTTCCTGTGACATTGGGTGGTGTAGGTGTCCTGGAGGGCAGGTAGTTTGCCCCCGGTGATGCGTTGTGCAGACCTCACTACCCTCTGGAGAGCCTTACGGTTGTGGGCGGAGCAGTTGCCGAACCAGGCGGTGATACAGCCCGGCAGGATGCTCTCGATTGTGCATCTGTAGAAGTTTGTGAGTGCTTTTGGTGACAAGCCAAATTTCAGCCTCCTGAGATTGAAGAGGCGCTGCTGCACCTTCTTCACGATGCTATCTGTGTGGGTGGACCAATTCAGTTTGTCCGTGATGTGTACGCCGAGGAACTTAAAACTTACTACCCTCTCCACTACTGTTCCATCGATGTGGATAGGGGGGTGTTCCCTCTGCTGTTTCCTGAAGTCCACAATCATCTCCTTAGTTTTGTTGACGTTGAGTGTGAGGTTATTTTCCTGACACCACACTCCGAGGGCCCTCACCTCCTCCCTGTAGGCCGTCTCGTCGTTGTTGGTAATCAAGCCTACCACTGTTGTGTCGTCCGCAAACTTGATGATTGAGTTGGAGGCGTGCGTGGCCACGCAGTCGTGGGTGAACAGGGAGTACAGGAGAGGGCTCAGAACGCACCCTTGTGGGGCCCCAGTGTTGAGGATCAGCGGGGTGGAGATGTTGTTGCCTACCCTCACCACCTGGGGGCGGCCCGTCAGGAAGTCCAGTACCCAGTTGCACAGGGCGGGGTCGAGACCCAGGGTCTCGAGCTTGATGACGAGCTTGGAGGGCACTATGGTGTTAAATGCCGAGCTGTAGTCGATGAACAGCATTCTCACATAGGTATTCCTCTTGTCCAGATGGGTTAGGGCAGTGTGCAGTGTGGTTGAGATTGCATCATCTGTGGACCTATTTGGGCGGTAAGCAAATTTCAGTGGGTCTAGGGTGTCAGGTAGGGTGGAGGTGATATGGTCCTTGACTAGTCACTCAAAGCACTTCATGATGACGGAAGTGAGTGCTACGGGGCGGTAGTCGTTTAGCTCAGTTACCTTAGCTTTCTTGGGAACAGGAACAATGGTGGCCCTCTTGAAGCATGTGGGAACAACAGACTGGAATAGGGATTGATTGAATATGTCCGTAAACACACCAGCCAGCTGGTCTGCGCATGCTCTGAGGTCGCGGCTTGGGATGCCGTCTGGGCCTGCAGCCTTGCGAGGGTTGACATGTTTAAATGTTTTCCTCACGTCGGCTGCAGTGAAGGAGAGGACACCATGCTCTGAAATAGCAGCACACATGGTGATATTTCCTCCCCGTTGGCCTGGCAAATTCACAGTAGCTCTGTGACCGATGATATTCCGACCCCGCCTTCTGCATTTGGGAGGGTTAACTTGATTCCAACTCCATTATATGCTATATCCCAGAACACACAGTTGAATTTGTTTTGGTAAGGAAGAGTGACATAAAATGTACATATATTGCATGTTCCTTCCACAGCAATGGAAATGTGTGCAGTTTATGCTTACTGTACTATGTATCACTATAAAATGTTGCTGTAAAGTAGTTACATAGATATATGTTTTACCTGTACATACTGGTACTGTAGCTCCTTAACTCTGTCCTCATTCCTTTGGAATGGTACACGGTACAGCTGTTTCATACTTATCTGGTTTCTATGCAGCACCCTGTCGATGGTTGAGATGCTAACCGTATGGATGTTTTCAAAGACATTGTTGTCTTCTATAATGGTCCTTTGTATTTCCCTGAGTCTCATGGCATTGTTTGCTCGGACCATGGTGCAAATATCCTCCTCCTGTTGAGGTGTGAAAAGGCGTCCTCTGCCACTGGTTTGAGGTAATCTTGCAGACCTATGTTGGGAAAAATTCAGTGATGCATCGCACACTTTCACATAGACAAAAACTATGCGAACACACATTTTACTGTAAAACATACAGGTGGGTGCATGTAAGGTGCAGTATGTATCTGTATAGAGTATATTTCTGTATGCTGTGAAATACAAGTGGACTACTGTAATATGAAGCATTGTAGGAAGTATACAGTATACTGCTTATATACAGTAACAGTGCACTGTACATTGGTGGACATACCTGTTCTCTCTTCGAAACGTTTGAACTATTGAGGACACGGTTGATCTCCCAATATTCGGCTGCACCCTTCGACCCACCTCAGCCATTGTAAGGCCATGATTGACAACATGGTCTACAATTGTGGCCCTTATGTCATCAGATATGCGCCTATGTCCTCTTCTGCCTCTTCCTCTGTTTTGCCTTCCACCACGCATCCTTGCTCCTCTTCTTCCTCATCTTGGCTGTTGACCCTGTTCATTTCCTGGTCCATCCATTATTGGAAAATTGCAACTCTGTGTTGTGGTCTGTCTATATATGCTTGCCAATTGATTCTTCATGAGATGCAGCTTTGAGCAATTTAGACAACTGGTTGATTGTTGGTTGAACTAACACTTTTAAATTCCTTCATGGGTGAGGGTCAATTTCCCTTGCACGATTCATCAATTCACGTTGTTGTACAAAAGGTCTAATAGAAATGTGTAAAACTATGCTTGACAGTTTATGACTGTTTATGACAGTTTATGCATGTAATGGCTTATGCAAGGAACTAATGCCTAGATGTTTTGAGGGGTAAGACTATTCAATAGAGAACCATCTACTATATTTTG